>NC_057841.1:39274000-39585000 GCF_910594005.1 Cervus elaphus
TTTCTGTAATCTTAGCTCAGATTCTTCTGCTCAGTCAAAAATTTTTTTTTCTTGCATCATATGACTTAGTGTGATGAATATATTCTGAAATAAAAATGAGTTGTTGGATGAAACCTGAAGAGGACACAATGTGCTCAAATTTATCATCTCACCAGTGGTATAAATATTGAAACTAAGGCCAGGAACATATGGCCCTAAAACTCAATAAAGCAAGCAATGAGGCAAAATATCCATGTATCTATGTGCCACCCCAAATTAGGAGTTAGATTTCCTATCCCTCCCTGAGGAGAACATATTTCTAATGCCTTTTACAAAATTTATGAAGATACAGGCTTGTTTTTAGTTATTATTATGTACAACTTATGTACACACACCTATTTCGTGAAGCAAGCACTCTTAATACAGAGACAACAGACGTGTCCCCTTCTTCACAGAAAATATTTGTTGAAGCAAAAGCAAATCTTGTACCAGAAATCTAACAGAAAATAAGAAAAATTGCCAATGTTTTTTTCTGAATTAAGTTTTACATCTACTTGAACTTCCCTAGTGGCTCAGATGGTAAAGAATCTGCCTGCAATGCAAGAGACCTGGGCTGGATCCCCAGGTCAGGAATATCCCCTGGAGAAGGGATTAGTAGCCCCCTCCAGTATTCTTGTCTGGAGAATTCCATGGACAAAGAAGCCTGGTGAGCCACAGTCCGTGGGGTTGCAAAGAGTTGGACTCGACTGCAAGATTAACACTTTAATCTTCAATATATTAGAAACATACATTCTGCTCTTCTGTAATGGAATAAAATATGCAAAGGAAATTCACAGGGAATTTTATTTTATGTACATCAGTGCAGTTGCAAAGTTAAACAAACTTGTGTGTTTTAAAAAATTTGAAGTCTCTTATTTAAAGGGGAGAATTTTGCTCTGTAGTGCTCAGAAGATAACACGAGTTAAAAATCCCCTTTAGCATAAAATAATGTTTTAATAATCAAGCAACAACAAAAAGAATCTAGTATTTATTTGCTATAATAAGAAAAAAATACTTCATAAGAGCTATCTTGTAACAGTTTTTTTTCCCCTTAAAGATACTGCCTGTGGGTGGTCTATTAACTTGGCCATGTCTGTGTTTATAATAATCACTTTTCCACTTCTCTTGCCACCTCTGTCTCTCCCTTTCTGGCCTAAATAGTAGGAGTGAAACACTTCCTTCTACAAGTTAATTGAATTGGGCCTCTGTGCTAGCATAATTGAGGTTTGCAAGGCTTCCCTGGTGGCTCAGTGGTAAAGAACCTGTCTGCAATGCAGGAGACGAGGTAGGAGTCACAGGTTTGATTCCTGGGTCAGGAAGATCCCCTGGAGAAGGAAATGGCAACCCACTCCGGTGTTCTTGCCTGGGAAATCCCACGGATAGAGGAGGTTGGCGGGCTACAGTTCATAGGTCACAAAGAGTTGAACATGACTGATCAACTATCACACATCACATCACATAACATGTAAGTTTCATCTGTATAACATTAAATTTCTACTTCTGTATGCACCATCCCCAAAGTGTTCTTGATCGAACTAAGCTTTCAGTTAAGAAATAAACAGCAATTAATAAAGCAATTAAGATATGATGTCAAATGTTATGAATGAGCATATTAGAAAAGAAAGCTTCCAAACATGGATTTCAAATTAGAATTAAAATGTTTCCTATATAGTTGTTAGAGGAAGTGGGATCCCTTGTAACCTCCTCTAAGGTTTGATAGCCAGTACCAAAACAGAGGCAATTCATTTAATTTGGAATTGATTCAGTAACTTGTATTAAATGAGACTGTTCATTCGAGCCTTTGATTGACTTGAAAACCTGGTTTGTCACTATATATAATGTTTTGGGCTGCTGCTAGAAAAAGAACCAAATGAATCCATAAAAAATTATAGAAAATATTTTGAGCTTATAAATAATTTTGGAGTAGGGCTTTATAAGCATGGCTTTAAAAATAAAAAGCAGGTCTGGAGTAAATGACACAAATTTAGCTGCAGACAAAATGGGAATTCGTTATAGTAAAAAGAACAATAATCTAAGTTAATAAACAAAATCAAATATCCAAATTATGAACTGGAGAAAAAATTGCAAAATGAAGGACAGTTGAACTTCTGGAGATGGTGGGAATATTCATTATCTTGAATGTGGTAATGGTTTCATGGGCATTTACATGTTTTAAAATATTGTTCACTTTAAATATGAAAAGTATATTGTATGTCAATTTAGATGCCATTTGTGGACCATAATTAGAAATATCCACTTAGAAAATAATTTATTTTCATTTATCAAAATTAAAAATTTACATGCATTAATCTATTTATCAATTTGACACATTAGGCATCCTAAAAACAGTCCCATGGCAAACCATTTAGGAATGCTGGATAAACTATGACAAATGTCCTTTAAAATGGACAGTTGGAATAAGAAGAATCAAATGGAAATTCTCAGGGACTACATAGGAAGAGAGAGCAAAAAAAACCCAACGGATAGTAATGCTAAAGTCAAGGCAATTGTGAGTGTGTAGTCCTGAGTTCAGTTCAGCTGAGTTGCTCAGTCATGTCCGATTCTTTGCGACCCCGTGAACTGCAGCTCGTCAGGCCTCCCTGTCCATCACCAACTCCCGGAGTTTACTCAAACTCATGTCCATTGAGTCGGTGATGCAATCCAACCATCTCATCCTCCGTCGTCCCCTTCTCCTCCTGCCCCCAAACCCTCCCAGCATCAGGGTCTTTTCCAATGAGTCAGCTCTTTGCATGAGGTGGCCAAAGTACTGGAGTTTCAACCTCAGCATCAGTCCTTCCAATGAACACCCAGGACTGATCTCCTTTAGGATGGACTGGTTGGATCTCCTTGCAGTCCAAGGGACTCTCAAGAGTCTTCTCCAACACCACAGTTCAAAAGCATCAATTCTTGTGCACTCAGCTTATACAGTCCAACTCTCACATCCATACATGACTACTGGAAAAACCATAGCCTTGAGTAGATGGACCTTTGTTGGCAAAGTAATATCTCTGCTTTTTAATATGCTGTCTACTTGGTCATAACTTTCCTTCCAAGGAGTAAGCGTCTTTTAATTTCATGGCTGCAGTCACCATCTGCAGTGATTTTGGAGCCCCCCAAAATAAAGTCTGACACTGTTTCCACTGTTTCCCCACCTATTTCCCATGAAGTGATGGCACCAGATGCCATGATCTTCGTTTTCCGAATGTTGAGCTTTAAGCCAACTTTTTCACTCTCCTCTTTCACTTTCATCAAGAGGCTTTTTAGTTCTTCTTCACTTTCTGCCATAAGGGTGGTGTCATCTGCATATCTGAGGTTATTGATATTTCTCCCGGCAATCTTGATTCCAGCTCATGCTTCTTCCAGCCCAGCATTTCTCATGATGTACTCTGCATATAAGTTAAATAAGCAGGGTGACAATATACAGCCTTGATGTACTCCTTTTCCTATTTGGAACCAGCCTGTTGTTCCATGTCCAGTTCTAACTGTTGCTTCCTGATCTGCATACAGGTTTCTCAAGAGGCAGGTCAGGTGGTCTGGTAGTCCCATCTCTTTCAGAATTTTCCACAGGTTATTGTGATCCACACAGTCAAAGGCTTGGCACAGTCAATAAAGCAGAAATAGATGTTTTTCTGGAACTCTCTTGCTTTTATGAGGATCCAGCAGATGTTGGCAATTTGATCTCTGGTTCCTCTGCCTTTTCTAAAACCAGCTTGAACATTTGGAAGTTCATGGTTCATGTATTGCTGAAGCCTGGCTTGGAGAATTTTGAGCATTACTTTACTATCATGTGAGATGAGTGGAATTGTGCGGTAGTTTGAGCATTCTTTGTGTTGCCTTTCTTTGGCAATAATACCACCCTTTGACACCATGCTTATGGCAGAAAGTGAAGAAGAGCTTTCTTTGGGATTGGAATGAAAACTGACCTTTTCCACTCCTGTGGCCACTGCTGAGTTTTCCAAATTTGCTGACATATTGAGTGCAGCACTTTCACAGCATCATCTTTCAGGATTTGAGATAGCTCAACTGGAATTCCATCACCTCCACTAGCTTTGTTCATAGTGATGCTTCCTAAGGCCCACTTGACTTCACATTCACTATGTCTGGCTCTAGGTGAGTGATCAGACCATTGTGATTATCTGGGTCATGAAGATATTTTTTTGTACAGTAGTCCTGAGAGTAGCAGCCAATCTCAGTTCCCTAGAGCTTGGAGCTTGATGATCATGCGGGTAGCAATATAAGGAGGTGAGTGGGCTTGAGGCTGCTGCTTAAACTGTTGCTGTTGCCAAGTTGCATCAGTCGTGTCTGACTCTGTGCGACCCCACAGATGGCAGCCTACTAGGCTCCTCTGTCCCTGGGATTCTCCAGGCAAGAATACTAGAATGGGTTGCCATTTCCTTCTCCAATGCATGAAAGTGAAAATTAAAGTGAAGTCGCTCAGTCGTGTCTGACTCTTTGCGACCCCATGGACTGTAGCCTACCAGGCTCCTCTGTCCATGGAATTTTCCAGGCAAGAGTACTGGAATGGGTTGCCATTGCCTTCTCCAGCTGCTTAAACTATGACCCTTGAAAATCTACAAATCTGGTGAAAGAATGCCTTAAAAAAATCCCATATACCAGCAAAATGAGAAGACAAAGGAACTTAGTCTTATCTTGAACTTTCGATGAAAACAAAACAAAGCAAAACTCTCCTCTAAAGTTTGTATTGGTGATCCTGAACTCACATATGTTAGAGGTCCATATTTGTACCACTTGGGTGATCCGGAAAATCCCAATCTAATAGTTTATCTTAAGCCACTGTTTGATAGTACCTTTAGATGCTGGCTATAGCAAAAGTAGGTATTTCTCAGAGTCACAAAAACAACCTCCCACGTGTACATTCTCCATGAACTTGATCTTATAACCTAAGATGTCAAGGTACAAGTGATAATCAGCAGAAGTTAAAAATGGCACATTAGACCCACAAGGCACTGTATATAAAATTTATTGAATAAAAACATAAATTTAATATATTTAAAAAGAGAAAGCAGAGAATCAAAAACAGCACAAAATGAGATTTTGTTGTTGTTCAGTCACTCAGTCATGTCTGAATCTTTGTGACCCCATGGATTGCAGCACACCAGGCTTCTCTGTCCTTCTCTATCTCCCAGAGTTTTCTCAACCTTGTGTCCATTGAGTCAGTGAGGTCATACAACCATCTCATCCTCTTTTGTTCCCTTCTCCTCCTGCCCTCAGTCTTTCCCAGCACCAGGGTCATTTCCAAAGAGTCGGCTCTTTGCATTAGGTGGCCAAATTATTGGAGCTTCAACTTAGCATCAGTCCTTCCAATCAATTTTCAGGGTTGATTTTCTTTAGGATTGATGGATTTGATCTCCTTGCTGTCCAAGGGACTCTCAAGACTCTTCTCTGGTACCACAATTCAAAAGCAGCAATTCTTCAGCACTCAGCCTGTTTTATGGTCCAACCCTCACATCTGTACCTGACTACTGGAAAAACCATAGCTTTGACTATGTGGACCTTTGTCAGTAAAGTGATGTCTCTGCTTTTTAATACACTGTCTAGGTTTGCCATAGCCTTTCTTCCAAGGAGCAAGCATCTTTTAATTTCATGGCTGCAGTCACCCTCTGCAGTGATTTTGGAGCCCAGGAAAATGCAATCTATCACTGTTTCCACTTTTTCCTCATCTATTTGCCATGAACTGATGGGACTGGATGCCATGATCTTCATTTTTTGAATCTTGTTTTTTAAGCCTCTTTGACTCTCATCAAGAGTCTCTTTAGCTTCTCTTCACTTTCTGTCATTAGATTGGTATCATCTGCATATCAGAGGTTGTTGATATTTCTCCTGGAAGTCCTGATTCCAGCTTGTGATTCATCCAGCCTAGAATTTTGCATTATGTACTCTGCATAGAAGTTAAATAAGCAGCGTGACAATATATACAGCCCTGACGTACTCCATTCCTAATTTTGAACCAATCCATTGTTCTATATCTGGTTCTGACTGTTGCTTTCTGACCTGCATACAGATGTCTCAGGAGGTAGGTAAGGTGGTCTGATATCCCCATCTCTTTAAGAATTTTCCACAGTTTGTTGTGATCCACACAGTCAAAGGCTTTAGTATAGTTGATGAAGCAGATGATTTTCTGAAATTCCTTTGTTTTTTGCTATGATCCAGTGGATGATGACAATTTGCGATAACTTGTTGACAAGATGCAGTAATTTGTCCTTTATGTTAGAGAGGAAGTTGTACCATGTTTCAGGACACCGGGCTTCTAAAATCTTACCAGGTATGTTGAGCGCCTTAGATGGTTTAATCTTAGATGGTTTAACTTTCTGCCTCTTTTTACTTAGCTGGTCTAATTAACACAATATCATGGATATAGTGAACCTATGAGATGGTCTTCAGAGCATCTACTTGGGTCCCAATCAGGACTCCTGTCTTAGAGAAGGCTTGCAGAAATCTTCTCTTTCACTCCCATAATTAAATAATTCTTCTGAGGCCCAGATTTTTCTGCTGTCTGGCTACAGGATATGAGAGTCTTCCAGTGTTGCCTAGGAGACCCTCTGGCTTTCACACTTTTCCTAAATTGGTGATTAATCCAATGTTTCAATAGTTCCCCATAAGAAGCTTCTAATCCTGTAGTTATGATTATTACTCCCTGCTTGGCCCCCTCCCACCCCCAGGATCTCAGATGCCCCCCAGACACACTTCAGTCCACTGATGCCCAAACTCAGATGATCCATACAGTTCTTTTCAGTGCATTGACTTGTTTCAGGGATCCAGGTGCTATCAGGACTCCACCTTCCAGCAAAGATGGTATCCTCTCTACCATCCTATGGGTGCCCTGGTTCCAGAGTCTGCCTCTGTAGATCATTGCAGGTACTAACCCTTGTAGCTGCTTTACCCTAGGGAACAGATTATAAAATGGAAACTTACAGGCTGGTAATTTGTTAGCAGTGTTTTCTGGAAAAACACTGGCAGTGAGTGATGCAGGCTTAGGCAAAGGGCAAAACTGAACTATGATGCAGTTGCAGCAGAGACTTCAGATCATCTCCCTGCCAACTTTGTAGGTGGGATGGCCATTCAGAGACACTGAATTGAGATAAGACATCTAGGCCTTTATACCCTCCCATCCACACTGAACAGTGGACCGCCCTTGAGGAGGGGTTAACATTTGTTATGGATGCTCTCTTTGTTCAAGGGCAGTTCCCTTGGGGGGACTCAGCTGGAGACCTCAATACTCAACACTACCAGCGAGTCAGGGAATAAATGCCTCAGTCCTAATGGGTTTGGTTGGCCTACCATCATCTCCATTAGAGGGAGAGACACAAAGAAGAGTAAAGAAAGTTTTTAATTTTCTCTTTTGTTTATCATCTATCTATCTCTTTATGTGTCTATCTATCAATCATATCTCTGCCTTAAAGGTAAGGTTTAAATTTTTGCAGAGTGCATACTTTTCATTTATTTTAAAATTGTACTGCAAAGGAAATGAAGGAGTTGGGGGAGAGGAAGAGGACAAGGACAGGGAGGAGAAGGAGAAGAAGATTTTGATTTATCTCAAATAATAAAATCCAGTACAAATTTAAAATGCCCTCTGCAAATAAACCTGGCCATGGTAGGTAAAGTAGCAGTAGCAATTGCTAAAACCTTACATTTAGTATATAGTTGCATCTATAAGTCTGCATGCTTGATTGTTAGCTCATTTGATAATGATGGGGACAGTGTAAAAATCAAAACACTTTGAAATCACATGAAACACTGTGGCTTGTAAAGGCCAATGGAGTGAACACAGGACATCAAACAAGAGGCAGTGGGAAAGAATGCACAAGTGCCCTGGCTGTACCTAACATTTATGAGTGTTTCTAGGCACCCTCTCTATGCAAAGAAGTCAGGTTTAAATGGTAAATAGAAGTATTTCTGGTACATGTGATGTCTGGTGTGTTAGCTACTGGAGACAACTTTGCAAACTGTGGAGTCATTTGGAGATGCTAAACAAAAATATACACTGTTATTATGGAGATTCTAAATTATATCAGTGACTTTTTTGAGACAGCATTTCTGTTTTCATTTGTGATTTTCATGATCAATTTGGTTGTAGAGTGCTAGTGAATTACCAAATCAAAAGCAATTTTTTTCCTCACACTACTATACTTAGAAGAGTGAAATTTAGACAATTAAGGAATCGGCAAAATTGTATTTTGACAGCCCATATAAAACTAGGCATTATCAGAAAAAGTTCTTTCAAAATACCTTGAAAATCAGTGATATAAGACAAATCCTTACATTTCTTTTCCCAACCTTCCTTGCAATGCTTCCTTTCCTTTTAATCTCATCTCCGTTCTTTTATTTCTCATTAATTCATTTATTTACTTAAGAATTTATCACACATTAATGGAATACCATGGCAAGCAAAATTCTGTTAGTAAACAAAACCACTGTTGATACTCATTAAGAGAGGCATTTATTTATAATATAGATTGTTAGGATGAAAGTTTGTTAGAAGTGCTGGAGGAAGAAAGGTGATGAAGGTGGCATTACTGAAAGATCAGGAATTTAAAAGACGTGTTCTTTGTGCTCATTGAAATCCATTTTTATGTCACAAAGGAGCCTTTGGTTTTCTTCTGGCTATCATCAGCTCTTGCTTCATTTCTACTATATTGCCACATGTGTGGTACATGGATATTAGACTACTGTGGCACTCTGAAGAAAAATAATGACTTCTAGCTTCCATCTTCTATATACCAGCAATGAGCCAACAGAATCTGAGATTAAAAACACAGTATCATTGACACTCTAAAATCATATACTTAGGTATAAATGTAACAAAATATGTATAAGATCTATTGGAGGAAAACTACAAAATTGATGAAAGAAATAAAAGAACTAAGGAAATAGAGAGCTATTTCATGGTCATGGAGAGGAAGAATCAATGCTGTCAAGAATTTATTTCTTCTTAAATTCTTCTGTAATTCACCACAGTCCCAGTGAAAATGCCAGAAAGTTGTTTTGTGGATACTAACCAACTGATTCTAAAGTTTCTATGGAGAGGTAAAGGACCCAGAACAGACCACAGAATATTAAAGAAGAAAGACAAAGTTGGAAGACTGATGTCACACAACTTTAAAGTGTACTATAAAACTACAGCAATCAGGACAGTGGGAGATTCCCCTGCTGGGGCAGTGGATAAGAATCTGCCTACTAATGGAGGGGACACAGGTTGGATCCCTGGTCCAGGAAGATCCAACATGCCTTGGAGCAACTAAGCCTGTGTGCCACAACTACTGAGGCTGTATCTAGAGCCTGTGTGCCACGCCTGCTGAAGCCTGCGTGCCTAGATCCTGCACTCCACAAGAGAGAAGCCACTGCAGTGAGAAGCCTGCTCACTGCAACCAAGTGTAGCCCTGCTTCCTGCAACTAGAGAAAGGCTGTGCACGGCAACAAAGACCCAGAACAGCCAAAAATAAATTAAAAAAAGAAAATGTGGTATTACAATAGACAATATTTAAGGAAAAAGAATAGAAGGAGTAACACTCCAGCTAAAGTAGAAAACATTAGTACATGAGTAAGCTTAGACTTTTTTCTGCTTCTTGTAAATCTGTTTAAAAGATAAATCAATAAAGGTATACTTTTGGCCAACTGATGTAACAGGAACCAAATTTAGTATAGGTCATTACAGAGTATCAAGCAGACTTCCCTGTTGTATACAGTAGGTCCTTATTAGTTACCTACTTTACATATGGTGGTGGTTTAGTTGCTAAGTCGTGTACGACTCTTGCCACCCTTTGGACTGTAGCCCGCCAGGCTCCTCTGTCCATGGAATTCTCCAGGCAAGAATACTGGAGTGGGTTGCCATTTCCTTCTTCAGGGGATCTTCCTGACCCAGGAATCGAACCTGGGTCTCCTGTATTGCAGGCAGATTCCTTACCAGCTGAGCTACAAGGGAAGGTTACATATAGAAGTTTGTCTACGTCAATCCCAATCTCAATTTATTCCTTCCCCATCCTTTTCCTCCCTGGTAACTGTAAGTTTTTTTTCCTACATCTGTGACTCTGGTTCTATTTTTGTAAATATTCAAGTGGCATAAATGAACTTATTATACCATTTTTAGATTCCACATATAAATATTATATGATATTTGTCTTTCTCTAGAAATATCGTATTTAATAGTGAAATACTGAAAGATTTCTTTCTGAGATTGGGAGTGTCATAGAGTGCTTGTTTCACTAGTTCTTTTCAAAATTGTGTTGGATATTCCAGATGATTCAAGAAAGAAAATTAAAAAAGAAAATGGAATAAGATTTGGAAAAGTAGGAACTAAACTGTCATCATTCTCAGAAAACAGGATTGTAAAATAAAAATTCCAAAGACCCTACAAATTATTACAATTTTTAAAAATGATGTTAGCTTATTCAGAGTAAGGGCTTCCCAGGTGGCTCAGTGGTCAAGAATCTGCCATCCAAGCAGGAGACAGAATCGATCCTTGGGTCGGCAAGATGCCCTGGAGAAAGAAATGGCAACCCACTCCAGTGTTCTTACCTGGGAAATCCCATGGACAGAGGAGCCTGGTGGGCTATAGCCCAGGGGGTTCCAAAGAGTCATACACTTCATAGCAACTAAATAGCAGTCATAGAATATAAATTCAATATGCAAAAACATTTTTGTAACTTAAGCTGGAAACAACTGGAAAATTAATTTTAAAAATAATATAATTTTCAATTGTATTTAAAGTTACCAAGCAAAGAGAAAGTCAAAGAACCTTTTTTATCAAACATTACAAACTGTTGAGAGAAATTTTAAAAATAAAATAAATTAAGTGAAATACTATGTTCATGAATTGAAAGACACAATACTGTGACTATATTTGGTTAGAAATTATTGTGTAACAAACTTCTCCCACATGTTTGACTTAAAACAGCAACTATTTATTAGTCATGAATTTATTGTCTTAAGGAAAGGTCTGCTGATTTAAGTCATGCTGGGATGATTTTGACTGGTCTCACATATGCAACTTTGATCATCTGGTGGATAAACTGGAGGCTAGTTGGTCCAGGATAGCTTCACTTATACTGGGTGATGTCTGGTTTTATCTTGGAAAGCAGATATTACAGCACCTTTCATCTCCCATAATTGTGCAGGCTATCCTAAGCTTGTTCTTATGGTGACTTGGCAGGTTCCAAAAGGGAGAGAATAAACACAGGCCTTTCTAAAGCCTAACTACAATGCTACACAGTATCATTTCCACTGCATTTTATCATCCAAAACAAATCATATGTCTTGCCCAGATTCAGGCATTGGAGAAATAGACTTTGTATCTTGATAGGATGAATTGCAAAGTTTCATAGCAAAAGACTGACTGTAGGTAGGAATGGAAAATTGTGGTGCTTTAATTCTTTACAAATTTGCTTATAGCTTCAATGTACCCCAATAAAAATTCTGTGATTGTGTGTGTGTGTAAATGGACAAGTTGATTCTAAAAATTCATTATAAAATGTAAGTGGCCAACAATAAAAGGAACAAGCTAGAGACATAATAATGAATGAAAGAACCAATTATCAAGTTGTAATTAACTGATAGTACATTAATGGCACAGGAATGTGGGCCACCTCATTTCTATCAGAGTTGATATGCAAGGAAACACAGAAACAAAAGCCTTTTCAATACATTGTGCTGGGTCATTGAATGTTTATATGACCCTACTTAACATCCGCTCTGTATCAATTAAGTAGACTAGGTGTAAGTGAAAAAGATAAACAGTAAAACTCTTAAAAAAGACATTGGAAACCTCTTTATGCTTTGTGTGTGCTAAGTCGCTTCAGTCGTGTCTGACTGTTTGCGATCCCACAGACTGTAGCCTGCCAGGCTCCTCTGTCCACGAATAGCTTCTGCTTATTGTAGCTAGGGGAAGCCCATGCACAGCAATGAAGACCCAGCACAGCAAAAATAAATAAATTAATTAAAAATCCACAAGGAGGTACACAAACATGAGGATGACTAGGACAAAAAAGACAGAGGAAGAGGATGTGAAACACCAGAAACTCTTGAATAATGCCAAATAAGAGTGTAAATTGTACAGTCACTTTGGGAAGCTGTTTACCCATAGAGACTAAAGAATCCCACTCCCAGGTAATTACTCAACAGAAATACCTACATAAAATCACCAAAATATGTGTGTGGGAATACAGATAACTTTTAGTCCCAAATTGATAACAACAAAAATATACAAAAAGAATAGATAAATAATACCTATTATATTCACATAATAGAGTACTTTGCTGAAGTAAAAGTGGACAAACTATAATTGTATTGAATAACAAGAATAAAACTCACACACACACAATACTGAATCAAAGAACTAAGAAACAAAGGCATACATATTGTGAGTCCATTAACTTAAAGTTCAGTAAAAGGTAAAGGGCTTCCCAGGTGGTGCTGGTGGTAAATAACCTACCTGCCAATGCAGGAGACATAAGTGACTTGGATTCAGTCCCTGGTTTGGGACGAATTCCTGGAGAAGGGCATGGCAACCCACTCCAGTGTTCTTGCCTGCAGAATCCATGGACAGAGAAGCTTGGTGGGCTATAGTCCATAGGGTCACAAAGAGTCACTGAAGTGATTTTAACACACACACACACACACACACACACACACACACACACACAGAATGTTTTAGAATAGGTGGTAGAATAGTATAGAATTTGAAATATATAGTACAGTTCTTTTTTTCGAATATGGTATCCTAAACTAACACTTTATAATTGCAAACTCATGTTATCTGCTCATCTTTAGCTTTCATTGCATTCATCATTCATTCAATAACACCAAATACATGTCTGATCGTTAATCTCTGTTTATTATCCAAATTGTGTCTCTTCTGAGCTTGATATCACCATTTTGTGTAATTGTTTCAAAATAAACTCATTAGACTACATTAAGCCCTAATTCTCAGCTGGGGAAAGTGCATTTTTTATTAATCAATTTATTTCACAATTTAATGGGAAAGGTTTGAATTTCTTTCCCATCAGGAAAATAGGCAGACAGATTTGCATCAGAAATTATCCTTGTGCTGGAATATGAAGGCTTAAGTCCTTAGAACAAGAAACCTGGCCCAAGGGCATAGTCTCTCCCAGATCATCAAACAAGTGACGTTTAAAGGAGCTGAGTTGGCAGCGGTAGAAGTGATGGCGTTGTGTTCTATGGCCCCTTTGATAAAATTTCCACCCTGTGATTTGGAGGCCAGTTAATTGCATCAAACAATAAAAAAGTTATTGTTTTATTTTCCTTGTGAATTTGTCATAAAAAAATAGCTATTTGAATTTGAGCGGAGCAGGTTTTAGAGAGACTTGACAGGAGTAAATGTGAAAAAAAAATGTTAGCCACTCAGTCGTGTCTAACTGTTTGTGACCCCATGAACAGAGCCATGGAATTTTCCAGGCAAGAATACTGGAGTGGGTAGCCATTCCCTTCTCCAGGGACTCTTCCTGACCCAGGGATCGAACCTGGGTCTCCCACATTATGGGCCGATTTTTTACTGTCTGAGCAACAGGGAAGCCCCCACAACTCTATAAGCAGAGTATATGTGAATAGACACATAGATATTTGTGTATATGTCCATATTCACATATTGATACATATGCATAAATTAATCAGTCATTTACACATATCATCTATGAAAAAGAGCTATCTATCTGTATTAGAAAATTAGCACTCTTGGTATGGTAAGATTTTGAATGTTTCTATCATGTGCTCCTATTTATACACTTTGATTTTAGCAGTAACGAATCCGCCTGCAATGCAGGAGGCACAAGAGACACAGGTTCTATCCCTGGGTCGAGAAGATCCCCTGGAAGAAGGAAATGACAACCCACTTCAGTATTCTTGCCTGGATAATCCCATGGACAAAGAAACCTAGTAGGCTACAGTCCATAGGGTCTAGAAGAGTCTGACATGACTGAGTGACTGAGCACACAAACTTGCATTTAAAGATAGGAACATAAAAGCATTAAGAATAATTCTTTCAGACAACTTAATGAACTGTTACACTATCACCAAGATATTTTCTTTCAAAATATGATGAACAGGACATACAACTACCTTTTTTTTGTGGCTGTTGCAGAATGACCTATTGACTTTGCTAATTTATAGAAACCCTTTAAAAATTCTTTTTAGCCTATCCCCATTTCAGCTGGAATGAAAATCTTTTAACAGACACACAAAATGAAAGAAAGTGGTATCAATTTTGGAGGCTCTAACAGCCATGAAAAAAAAGCTAAGAGTCTCTTGCCTCTCTGATTATCTACTGCTCCTGTTAGGTGGAGGGTTCTTAATCTTGGGGATTTCTGTTCAAAAGGACATGGGTGATATTAGCAACTAATTATTCTTGAAAATTAGCTCTCACCTGGCCTCAACTTTTATTTGCTTTTTTGTTTTCACTGAGTATTTGAGTAGGATATAGCTGTGTATTAATATATAGCTTGAAAAGCAGGATGTACACCAAAGATCTACTCGTGATTGGCGTTCACTCAGTTTTCTTATTGTGAAGCATGTAGGAATGTAGAATACATCAAAATGTATGAGGCATAGAGATGGAAACTTTTCTCTCCTTTCCACCATATACCCATTGCCTAGAACAACACATGGTAGGCACTGAAAAAAATTACTGAGTGAATACAAGAAGTGTTCATACTCCTCTTCCTTCCATGAAGCAGTTCTAGCTCTCCGACTGCCCCTTTCCCCCAAGACTATCCAATCACAAGCTGCCCTGGGACCAGCATCCTTTTCTCAGTTTGGTTTCTTAGCATTGCTGAGGAGGCAAGATTTGGTAATCCTGTTTTTATGGCCTGTAAAGTTAATTTTGAGCCCCTGGATATAAGGAGTCCATGTTCCCAATCATCTTTGGAGCACTTATCACCCCTTTGAGAATCCTCTGTTTCCCCCAGCACCTCCCACTGGACTTCATGAGAACAAAAACAAACTTCCGTTAAACCATTGAGATTTGGGCATCATAAATTTCAGCTACTAGGTTACCTTTGGACAACAGGAGCCTGACAAAAGCACGTAAAAATCAGAAGTACTACTTGAACTCTAAATATCACTGTTGCTCTTTTCCTTTTTTGCATGAGGATCCAAATCATAACCATATTTGTCAAGAAGTCTCCAAGATACGTGACATGGTCAGCTGTGTTTTACCTTTTCTGACTGATGACCAGTGTACTGAAAATGCCTTTTGAATGTTTTTGCAATAGTAAAAGTAACCTGTGTGTGCTCAGTCATGTCTGACTCTTTGCAACCCCATAGACTGTAACCCGCAAGGCTGCTCTTGTCCAAAGGTAAACTAGTAGCTGAAATTTATGATGCCCAAATCTCAATAGTTTAACAGAAGTTTATTTTTGTTCTAACGAAGTCCAATGGGAGATGTTGGGGGAAATAGAGGATTCTCAAAGGGGTGATAAATTCTCCAAAGATGATTGGGATCATGGACTCCTTATATCCTGTCCTTCCTTCTTTCTCTAGGATCTTAGAATCCTCTGTTAGATCCTCTGAATGTTACTGACATATGGACGAAGTTAGGTTCCTACATTAAAAAAAAATGATGAATACCCTCGGTCTATGTGATCATGAAATCATGTCCAGAGATGTTAACTGGAAGATGTTAACTGTGTTAAATACAGTTTGCTTGTAATACTTAAATTGTTATCTTTACTCATTTTTTAAACCCTTGTAATACCCTTTCATCTATAAGCAGCTTGTAAAACAAATAATAGCACAGGTTTCTATAATACGATTTGTTAACATTTACATGAGTTTTTGAAAGAAATATTTTAAAAAATCAGAAAACTATAAGGAAGTTTAAAATTTGAGGTATATGATAAATAGATGAGAGTCCCTTGGACTGCAAGAAAATCCAACCAGTCCATCCTAAAGGAGATCAGTCCTAGGTGTTCATCGGAAGGACTAATGATGAAGCTGAAACTCCAATACTTTGGCCACCTCATGCAAAGAGTTGACTCAGGAAAAGACCCTGATGCTGGGAGGGATTGGGGGCAGGAGGAGAAAGGGATGACAGAGGATGAGATGGATGGATGGCATCACTGACTCGATGGGCACGAGTTTGAGTAAACTCTGGGAGTTGGTGATGGACAGGGAGGCCTGGCATGCTGTGATTCATGGGGTCACAAAGAGTTGGACACGACTGAGTGACTGAACTGAACTGAACTGAAGATAGAATAAGGGCTTCCCTAGTGGCTCAGATGGTAAAGAATTCACTCGCAATGTAGGAGACTTGGGTTCGATCCCTGGGTCAGGAAGATTCCTTGGAGCAGGAAATGGCAACCCACTCCAGTATTCTTGCCTGGGAAATCACATGAACAGAGGAGCCTGGTGGGCTACCATCCATGGGATTGCAGAGTTGGACACAACTCAGCAACTTTCATGATAGAATAAATGAGCAACCACTTAAGTAGTAAGGCTCTTTTGATTCAAAACCAGAACTAGATTTGTATGGTTTCTATATCTAGACTGAAACAGGACTCTTCATGTCCTACCACTCATAATCATATACCCAGGTGCCCTCTCGTCCCCCACTCCCCACCTCTGCCCTCTGACACCAAGAGCCTTTACATCTGCAGGAACTCAGGACCTGATCATTATGTTCTTGCTGAGTGAGGCTTACACATAACACTTTTATGGGTCAGACAGGACATGCTGTTCATCATATCTGCCCACACTTTATTGGTCAGGGCTCACTCAGATGACAGTACCTAATTGCAAGCGATGCTGAAAATGGTTCTGCTTGTGTGCCCAGGAGAAAGAGGAAGGTAACGAGTTTCCACTGTTAAGATTATTGGCATCTATGTTACCAAGAGGAACTTTTATTTTACTGTAGCATTGAACACCCTGATGAACATTTGTTACTAACCACTTTCTTCTTTGATTTTCATTTCTTCTGCCATCTCCTCTTATTAGCCATTCATTCATTTTTAAATAGTTTAATTTATTCATTTGTCTGTGCCAGGTCTTAGTTGCAGCATATGGGATCTTTAGTTGTGGCATAAGAACTCTTGGTTGCAGAATATGGAATCTAGTTCCCTGACCAGGGATCAAACCCAGGCTCCTGCAATGGGAGTGGGGAGTCTTAGCCACTGGAGCATCAGGAAAGTCCTTAGCCACTCATTCTCGATGCCTTTTGAGGACTATTCTTTCTCTTCTCAGTCTTTAAAAGTCAAATTTGTAATTCCAAAGGATTCCATTGTCATCTCTCTGAGCTTTTTACAGTAACTATAATTCCTGCAGTATCTTAAAGAAAACCAGTGTCCCACATATTCTTTATGTTTTGAAGATTCTTGAATTTAATCAAGAACTCTGTTAAATTCCAGACCCATATTTCCAACAGTTTAATAAATACTTTGATTTGGAAGGTCCCCAGGCACTTCAAATCAATGACATTGAAAAATGTATCATTAATTTACACCAAAGGAGTTCAGTATCATCTATTTTGATGAATGACTCTACTCTTCCTTGTAATTTCATATTTTCTTTCTCACAGACACTCCTCTGTGAAGATCATCAGTTCAGTTACTACATTCTACAATTTCTAGGTTTTAGTACCTTTTGTATCTGTCATCTATTCTCATGGCCTGAATTCAGGCTGTTATAAGTTTCTTTTTGTCTGGCTTTTAAATCTTTGCTTACTTGTAGCTCTCCCAAGGTTGGGTATAGTCTTTTATTATCTATACCAAGAGTGAGCAGAAAGTGGGGGAGAGATTTCAAGACAGAGCAGTTAGAATTGACCAAATTGGAATGTACAATTTGCACAGTGGACTGGGGGTAGATTGTAGGACTTGGAGAGAAGTGCAAAAACTGGCAGAGCTGGGCCCAGACAGAGAAGATGGACATTAGAGCCAGGTGTCAAATTTCTGCACAGGGTTCATTAACTGAACGGAGACTCCGGTCCTGTTGATGGGCCAGCCGGCTGAATCCGTAGAGAGAATTCTTTGGTTGATCAAAGCAGAGTCAGGAGCACAGCCAGGGGCAGAGTTATTAGGGCCAGATGGATGCTGATCAGAGTCACAGACCACCTGGAATCATTCAAAGTGCAAGAACCAGAATGGACTGCAGTGTAAATGCTGAAGTAGATTCTTAGATACTTTCTCAGCCAGTTCTGTTAAGTGGCCTGAATGAGAATAAGTGTGAGGAAGCTTCAGAGAGAGGCAGATTTCAATTCTCTCAGAGAAATACCTTTTAGTCATCAGAACTGATTGTCAGAAAGGTGGGCTGCTTTGTGAGTTAGTGAGTTCCCCGGTCACTGAAATGACTCAGAGACTTCGTGAGTGCCTATGAAGCTACCATAGAGACTATTTTTGCATCACATGAATGAGGGGGTGAGACAGTTGCTAAACTCAATTATAACTCTCAGGTGTTATCTTCTCAGTTTGAAAATTATGATCTGGTTCCAACTGGCTGTATGACATTCTTTCACATTCTCCCCCTATACAGCAGACATTGAGTTGCAGAGATTCTCCCATTGTTCTGCTTGTGTTCTGGTTCTCTATCCTCAAAGTGGTTTTGATCTTAGTCCTGGGCTTCCCTGGTGCCTCAGGGATAAAGAATCCACCAGCCAATGCAGGAGACATGAGTTCGATCCCTGGGTTGGGAAGATCCCCTGGAGAAGGAAATGCCAACCCTCTCTAGTATTCTTGCCTAGAGAATTCCATGGACAGAGGAGTCTGGCAGGCCACAGTCCATGGGGTCGCAAAGAGTCAGACTTACTGACTTAGTGACAAAATGACAACAACAAGCAACAACCCATTCATATTTAACAACACATCGTTTAGTTTGCTCTCCCCCACAACCCCCACTGATTTCAGCTGCTGGTAATCCAACCACTTAACTCAATGAGATTTTTAAGTTTGAACTAGGTCTTTTAGTTGAACAGGAAAGAGGAAGGAAACCTGGAGTGCAGAGTCCAAAGTGTGGGATTCAGCTCTGAAAAAGAGATACCTAAAACCAACCAGTCCTTCATGCAGAGAGCAAAGCCAAGCAGTGGTGACACAAGATCTGCTCTGGAAGCTTCGAGCTGTGAAGGATATGTTTTCTAGATTTGTTGTCAAGTGTAGCACTTGGAAGTGGTAAATCATCGCAGGAGCCCGTGTGCTTGGCAACCGCACTCCCGCCTGGGTTGATGGCAGAACAAGCCACAGCTTCATCGTCTCCCACAGACCTGATGGGGACATGTGAGCCATCAGTGACTGATCATTTGGGGAAAACCTGACCGTAGACAGAAATTTTCCTTACTTTTCTCTTTCTGTAATGAAGTGAGCAGAAGCTCAATGAAATCAAGTTGTCTCATTTATTATACAGATGACTCACATGCGTTCTGACTCATGCCAATAGTCACTCTGCCACTAGCACAGATACGCCAGGGCTGAAGAAAAATTGTGCTCTTCAGACAGTCCCCCACCCCAACTCCTTACTGAGGACTGGGCTGTCATAATACTGCTCAGATTGGCCCTGGCGCTCGGAGCTGGGACAGTAAGTCATTCGGGTTGGGGATGACTTTTCAGGCTTACAGCTGTATCCTTAGGGGTGGATGCTGTTAATCAGCCCTGTCCATGACATCATTAAAGGAACGGCTCCTGCATAAAAAGGCCATTTTATAGCTTTGTCATTCTCATGATTTAAAACACTGCTGTTCCTTCATCCATCAGGTAAAACAAGGATGCGGTCTAAACCTGTTCTTTCAGAACAGATCCCTCCATAATTGTGCTGCGAAAAAGAATGCGCTGTCAGGCTCAGCACTGTGTCTGCTTTGCATCTGTTTTTTGTCTGGTTATGTCTGAGCAGCCACCATGTTGTCCCCTCAGCTTACTTTTAGAACACGATGTGATGGGGGTATTGCCAAGAGTTTGAATAAAAACAGAATGTAGTTGTATGATGTCATTGTAATACACTTTAAACACTTTGAGAATTTACTATTTTCGACAGGAAAAAAATTCCTTTGGATTGTCTTTCTAGAACGTACGTTAGGTGAGCCATCTCAGAGTTCACACTGAACTCCTAAACTAATTTTGTGTTTGTGTTTCATGATAAAAGCTGACTTTCTAAAATAATACATTGAGTGGGTATCTAGTGAGATGTCTTGGAAGGTAAAATTTTCCACGTGTTAAGAGCAGGTTTTCACTCTTTCGATTGATCTTTAGTAAAATTTTCCTATGAAAATAATAGAATAAAACCTAGACTGTCAGTGTTTTTTACAAGTTTTTACTTTCCTCTAGCTTCTATGTGAGTATGGAGATCTAGGCACAGGAAGATGAAGTGATCTTCCCAAGATTCTAGAGAGAAAACTGGCACTGTGATTCCTGTAGTCAAGGTATTCTGTAAGCAGTGAACTCTGTACATAATTTTATTTTCACATATCATATTCATATGATATTTATTCTTATTGTTGTTGTTTAGTCACTCGGTCATGTCTGATTCTTTGAGACCCCATGGACTGCAGCATACCAGGCTTCCCTATCCTTCACTATCTCCTGGAGTTTGCCCAAACTCATGTCCATTGAGTTGGTGATGCCATCCAATCATTTATTCTTATGAAGTGGTTATTCAGGAAGAAGAATTTTCCAGTTCTTTCTTGTGGGTTTTGCATTCTTCTATTGAAAAATTGAAATAATCTCTGCACAGTTATTTGCATTTGTCAAAACACTGTTCTTTCCCCATTCACTGACATTTCTTTTCTCCACATTTTATAATATCTTCACTTGTGGAAACTTGGAAGAGAAATTCTTAAAGGAAGAGGATAGCAGAAAGACATCAGCTTAAATGGATATTGATTTTCTTGCAGTTCCAAATTATGTATGAAGGGTCATTCTTAAAAAACATAAATTAAGCTAAGTATGTAGAGAATTCCAAGACATACTGATTTATATAGATTGGTCAATATATATGAATACTTGTTGACCCACCTTGGAACCAATCTAACTGCACCTTATCTAGAGTTCCAAAAATATGTTCTATTAGATTTGATTTCTGTGAGTTTTTTCTCAATGAAATATAATTTCACTGCAAAATATATTTAGGGGATGCCAGAGAAGATAGTTTCCTATTGAGAAATTTAAAATGCATATTTGTATGCTAGAATCTCTGAAATGTTACATGGCCAAGAAACCTCTTTGACTATGTTTCACTTTTGCAGGTGCAGTATTTTTTCCCCTTGCCATGGTTGTTGACATGTAGAAGAGGTGAAAGAAGTCCCATAGGACATTTATTAGGAATCTCTGAATTAAAAATTTTATTTAAGTAGGTAGTATAGAATCATTTCTAAAAATCATTACAGACATCTAAAGTATGGAAGTTTAGGTTAAACATGAATTATATTTTATATGTTAGATGACTTTTTTTTTGAGCAAATAATTGAAAATTATTGAAAAATAATGCAAAAAACTTCACTCTTTCTTAAGAAACTGAGAAAGTTTCTTAAGAGTAGGTACTGTGTATTTTTGTATTTTTACCACTAGCACAGTTCCATTAGTCAGAGCTCAATCTTTGTTGAGTTACTTATGTTAAAGAAAAAGATATCTCTCTGAAAAGATTTGGGGTCATCTGGTACACAAGAATGCTCAATTGTTAGAAAGAAAACTAAAATCTGTTCCAATCCATCCAAAAGGGTGCATTTTCCTAAAGTAGCCTAATTTTTTAAAATAAAATAAATTTAGTTACCAGTGGTGTCTCATCGAGAACAGACATAATATTATTTATATTTTTCTAAACTAAAAGAAAAAATTTGGAACCACTGAGTTGCTATTACAGCTGTCGTATAAGAGACTCGGGTTGGTTTTTTCTGAGTTGTTTTTAGACTGTTTCCTAAGAGAGAATAAGATATTCATTACACCTCTATCACTTTTCCCTGGTACTTTTAATACAAATTATAGGCTTATTGAAATTTCTATCTCTCCAGGAAAAATAAGCATATAAAATTTTCCAGTGAAATTTTTGTTGTTGTGTATTTCTTGTTTCTGTTTTGAAGCTACTGGAAATACCATGTAATTGCTGTCATGGTACAGAATATGTAGTCTGGCCACACAGAAGCATCAAATGACAGTTGCCAATGCAATGGTAATTTGAGGTTATTAATAATTTAGTGTTGATAGTAATCAGGACTAATTATCCCATTCTCTCTGTGTTTTCCTTTTGATACCTTAAGGCTTTTCACTTATTCTACTGTATGTCTTAACTCCGGGTGAATAAAATCACATCAAAACAAGCTTGGCGAAGGGCTCTGAGCAGGCAAGTGGGCACTGGTATTGAAGCTGCATAGATTTATGGTCTGACAACTCTCTTGTTAGATGTGTAGGTCCTAGGTATGCCTATATCCAGCATCAATCTGGTGGACTGGAGCTATGGTCTTGACAAAGGAAATATCACTGTATCTAAATAGCAGGGAGAGAGAGCTACAGGCTGATGGAAATGTCCTTTAAGGTATTAGCTGTATAACAGATTATTATGCCATACAGATGAGAGAAAATTTTTCATCCTCTGGACTCATGCTCTTTACTTGGTCTCGCTGAATTATTTACTTTTCAGTACTGCCCTCCTTTTTTCTGGCAGTAGTAATTATCTAACTACAAGTGTCTGCTCTTTCCTCTGATCAAGACTTCTGGATGGTTATACATTTATCCTATGATGTTTCATTCTTCTCAATAAAACTCTTCTTTTTCATTATCATCCAGCACTCGGAATTCTCTATCTTAGGCAAAAACAAAGTTAGAAGAGAATTATCCTTCCCCATCATAGTCTCCTCACTTGCTGTTTCATTAAATATTCTGAATACCTTTGATCCTATTACTTGTCTTATATTCTGAGTCTGTGTATATGTAATATATAACATCTATAGGTTTATGTCAAACATCTGAAAGGACAGACCTCATTTATTTGGCCTAAATTTTGGAGAGTTTAGTATCAAAGAGCTTATAGGATAAGTACCCATATGTAGTGTAACTATCCTCAGTGATTGTTGATTCAGTATTCATCATCTATGTGATATGAAACCACTTTATCCTCCATTCTTCTATTTTCCTAAAGCCACATGGAGGTTAGATGGAGGGATCTGTGATGATGTTGTATCTGTTTATCATATAATTGAGTCATATAGCCCAGCAAGGTTGAATTTTTATGCTTTTCAGCATATAAGATATGAAAGCAGTCACACAAAAGGGAAAAAGAATAACAGAAATGTGTTCAATTTAGTATAAAATCATAATGCTTTATGATTATGCTATATGAGTTTAAATCTTAAAGAGTTAAGTGACTGTTTGCTGATTGCCTATGCTGTGCCAGGCACTAAAGACCTACTATGTGTATTCCATGAGAACAAGTTAAACATGACTACTTCCTCTAGGAATCTACTATTTGTAAAGCATAAACAGCTATGTGGTGAAATAACTATACATTAATATACTTCTCATAAAGTGGTGGTGAACAGAATACCAGGCAAAGAAGGCATCAAATGCAAAGGCCCTGAGTTAGGAAAAATCTCAGGGATATTTTCTAGAAGGTAAGAAATAGAGCCAGTATGGCAGGAAGGTAACAAGTAAGGAAAAGGATGATGGGAGATGAGATAGAGGCTGAACCAGTGGATTCTTGGTCTATGATGGGGAGCTGAGATTTTACTCTAGTTGTAATGGAGAGCAGTGAATTTTTTTCGGACAAAGGAATGTCATGATCTAACTTAAGATTTCTGTATAGAAAAAATGCATTGGTGAGAGGGAAAAGGTAGAAGCAGAGATAACTCTCAAGCTTCTTTTCCCTTCAAGCCAGACATGTTGATGGCTTGGTTAGAATGGTAACAATGGAAGTGCATGAAGTAGAGAGAGATTTTAAGAAGTGATCGGATAAATTCATCGTGGGTGAGACAGGAAAGATAAGGGATAGGAGGTAAAAAATTATGGTTTTCTGGATGATTGACTATATGGTTGGCAGTGGGATGTGTTGAGAGAGAAAAAGATTTGGAGATTTGAGTTGTTTGAGTAATTTACCTTTTAGACTCACTTCTTTGGACTTTCCATGTTGAAGACACCTGCTAGACATCAAAGTGGAGCTGTGACTTTCTCCTTCTCTCTGATCATCTACCTGCCTATCTATCGATGAATGAACCTGGGGCTTCAGGAGGACAAGTCTAGATCAGAGATGTATTGCACGTCTGGGAGCCACTGTGTAGATGGACTGTGTAGCCCGCCAGGCTCCCCCAGTCTATGGGATCCTCCAGGCAAGAATACTGGAGTGGGTTGTCATGCCCTCCTCCAGGGCATCTTCCCAACCCAGGGATCAAACCCGCATCTCTTTCGTCTCCTGCATTGGCAGGTGGGTTCTTTACCACTAGTGCCACCCGGCTTGAATCAGAGAGTGTAGATAGAAAAAAAGTGAGAGGGCTTAGGAATGAATGCTGAGGGATGCTATTTGTGGAATTTTGTAAAGGAGGAAAAGTCAACTGAGGAACCTGAGAAGGTGTGGCCAGAGGGGCAGCAGGAAAGCCAGGAAGTGGAGTGACACTGAAGTCTCGAACAGAGAGGGTCCCAGGGAGGGAGAAATGGCCATCTTTACCAGACACTGCTGGAAGTACGTAGTAGGAAGACAAGTGTTCTCTAATGTGGCAACCTAGGGCCATTGAGAACCTTTATAAGAACCATTTTAGTGGGGTTTGGGGCTGCAGCCCAGGTCAAAGTGCTGAGAAGGAAATACAAGATGAAGAAGAGGAGACAGACTGTGTGCACATTTTTGCATTATTGTGTGTGTGTGTGTGTGTGTGTGTGTGTGTAAAAGGAGTGAAAAAATGAAAGGGAAGCTCATGTGGAATGTTGGGGCCAAGGGAGGTTTTATCTGTGGTTAATGAAACTATTCTGATATTTTAAAAATATGAGGGAATTCACACATTTGGGGGTATTTCATAGGAACAGAGCATCCTAAGATATAGCTGAAATTTAAGCCTTGGTTGAGTAGCAGTCCAGTATTTTTATTGATTCAGGCCTTCACCTATCTTTCTTGATCACTTCCATACCTGATTATAAATGTATGTTACCAACAATAATCATCCATTGAACACCCAGTTTGAAATAGCTTTCTCATTTTACACAGCTGCAATTATCTGAAACAATCATGGGAAACAGTAATAGACTCCCTGTCTGAAGGTGACCTTGGTGAATAGCAAATTTTTCAAGAAGACTGCACTGTCATTCAATGGCTCTAGCCACAACAGAAATAGAATATTTTTTGTCATATTAATTCCAAATATCTTTCTCCTTCACTGGTGTTTACAGTGATGTTTCTGGAAACTTACCATCTTTAGGGTTGCCTCTGCCTTTTCAAGTCACTCTGAAATTGTCTTGTTAAGCATGAGGCAAACTTGAACAGAAAACCAGCTTCTACCTTGATAACAAACAGAGCTCTGAAGTTTAAGAAGATTCTTCTTAATGTTACTTAATGTAACTTTTTAATGTTAAAGTTTCAACATTAGGACAAGAGTAGAAGGAGAGATATGTGTTCTCAGGCAGCAGGGTCCCAAGGCATCCTTTCTAAATAGTCTTGGCCAAGGTTATCATCACTACACATGCTTTCTGTGGTCATCTCAGAGCAGAGATACCACTGGCGCTGTTGGGCCCTTCTGCAAAGAAGATATCCATAGCATCTGTTGTTCTGCTATTCTGCATATTCTATTGCCTTTACCAAAGGACATGGCAACAGAGTTTGGGGTAGATATATTTTTTTAAATTATCAGTTTATTTTTTGGCTTAGTTTATTAGGTTGTTTGAGTCTTAGTTGTAGCACGCAAGCTTAGTAGCTATGGCATGAGAGCTTAGTTGCTCTGCAGCATCTGGGACCTTAGTTCCCTGACCAGGATCAAACCTGTGTTGCATTGCAAGGCAGATTCTTAACCATCTATTTAAATTTTTTTTTAAAATTATATTTATTTATTTTTAATTGATTGATGATTGCTTTACAATATTGGTTTGATTTCTGCCGTACATCATCATGAATTAGCCATACCTATACATATGTCCCCTCCCCCTTGAACTTTCCGCCCACCTCCCACCCTTTCCCACCCTTGTAGGTTGTTACAGAGCCCTGGTTTGAGTTCCCTGAGCCATACAGCAAATCCCTATTGGCTAACTATTTTACGTATGATAGTGTATATGCTTTCACGCTACTCTCTCCATTTATCTCACCCTCTCTCTTCTCTCCCCCGCCCCCACTGACTTTTTAAAAACATTTCTTACCTCTTGAAGCTGTTTCTGAACTCAGAACTTTTCAGGTTAGATTTACCCTTTTTTCTCTTTACTCATTAGTATTTTTTCAAACCTTCTCCTTGGACTAGAAGGAGTTAATGTAAGGCAAAATCTTGCATATACAAGGGCAGAACTCAAAGAACTGGCAAAGGCCAAGGGTCCTCTTGTAGACTTTTATTTAACCTTCAGGGTGTTTGGCTGGTAGAGTTTTTAGATGACAAATGATTTGACCTGGTTTTAAAAATTATGTATTATGAACTCTATCAAGAAGCAAGGGAAACTTTCATAATAAAAACATGAAGGATGCAGTTCCTTATCTGGGCAAAGAGACTGGATTCAGGAACCAACTCAGCTACATGTTCTGAAGATAAGGAGGGTTTCTTTGGTTGATGCTCCAAAGCACTGTGTCCTCCATTAGAGATATTCCTTGTGTCAGTGATGGAAAGACTGCTACCTGACACTACCTGGGAAGTTTCTTTTCATTCCCATTTGGCCTCTTCAAAATGTTTGTCTAATTTTACCTTTAAGGAAATCCTAGTGGAGAAGGAAACACTTGCTCCATAGTGAATTGCTTCCTCTGGGTGTCTTCAGTAAAATCTTTAATGTAAAATTGTGGCATATGCTTGATTATTTGTCTCTGACCTCCAGGAAACTGTCTAATGTGGCACTTGGGGATAATGGACATCTAGTCAACTTGTTTGCTGCTGTCTGAAGAGTCGCGGATTGTTGATACAATGACTTCTCTGCTGTTTCATAAAGGTTTGTGTCACATACATCTTGTCTACAGAGGCTCATCCACCTGAAGGTGATCACTTAAGGAAGAACAGGATGTTTATTTGTGTGCATTTGTTGGGAGTTGGGAATGGAACTTGGAAAGAATCCGTTTCATTCTTTTAATTTTTTTTCATACTAGCGTTTCATAAGCTGAACTTACATAAATGTAAAAAAATATATATAATGAAGTGACCCAATTTAGAAATTACAGACTTCTGATGGTGATTACTGGCTATATCTTGATGTAAAAACACATGCTTTTGGAATGTTAGCCATTACTCATTGTATGACTATGTGTGTGTATGTGTGTGTGTGTGTGTATGCCTGAAGTTGATGAAAAGCAAAAGGATGACAATTTTAAAATGAAAGCTTTTTTGTTGTTGTTCTCTGATAGCCCTTCATTTAGAAGGTTTAGAAGCAAAAATATTTTGAGTTTGAAAAAAAAAGATTAAGTGGTAAAGTGATTGATCAAAGTAAAAATACTCATTGAATCAGGGATTTTGCTTTGTTTTTGTTTGTTTAACAGGATGAGATCTTAGCATTCATCCAAGTCAGTTATTCACTTTTAACATCATGGAACCAACCCTACCCTCAAGCTAGTCTGTCACACCTATGTGTGTGCCTTTGACTGATAAAATTCATCCGTGTATACATGACAATTATTATCACCCTAGTTCCTCCTCTGACTATATTTTTAAATAATTCAAACTTTTGCTTTGTGTCCCTAAATCTAATGTTGCCTCTAGATCATCTCTTAGTTAATTATTATTACTGTTGAGGTATGATTGACATATTCTTAGACTTAAGTTTTAACTTTCTTCCTATCATCTGATTCTCAACTCTGTTTGGCTGATTGTGGCTTGTCTTTCTGGCTTTTGTCATCCCTGACTTCATTAAATAGAACCAGGCATGAACACTCCCTGTTTTTAGGCTTCTAGCCCTGACTCAGAGATAGCCCTGGTGCCTGTGGAGGGCATGCTCAGAGAGATCATTACTTATTCGGTCAGCTCACCTCTTGAGTATGCTCGATTAAGCCTTTCTGTGAACAGTCGCTGAGTAGAACTTCAGTAGTCAGTGCCGTCACTGACGTTTGGCGGTGAACTAACACATCCTGAACTAGCCCCTGTGGTCAGGCATCTGTATCTTAAAAGACCAAAAGGAAATTGGAAGATCAACTTCATCTCTGTTTCCCACATAATAATCTTGTAGAATCCCTTCCTCTTTAAACCAGTAAGTTTATTGAGGAGAATAGCCAGATAAGGACTATAGATTTTCCATAAGCAGTTCTCAAAATGTTGTCCTTTCAGAGGATTTGTGAGATTAAAGCTGTTTTTATAATATTCCCCAAATGTTGTTTTCCCTGTTAAGCCTCACACAGCAGTTTTCCAGAGGTTGTTTGATATAATGACACCATTGCCATGTGACTGATGGAACATGTGCTTCTGTGTTCTTGGGCTTTAAACTTTTCTCAGTTTTAATTTCTAATATGCTAAATACTATAGGTGTAATGTGTAGAAATAGAAGCACTTTGGGACTCTCATTATTTTTAAGAATATAAAGGAATCTTGAGACCAGAAAAGTTGAGAATTTGTGATGAGGGTTATTAAAATTCATGCCTTCCTACTTGCATTGTTAGAATCTAAAAGGTGAATTATTTCTCAAAGCCTCCTCTCTCCAGGTTTTGATCATTATTTAAACCAATGAAATGTTGCCTTGTTGTTTGTAATTTGTACTTCAAGGAGACAATAGAAATTCTCAACAAGGTGAAATTAAATGAAATATGTGGTACTTTTAAAACACACATATAATTTAAAATAATTAGAGGGTAACTTCCAGTATCAGACTGCTCAATAACAGATTTGTAAACTGCCAGGCACCTCACTCTGTAAATGGAGATAATGCCAGATATGTCAAATGATTAAAGATAAATGAAATAGTACATTTAAATTTAAAAAAATTTTTTAATTGAAGTATATTTGATATATAACATTGCATTAGTCTTAGGAGTACAACATATTGCTTTGATGTATATCTATATCTCTTGCAAAGTGATTACCACAATGATTTTAAGTAACATCTATCACCACACATAGTTACAGTTTTTTCTTATGATGAGAACTTTTAAGATCTACCTTCTCTTAGCTACTTGCAAATATATAATACACTATGGTTAACTACAGTTACCATGAGGATAGCAGCATTCAGGCATTTAGAGCATGCTTAGCATATGGTGAAAAGTGAAGTGAAGTTGCTCAGTCTTGTCCGACTCTTTGTGACCCCATGCACTGTAGTCCACCGGGTTCCTCCATCCGTGGGATTCTCCAGGCAAGAATACTGGAGTGGGTTGCCATTTCTTCTCCATAGCATATGGTAGAACCCCATTAATACTAACAGTTAGCCATGACCATTATTCCTATCCATTTGACTAATCCTGAAGGAGAGCTTAAATTTAGAACTGAGGTCAACATTGCTTCTGAGGTTAACTATTTTAGAAATAACAGTGAAAACCCAAGAGGAAATTTTATTTTTGTATTTTTTTCTTGTATATCAATTTGGGGAATGTTTTTCATTCATTAAGTAGTTAGGCTGAAATGTTGGGCCTTAGCAGTATTCTCCAGTTCTTTGACTGATTTAGTTGGAGATGGCAGAACATAGAGTAGAAACAGTATTCCAGAGAGAAGTAGCAGCCCTAATGGTGTGACAGCCTTATTAGAATATGAACATAGGAATCTGTTGTATAATGTTAGGTTACTCGCTGGTTGAACTATTTATTCTAACTCTGGAAAAGGTAGTAGAGACTCTGCGTTCTACCATAGACCATGTTCAATTTTTTTTTTAGGCTAAAATTTGTTCCCAAATTCTGAACATTCCCCTTTATTCCAATTTACAGTCCCAGAATTAGTGTTGAAAAATACTAATAAGTGATTTTCTGTTTTCAAGTTAGGTCCAGTTTGCTGAGGATAATGATCTGTGACATGAACCTGAAGAAGCTACTGTAATTGACATAGTCCAAAGGAGCAATTTGATTATAGTACTCTCCACTGCAGCATTCTTTCAAACTAATTCTCTCTTGAACTTGGGGAATGATGTCATGGTGTCTCACTATATACAACTTCCATGTATACGAATTAAAAGCAGTAGCCACTGAAATTTTACATGGAAAGATCTAAATGAATAATTTGGATGGCTTTCATGTTCAGATAATCCATAATCATTTGGGGAAAGGGGGATATTGGGGTTAAAATAGGATGAAATTGGGTCATAGACATGGGACTATCTGAATTCTTCCTTCACATAGTTCCCATTGAGGAAAAAGCAAGTTCAAGTACCTGTTATGATGTACAGGACTTTGCCCAACCCAGAGGGAGTTTCTGGTTTCACCTAGGGATCTTTCCTTTCTTTAGGCTATGTTGGCCTCAGCAACGGAATGTAAGTCAGCCAAAATACCTATTTTACTTATCATTTCAGCCTAAGCTCTAACTGAAAGCTCTGTTCTTACACAGTGTATGCAGGGGACTCCCAATCCAAAGCACGCTCCTCAGTGGAAGGCAGAAAGGAGCTCAGAACTGAGTGAGGGAGCAGTGGCCACCAGTCCAGAGTTTTCTTACTTGCTATTCCTTTCTAGGGGTGCTGCCCTCAGCTCTCTCACCTGAATGCAAGGTGAGAGCATCATCCAAAGAGAAAGGACCTTGGAGAACAAGAACTTCTCTGGTGTCCAGCACTGTGAGTGCCCTGAAGGCTCGAGGGCCAGCCAAGCACACGCTTGTTGACCCCCACCTTCAGAACAAGGCTGATAAGTGTTCTTAACTCAACAATCCTTGAAGACAGACTGGGGATGATGTGAGTGTGGGAAGGAAGGGGCTGAAAGAAGTTGTGAGCTTCCCTGTAGCCAACACATTTAACCCATATTATTAAATCAGTGCTTCTGATTTACCAGGCACCCAACTAGGATCACAGAGTAAGTTCAACATAATTGGCATAAGGAGAATACCTTCTTACCTGGGGCAGCTGGAAAGGAGTCAAATTATTCAGAATCCTTTGCCCTAGATGATACTATCTATACCCTAGAATTTCATTTTTTAAATTTTATTTTAATTTTTTATATCTTAAAATTTAATATCATTACTAATTGCAAACCCTATGTATCATTTTTTACTCTCTAAACATCCATTGGCTATGTTTGTATTGAATCCACATATATTTCCCACAGGTGCCTCAAAATCAATTTTCCAGAATTGATCTCATGATGTCAATCTTCTGAATCAACTTCCTATATTTTCCACCATTAAACCAGTTTTCTAAGCAGTTGACTTCGTGGTCTTTTGAGACCCCACTGCTCTCTCATTCCCCAATTTATTTGACTGTTTTCTTCTGTCATTCCACCTCTCAAATATCTTTAATCTCCACCCCTCCCTCTATGTTCAAACATTCATTTTCTTTCATGACAGTTATCCTCTCCTAAATACTACGTTCTTCAAAACCATCCTAAAAAAGTGCTACCTGAGTGTAGGATGTCATGTCTTTATGATTGAAATTATTCAATGAGTTTCTTACTCTTATGAGGGAAAAATAAGTGAATTAGCACTCTGTGAGCACTTATCATATTTTAGATACTGTGATTGAAATTGAAAATACTGTTTTATTTAATGGTCACAACACTCATGTGAATGGGCATAGTTGCAGGTGAGGAAACTGAGTTTTAGAGGAATGAAGTGACTTGCCTAACTTGTAAGTGGAAGCGCCAGGATCTGAGCCTGAGTTTGACTGACTGACTTGTCTTCTGATTCTCTTCATTTGTGGTCACGTGTTTTCTTATGACTCTGGCTTTTCATGTCGCCATTCTCTCTGTTTTCAGGCTCCCCCACCCACTCCTAAGTTCCGCTTTCCCTCTACTTGCTCTGCAAAACTTGTTTGATTTTTTTTCAAAAATTTTTGATATGGAACATTTTAAAAATCTTTATTGAATTTGTTACAATATTGCTTCTATTTTATGTTTTGGTGTTTTTTGGCTGCAAGGCCTGTGGGATCTTAGTTCCCTGACCAGGGATTGAACATGCACGCCCTGCTTGTTGTTGTTCAGTCGCTCAGCCATGTCTGACTCTTTGTGATCACATGGACTGCAGCATGCCAGGTTTCCCTGTCCTTCACTATCTCCCAGAGTTTGTTCAAACTCATGTCCATGGAGTCGGTGATGCCATCCAACCGTCTCATCCTCTGTCATCCCTGTTTCCTCCTACCCTCAATCTTTCCCAGCATCAGGGTCTTTTCCAATGTATCAGCTCTTTGCATCAGGCAGCCAAAGTATTGGAGCTTCAGCTTCAGCATCAGTCCTTCCAATCAATATTCAGGGTGGAAGACAAAGTCTTAATCACTGAACCACCAGGAAGTCTTGCAACTCTTCTTTTAGAACAAATCTCTTTAAATCATCCTTGACTTCCCCAGCTTTTTACAGAACCTTGTGCATTCTTTCCTTATGGCAGATAGAGTGCTTTATTGTAATCATTTTTGTGTTTCACATGCAGTAACTGCTTTCCAAATAGCCTGAGACCTTCCTAAGCAGGGTCTGCCTCTTAGCTGAGAACCATCTACAACACTGCACAGTTTCTGACACAAAGCTGGTGTGGACCAGTATATGACTGGGTGAATAAATGTTGAGTAAAGAAAAGCAAGGGATTTCTCTGGTGTCTCAATGGTAAAGAATCCATCTACAATGCAGGAGACGTGTGTTCAATCCCCGGGTTGGGAAGATGGACAGAGAAGCCTGGCAGGCTACAGTCCAAGGGTCATAAAAGAATCATACACAATTTAGTGACTAAGCAACAACAAAGAGTTGTATATAAACCTACATTTGAACACTTACATTTTTTAAAATCTTATTTAGTGATCGGCACCAATGAATTGTCAACTACTTCTGGCCGAAAGACCTGGTTCTTAGCAGGTGCTCAAAGACTGTTGATTGAATGCTGGCTTAATACTAAAATTAAATTCATGTTTCCAAGTCCTTTGCAAACAAAATAGCACATTTTCAGAGTGCAAACTTATGTAAAAAGTATGGGCCTCAATCTTCTTTTGTTTACTGATCTAACCCCTTCCTTAACAGACATGTCCAGAAGATAAAGATTGTATCTTATATTCTCAACTATAAAGCTGATGGTGATACCAGTTAATGTGTATTAGCCTAACTTGTGAAAGTCCCAAATTGCTGGCAGTGTTCTAGCCTTTACAATGAAAATCAATGAACTAAATTGGCTAGAACAAATAAGGTGACAAAGGGTAATGATGAATGGCAGAAAGACGGAGAAATCAGCAGTTTAGGGACCAATAAACTCATTGCAGTTAGTTCAGCATAGCAACCTGATAAGACTTAATAGATATTTAATTATATGCTTTATAAGTTGTGGCCAAGGATTTTATTGTTTTCTCTTGTCAAGTTAGAAGGAGGGTTTCTTGAGTATTTTGAAAAATGTGATCTCATTCAAATGAGAATTATAGAGGAAGCCATTGCCAGGGGCATTTAGGAGGTCAAACTGGGGCACCGGAGCGCCTCCAGGAATAGTTTCATTCTTACCAGTTTCAGAAACAATTTATTGGTCGTTAGCAGTGTGGCTGTCTGAATAATGTGGTCTCACTGATTTTTCTGTCAGATGCATATCACAGATCTGATAAACATGAACTAAATACGATTCACTGAGATTTTACAAGAAAGAGCAAATTACAAAACCTTCACCTGTGAGTCAGCCTTTTGGTGAGAAGGTCATAAAGGGGTGTGTGGGTATGTCGGGAGTAAAGTTTGGGGAGATAGGGTTTCTCGGGGCCTCTACAAGAAGTGCCCCCTCCTGGGCTCTGTGATATCAGAGATGCCAAGCTTGGCTGAGACCTGCTGGAAGTTTAAATGAAGGGCTAATATCTTCTGAGGGAAACCATCAGTTCTGTAGGTCCGTGCTCCCCACCACCTCTGAGGTTCAATTTCAAACATTGAAAAGTCCTTAGACAAACAACTGGGAAGTGGTTAGAAAAATTTATACTGACTGTAATTCTGAGGCAGGATACTTAAGCGACTACACAAGACTTTGACTTCCCAGGTAGCTCAGATGGTAAAGAACCCACCTTCCAATGCAGGAGTCGCAGGAGACTAAGGTTCCATCCTTGGGTTGGGAAGATCCTTGAAGGAGGAAATGGCAACCCACTCCAGTATTCCTGCCTGGGAAATTACAAGGACAGAGAAGCCTGGTGGGCTGCAGTCCTTGCGGTTGGAAAGAGTCAGACACGACTGAGCACAAAAGCACATACAAGGCTGTAGAGTTACACTCCTTTAGCTGACCCCAGCATTTGGACATCCAGGGTGCCTGGACCCAAATTAAAAGATTTCCAGAGGCAAAGTGGAAATGGTGGGGTGGGGAATCCTATTCCATTGTGTGGACTTCATGTCTCTCTTTTTTCTCTTCTGGCTCCTAAAAGATCAATGAACAAGACTGACTTACTGGGTTCCTCAAGCAGCAGGTGGAAAGAGTAGTGACCCCAAAGCGGGCAGTGAAAAAAACCCTTTCTGCCGTGGAAATACCTGTGTTCATTAAAATCATGGCTTGTGGCCATGACCTAGGTCCAGGCTCAGCTGTGGATTTATCATTAAGCTCTAAGATTTTGCCTCAATATTCTTCACTTGTAGGAAACCAGGTGAAGCTTCCAGAAGAGGCTCTGGAAATGTGTTTATAAGGTCACATGTTCTGATAAATTAGCAAATATAAGGTGTTTAAAGTGAAATGAAACCTCCTTTCTCATTCTAACTTTTTCCTCACACGTTCCATGTCACGGGACTTGGTAGGTACCGTGGACTTGGAGAAATAGCTGCACGTGAGTAGGATATATTTATGTAGCTCAGAGTTTCTTCTGTGTGTTGTTGAACAGCGTTCGGCTAAGTGTATGACAATGTCGCTGGCATAAAAGTTAAGAACAAAGGGCTACAAGCAGAACCCGCTTCACAGGCATGTGACCAGTGGGATTACAAGGTGCCTGGCATTTACAAGGGTATTGTGTTGGTTTAATTGTCTTCACTCCACTTTTCTGAAATTCTTTGCTTTATGAACAAGAGACTCCGCAAATTACAATGCCAATTCTGGCAGCAAACACCCTGTACAAACATTAATAAGCACATAGACTGTGTGCCACAATCACCTCATCATTAACATCAAAACTTTTTATCATTGAAGACAAAAGGCTACTCTTTAAGTTGTTGACTAATTGAGCATTTTCCAATAGTTATGTATTTTCAAGGTTATCATGTGGATGGAATTTTTTAAGCATATGTATTAACTTTGACTTAAAAAATATTTTAAGTGTAATGAGATTCCCCACTTGATAAAGCTATTAATGAATAAGCTCTTGGTTTAATAATCCAAATATTGAATAGAAATAAATTGTCTATATAATCAAATACACTTGCATATAATGCAATTATATATATGATTAGCTACTATGTAAGTCCCTTGGACTGCAAGGAGATCCAACCAGTCCATCCTAAAGGAGATCAGTCCTGGGTGTTCATTGGAAGGACTGATGCTGAAGCTGCATCTCCAATACTTTGGCAACTGATGCGAACAGCTGACTCATTGGAAAAGACCCTGATGCTGGGAGGGATTGGGGGCAGGAGGAGAAGGGGATGACAAAGGATGTGAGATGGCTGGATGGCATCACCGACTCGATGGACATGAGTTTAAATAAACTTCGGGAATTGGTGATGGACAGGGAGGCCTGGCGTGCTGTGATTCATGGGGTCGCAAAGAGTTGGACACGACTGAGTGACTGAACTGAAGGAAATCAAAGTATCCTGAAATTTTAGAGTTTATGTTTTGAAGGAACTTTGAAAAAGCATTTCCAAATTTAACAACATTATGAAATTTTACTTGATGTTTCTGATAATAGTGAAGTTGAAAGAGGCTTTTCTATACTATCAATTTTTAAAGTTTTGATTAACTTTTCTAGAGGAAAGACATCTTTTCATTCCATATATAGAAAATATTACAAAATATCATGGGTATGTGCTAAGTTGCTTCAGTCGTGTCTGACTCTGTGCAACCCTATGGACCATAGCCCACCAGGCTCCTCTGCCCACGGAATTCTCCAGATCAGAATACTGAAATATTGTCATGCTCTCCTTTATGCTCTCCTACCCAACCCAGGGATCAAATCTGCATGTCTTATGTCTCCTGCATTTGCAGGCAGTTTCTTCACCACCAGTGGCACCTGGTAAATATTACTTTACTATGTAAAATATAGTAAATATTATCTTACTATAAATGCAAAATATTATTTTGCAATATAAAATATTACTTTACTATATAAAAAGGCTATCAAAGGGTGCATAGCTAAAAATGTAGGTAAAAATATTACAAAGGTGTGTCAGTAAGTTAATAAACTGCAGTAAGTTATGTTCCTGGTTTTGGTGATATTTGTGGTTGTGAACTACATAAAATTGCTCATTTTTGCATCTTCCTTTCTCATTCTAAGTAAATATTTACTTTTAAAAATTGGAATTTGATATTTGTAATTTTTCATTTTTTTCATGTGTAAACTGCTTTCCCCCTCAGTTTCATGTTCTCCAGGCCCCCAAAACTTAGTTTCACCTCTGCTCATTTCAGCAAGTGCATGTCATCTGATTTTCTGACACTTGAGCCAGTGGTTCAAGATTACGCTCTTACCTAAAACGTAACAATGATACCATAGATGCTTTCTAATTGTACAATGAGTAGGTGTCCAGAAGTGAAGGATTGCCCCACTTCCTTGCCTTACTTTTTTGAACTCTGGGCTTTTAGTGGGGGAGCATTTGACAACATACCCAAATCATAAAGTAATGAGATCTCAGCGGCCCCTTGGTTATAAGGATACAATGACCATAAACACTGTCAAGTCCAAATCTTTTTCTTTGCAAATGGGGGAAATGAGGTCCACGAATATCATACTATTGAAGAACAAAAGAGCTGGTGTTAGAATGCAGCTTAACTTTCTTCCCAGTTCTTATTCCATTAATACTCTTACTCATCCATCCACAGAGAAGGCAATGGCGCCCCACTCCAGTACTCTTGGCTGGAAAATCCCATGGACGGAGAAGCCTGGTGGGCTGCAGTCCATGGGGTCACTAAGAGTCAAACACGACTGAGCGACTTCACTTTCACTTTTCACTTTCATGCATTGGAGAAGGAAATGGCAGCCCACTCCAGTGTTCTTGCCTGGAGAATCCCAGGGACGGGGGAGCCTGGTGGGCTGCCGTCTATGGGGTCGCACAGAGTCGGACACGACTGAAGTGACTTAGCAGCAGCAGCAGCAGCAGCATCCATCCAATCAGTTGAGTGCTTATGGAATGGACTCTGGCACCTTTCTGTCCTCGAGTCTAGCACCTGACCTGTTCATACTGGATCCTTATAAATGAGACCAGCATCTTGGGGCTATTTTGAATCATAATTTGGAAAACTCTCCATTATTCTTCCAGGACACCAGAATGCCAAGAACTCAAGGATTATTGAAACCCTGTGCATGCTGTGAATAAAATTTCATTTTATTCAAGTCATATAGGTGGAAATTTATCTATGAAAGTTCAGCAAGAACATTGCATTTCTTATGGAGTCTTGACAGTTTAAAGAGGACAATAAAGGCCAAAAAACATTTTCTTTTCAAAATTCTTCAATGAGTCTAATACATGTAAAGTGTTGCAAATAAAGTTAAGATTGGCATCAATATTTGTATAGATGATAATAATGAGCTAGGTTGGCATTTGCTGTAAGTCAAAGAATAAAATCTGGAATGCCCTGAAAGGATAAAGACTTAAATAACTTACAATAGAAGACAGGACATTATTTTTACAAGAATATGTAGAGAAATGCCATTCAAAAATGATGAAAAAGTCATTGTATTGTAGAAGACTAATATGGCATTTAATCAGAAACTCTGGGTAAAAAGGACCCAAATCCACATAATTATAAGAGAGAAGATTCCTTAATTTAAGAGTCCTTAAAACCAATTATCTTTTCATTTTGAGGCTGAAATTCTGGGTGAGGCAGTGGCATACTCATTGGTAATTGGGTCTCATGAAGATATGCCATCTTGTAATGTAAATCAGTATCTCATTGACTGATTTTTCTTTATTTCTAACAGAGGAACATGAAAGGAAAGACAAATTAAAGGTTTGAAAAGCATAGAAGTCCATTCTATGTGTGTATTTGGCACAGCATCTGAGAGAAAAATGAAGGGAGTTAAATGAAACTACTCAACAGGAGGAAGCATTAGACCCATGAAGGCAGATGCATTTGTTCAGTAGTTAATACTTCGTGATGGACAACTCTGTGCTTGCATGGACTGACAGTAACAAATAGATAAATTATAGAGTCTGTCAGATGTTAACTGCACTGGATATAAAGAAAGAGTAGGAGAGGATCAAAGTGGCAGGAAGTGTGGGGGCAAGGACAGGATTATACCAAAATTTTAAATAGGATAGTGAGAGGTCTTATCTGGAAAGTGACCTTTGAGTCAAAATTGAAGGAAATGAAAGATTTGGTAGTGGAAACATGAAGATGATGGGGGCTGCAGTGTGTTCTAGATGCCTCTGCAAAGTCCTAAGATGAGACTGTAACCAGTATGGTTAAAAAATAGAAAGCCAGTATGACCCCCAAAACAATTTTTCTTAAAGAAAATCATGCAATCAAATAGAGGTGAGAAAAAGCAAAATACTTGTTTCACAAAACAGTTTCACAGCTGGGCAAAACTGGAAATGTATTGTGGACAGATGAAATACACATGGACAGGAAGTGTATGTTGAAGCTGGGTAAAGATGAGTGGCCAGTGGGAGCCATATAGGAGGATTCCTAGCAGGGACATGTGGAAAAAATGGAGTGAGATCGTGGGGCAAGTCCTCATGTGAGAAGAGTCTGCATTTTTCTTCCTAATTGACCAGGAGACAGATTTTTCTCTTAAAGAAAAATAAGGCACAATTTTGCAATAAGGTTCAATTAGAACAAAAGAAAGAAACTTTTCCTTTTTAAAGAACTGATATTATTTATCAGGATTGTTTTTAATTTTTAGCAGTTTTAGTGGATGGGTTATTATTGCTGTTCTTTAGTCTCTAAGTTGTGTCTGACTCTTTATGACACCAAGGACTGAGGCCCACCAGGTTCCATGGGGTTCTCCAGGCAAGAATACTGGAGTGGACTGCCATTTCTTTCTCCAGGGGCTCTTCCCAGACCAGGGAACAAACCCTCATCTCCTGAATCGGTAGGTGGATTCTTTACCACTGAGCCACCAGTGGATGTGTGATTTTAATTTGCATTTCTCTGATGGTTAAAGATGCTGACCATTTTTAAACTGTATGCTGGCCATTTGCATAACTTCCTTTGTTAAGTGTCTAAGTCTTTTAACCAATTTTTCTTAGGTTGCTTTCTCTTACTATTGAGTTGTAAAAGGCCTGTATGTAGTCTACATATAAATCCTTTATTAGATATAAAGTGAATATTTTCTCCCAATAGGTGGCTTTCATTTTCTTAAAGTGTCCTTTGATAAAGAGTAGATGTTTTCACTTTGAAGTTCAATTTATCATCTTTTTCTCTTGCTTTTTTTGTCCTACCAACAAATCTTTGCTGACTCCAGCTCTGCAAACATTTTCTCCTATGTATTCTTCTAGGAGTTTTACAGTCTTTGCTTTTACATCTAAGACTACGATCTATTTGGATTTAATTTTATGTACTGTATCAGAGTAAATTTTTAAAAAATTTTCTATTCCATCAGTGTTTGTTGGTAAGATTTTTTTCTTTTCTGTGGATTTTGTAAAATAGTACAAGGATTTTGAAAGACAGTTGGATGGTTTTTTCAAAAGTTAAATGTATATTTATCATAAGACTCAGAGGTATTTATAAAAAAAAAATAACTGATAACCTATGACCCTCACAAAAATTTTTAATAAACATTTTATTCATAATGGCCCCAAACTGGAAATTACTCAAATATCTAACAACTGTTAAATTTATAAATTTAGATGCATACATGTAATGGAATACTTGTTAGCAGTAAAAAAGAACATTCTTCTGATACATGCAGTGATATGGAGGAATCTCAAAACATTTTGAAGCAAAGAAGCCAGACAAGAGTACATACTATATGGTTCCATTTCAACTGGAAATAGAAAAGAAAAATCTAATCTGTAGTGAAAGAGAGCAGGTTAGCAATGGCCTTGGGCCAGTGAGCACGGTCCTAAGTGGGATGGACAAAGAAAACTTTTGGGTAAGATGAAAATATTCTGTAATTTGTAGTGGTTGTCATATGGGTGAATACATTTGTCGAAATTCAAGGAAATGTATACTTAACACAGTTCTTTTATTATACATATATTCTACTTAATTGAGCCCAATTTAAAAAGAGACAGAAATAAGGAAGATAATGTAAAATGTTAACTAAATAAAGGTAGCTAAAATTCAATGTATTTTTTGGAGTTGAAATTATTCTCTTACCCTAAACACTCTAGTATGTTGTACCCTATTTGAATACACAAAACCAACATGTTAGTCACTCAAGCATTTTGAGAAAAATGTGGACCTAGATAGAAAAAGGCACATAATATAAAATAATATTAACATCAAAGAAAGTGTCAGATAATGTTACCTCTGAATACAAGTGTAGTTAACTGTTACTAAAACTTAATGGAGTGGAATAAGCACAGATGTGCTTTAGCATCCTTGCTTTTTTAAGTTCTATTTTTGTTATCCCAGACCTCAGATATCAAAAACTTTATATATAGAACCAAAAGAGGTGTTTGAATCCTCAAAGCATACGTTGTCAAGATTTCATGAAAAACAAGTGTCTTAGTTCAGGCTGCTACAACAAACCACCATAGACGGGCTTATAAACAAAATAAATTTATTTCTCATGGTTCTGGAGTCTAGGGAATTCAAGATCAAGGAAGGCATTGGCAGACTCAGAATCTGGTGAGAGCCCTGTCCTGGTTCATATTTTGGGTGGCCATATTTTTTTTAATTAATTATTTATTTTACTTTACAATATTGTATTGGTTTTGCCATACATTGACTTGAATCTGCCATGGGTGTACATGTGTTCTCCATCCTGAAACCCCCTCCCACCTCCTCCCCATCCCATCCCTCTGGGTCATCCCAGTGCAACAGCCCTGAGCACCCTGTCTCATACATAGAACCTGGAATGGTGATTCGTTTCACATATGATAATTTACATGTTTCAGTGACATTCTCCCATATCATCCTGCCCTCACCCTCTCCCACAGAGTCCAAAAGACTGTTCAATACATCTGTGTCTGTTGTGTTGTCTCGCATACAGGGTTATCGTTACCATCTTTCTAAATTCCATATATATGCATTAGTGTACTGTATTGGCGTTTTTCTTTCTGGCTTACTTCACTCTGTATAATAGGCTCCAGTTTCATCCACCTCATTAGAACCAATTCAAATGTATTCTTTTTAATAGCTGAGTAATATTCCATTGTGTACACATAGGTGGCCATATTTTTGCTGTATCCTCACTTAGGGGAAAGGGCAAGGGAGCTTCTGTTTTACAAGGAAACTCATCCCATTCATGATGGCCCTTCCCTCATGACCCATCACTTCCTAAAACCCCCTTTCCAAATATCATCACATTGGAGATCAGGTTTAACACATGAACTTGGTGGGAGGGGGAACACAATAGCACCAAGACAAAGTTGCTTTATATAACATACAGTAGTTTTCAAAAGAATTCTGCATTATTATTTGAACTGAAGGATCAGACTATATAAACTATGGCTTCTGACCCTTGCTCACTCTAGTCCAAGGAGAACTATATTTTTGTAAGGGAGAAATCTTGAAGAAATTAGATTGGATGCAAATCGTATCTTGGGCTTTTTCTGAATTATTCATCATAGCATTGGGCTAGAAAATGGAAACCACCATCAAATTTTACACTTGATCTTAGCCAAAAGGCTGAGAAGCGATACAATCAAATTCTAATATGTGCTATAGACAGTAATGCTATGCAGAGATAAGACTAATTCTTCAGCAGCCAGAATCACTAAGTTGATTGTAAGTAGAATACAAGACCTATTTGCTATTTTAGATTCAGTCTCAGACACCTCAGATGATTCATCTGGACAGTTGAAAGGTAGAACTTGAATGAATAGCACTGATCTGTTAGGCACTCGGTTCAGTTCAACCTCCAAAATATCTCCCTACCATCCATCCCCTTCCCCCATCTTCCTGCTACCAGCCAATCTAAGCAACCATTGTCTTTCCCTGGGACCAATTAAGTTTTCCTTGGTTGGTCTTTCTGTCCCCTTCTTGTTCCCCTATAATCTGTACTCCATGCATTAGTCAGTAACCTTTAATAACACAAATCAAGTTAGATATTTCTCTTAAACTTTAGCAATGACTCCCCCTTGATGTTGTAAAAGACATAAATGCCTTTTCTTATCCCTCACTTGCTCTGTGGTTTCATCTTGTGATGCCCTCCCTCTCACATGCTATCTTCTGGTCCTGCTGTCTTTTCCCCGCCATGTCTTAGAAAATGCTTTTTTCAGCCAGCACTTGCTGTCCCCTTTGTTTTCACTTACAGTTCCTTTCTCTTCCTTACAATTCCTCAAACTTACCTACTGCACCCTTAATTCCTGGCATTTCATTGCTCTCATCTTGATCTGCGTCATTTCTATAGCTGGACCTCCCTAAAATGTTTATTTAAGTTAGGCTGAAGATTATGTTCTATCACAGTGCTTTGTTTATTTCTCCCAGAGCACTTATCAAAATATGTAATTTGAAGTGTATTTATTTGTACTCATCCTTTGTTTATTTATTTAACAAATATGTATTGGGTTGCCTATTATGTGCCTGGCATTGTGAAAGAGATAAAAGTTCTTATCAAGCTTACAGTCTGTTATGAGTAGGTTGTATAACATATTAGAATGTTAAAATCTTTGATTTAATTAAAAAAGAGAGGACCAAGGTAAAAGAATTGATAGTTCCAAGTGATATCTAAAAAAAGACTTAAAGGATATAAGAAGTTGACTATCCACTACCTGGAGAAGTAGCATTCAAGGCAGAAGAAATGGTCTAGTAGATGATTCTCATACAAGAGGGTAGCTGTTGGGGCTGAGGATGAGCGCAGAGGTCAAGGGTGCCTGGTAGCTAAGGGAGCAAGGTAAGTGATGGCAAGTGTAGTAGGTGAGATCAGAGGGGATCTTCCTGACCCAGGGATGGAACCTGGGTCTACTGCATTGCAGGCAGATTCTTTACCATAAGAGGCTTTTAAAACTACGAGACTTAATGAAATCACTATGGTGGATGAAGAAAAGAAAAGGAAAGAAGACTTTTCTAATAGGAAAGGGAGGGGGAAAGAGCTGGAGCCGGCAAAGGAGATTGATAAAGACTGCTGAGATACGATGAAAACTTGAATTGAAAGCAAGGTGAATAAATGAATGAGAAAGGAGCTAGGCGTGTGAAATATACCTGTTTTATTGATTTTTCCCTCACTAGACTGTCAGTTACAATAGGGCAAAGGTCTTATCTCTCTGATTAATTGTCAGATCCCTGATCTCCAGCACAGAGCTTGGCATATATCACATGCTCAGTAAATATTTGGTGAATAAATTTCAAGATGATTAAATAAGAGTCAATCACAGAACAATAAGTAGAGGCTTCCTGATGAAAGCAAGTACTACAAATTGAAAATAAAACAGAAAATACATAAAGAAAAAGAGAAAAGGGGCCACTTTTTCTTCTGTCCCCCCCACTCCCCAGCCTTGGTTTCACCAAGAGAGGCTGAGATTAGTGAGGACAGAGAACAGCCCCTGTCTTACCCTCGCATTCCCTTCGGAGGGAGCTCTGTGTGTGTTTGTAAGCAGGTTGGCCTAATGGGCAGTGGACGCTGATATTGAGTGAGGATAAGCATTATCCATACTGTAAATTAAGCAAATCAAAAGGCTCAGAAGATACTTTGACAACAGCAGAATACCTGGAATTGTGCTTCATCGAGACTGCCTGGAAACATGTCTGCTGGTTCTCTTAGTGTGAAGAAAATGATTTGTGCTAACAGTAATTTCGTCAGAAAGTCTCAGAGTATTTCATAAACATTAAAAAAATTCCTCACGGAGTTTTGATACAAATTCAGAAATTTTAATCATGAAGAACATGGCTATTTTACTTGCTCCTAGAATTCTTTCCTAAATATTAAGAAGTAAACATTAAATGCTTAATATGTTGGTAGAGGCTTTGGATGGAAACCTAAGTGGATTTTAATAGCACTTTGTCACATCCTGGCTGAGAAATAAGGGATAATTTACTTACCTATTCTATTTCTCCACGTACAAAAATATAGACAATAATAAAGTACATAAAACACCACTCGTAGCGCTGGACATGTGGTAGGTCCAGTTCACATACATGCTGATAGCCTATCATTCTGCTATCCACAGGAAGAATTTTATGTTAAAGACCACAATTTCTTATATTAACTCAATCTGAAAATTTGTGGCCAAAAACAACTCTATAAAATCATGGTTTCATGCCTCCATCTGTACCAGGCACATCCCAATGCTGGAGAAAATACAAAAATGGAAAATGAAAAAATATATAGCTGGATGTGAAAGCAAGACAAACACTTTGAGGAGCAGAAACACATGCAACAAACAGGGCTGAAGTCACGGCTGTTTGGGGCACTGGGTCTGTATGTTAGCAAGTGCAGCCAGAATCAGATTATTTCCGTGGGAAAAGAAGGAAAAAGTTGCTTCATCTTTGTTCAGAGCTTCTGACTGAAGCTACAGTTGAGGGTGAGATGAGGCTGTCTCAAAAATGCAAGGAGACTGAATATGAACAATGTGCTGGTCACCATCTGAGATGGAGCTTTCAGTGAGCTGTAGACTCAGAAAGACCCAGGCTCACCCTCGTAACCAGGAAACGAATCAATCTGTGTGCTGGCTCCCTGATTTCCTAAAAATCACCACAGAGACTCACTTTGTATGAAATTATTATGAAATCTGATGAAGACTTTAAAATGTCAGCTCAAGGAACTGTAGAAGGTGGGACAGTGTTAGACACGGGGATCTGGGCCTCCTATCACCTCCTTCTGAAAACTACATGAGTGAAAGAGAGAGCAAGTCCATATATTCACAACCTAATCTACAGCAACCTGGGGAGGCAAAGAGGACGACAAACCCCCCTTTACCAGCACATGGGGAATGAAGACTGGAGCCGAGACCTGAGTATCTGGGGAATGCAGGGAGTAGCATGAGCATTGTCAACCTTGAAAAAATGCGCAGCGTGAGAGTTGTGAGTTAAGTTTTATTTGGGGCAAAATGAGCCCTATAGCCTGGGAGATAGCATTTCAAATAGCTAGGAGAAAATGCTTGAAAGAGGTAGGGGAGAAAGTCAGTATATATGTGATTTTGGTGAAGCGGGAGTACATGGGATCAAGCACAGATCTTTGCAGAAAGTTTCTGCTAGTCTCATGAAGCTATCATTGATGTTTTCATTTCCCCCACTTTTTTCCAATTCTATAAAATCTTTTATTATAGAAATCCACATATTTCAATTTTTATGGGCTTCCCTGGTGGCTCAGATGACAAAGAGTCTGCCTGCAATGCCAGAAGGAAATGGCAACCCACTCCAGTATTCTTGCCTGGAAAATCCCATGGACGGAGAAGCCTGGTGGGCTACAGTCCATGGGGTTACAAAAAGCCGGACACAACTGAGCGACTAACACTTTCATTTCAATTTTTATAACTTTAACTTGTGGAAACACTTTCATAGATGTTTCTACCTATCTGAAATTAAAACAGACAAACAGATGCAGCAGGTGGACACAAGTGTTTAGAGATGAGAGGTGATGCGTGGACATGAGAGAGGAGATGCAAGAGTTCTGGCTGACATGGAGCAGGAGCTCTGGAGCACGGGCTGCCAGCCGCAGGTGAGGCGGCTTTGTGTGGTGGTCCTGGGAGGCATCACTCACACTGAGTGATTCAGATCAGGGCTCTTGCATGATTGGAACCACCTCCCATGGACGGTCTCCACTTGCAGGCACTGTCTATTTGTCTGTGTGCCCTTTCACTTATTTGGCTACATCAGATTCTGTTTGTACATTTATAGTTTTCATATCGTGTTTCATCTAGGAGTAAGTGAAAAATAGGCTGATTTTATTTTTCAAGGTCACGCTCACCAGCATCTTGGTGAGAAGCAATTTACACTTTAGGTTGAAGTTAGCACCAAAGCGATCTTATAAACTGCTGCTGAACTTGGCCAGATGCTCATTAGCAGTTCCTGGACAATTGATGAACAAGCCAACCACACGTTCTGTTGGCCAGCTAGGTTTCTTTGTGTGTGTATGTGTGTGCATGCATTTTATTGCCTTTCCTCTTTTTAGTGCTTAATAAGTACAAATGAATAAATGCCATTCAAACTTTTTTTTTTAAGCATGCAGATTTCGTTCCTTCTTCTCTCTGCTTTCACAGTATTTTATTTACTGTTCCATGATGTCACTCTTTCCCCTGTGTTAGATATATGTGTCTCTGTGCTGTAAATGCTTTGAGAACATGGTCGGGGGAGGGGGATTGTATTCTTGACTGTATTGCTTAGGGCACCTACTTGGCTGAGTGTGGATGTGAAGCAAAAGTGTGTGAAATCAATGGAAACCCTCAGATGTCAGTTCATTGAAAGCCTCACTGTGTTCAAGCACCAAAGGAAGGTAGACCATGCTGTGCTAGGGATACCATACTCCAAATCCTGTGAAAGCCACATTGCCCATCCCAGGTGAATCATGGTATTCAGTGTCAACACACAGTTGTTTGTTGTTTTTTTTAAAATAAAGATCTTTTGACACAGATATTTCTTTTTTTATCCTCAAAAGGTATCAAGATATGGGAGGGTGGGTGGCCAGCCATATCCTGGGAATCTCAAACTAGGTTATTCACACTGTTTCCATTTAACCTTTGGTTGTGTCTTTTAGGGAACTCTACCCTTAATTTCAGTATCAGTTGGAAAGGATCACAGATTCAGTCTTTTACCACTGGGGTGCCTATTACTTCTGCCAACCAGGAATATATTCCAAGTCCTGAGGAAAGTGCAGATATTCATTGTTCATCTTTCAGATGACCTTCTTGTGCATTCAGCAATCTTCTCACCTTGGATGTTGTCCTTCCTTTGTTTTTTACCTCTCTTTCCTGCAGCCTGGTCTGACCTTTCATTCAATCCTGTATGTTACAAGTGGTCACATTCTTTAGAGTGGAGGGTCTACTTTTTAAGATCAATTGCCTTTCACAACAGTAGTCTGATATATTTATCATGCCAACACCTCTCCCTCCACAAGTGTTAAGGATGCACCGAGTACAAGGGAGCCAAGGGGCAAGAGACGCTTTCCTGACTCATGTCATTTCATGTTGTCATAGATGTCAGGCGAGTGTATGCTCCTCGGTTCTTTGTCTCATCACAACAAAGATTTGGAGTGACAGACATTAAAGTCCCCTTGGCGTGTCACAGCTCTCGGGTCTTGGACAAACCATGTCATAGCTCTTAGACAAATCAGTGTTACAGCTCTATTTTATTTAGAAGATGGCAGGAGAATCCATCCTCGAAGAAAAGAGAGTGGAGGAGTGAGCCACAGCGTGGGGTGGAGGATGGAGGAGGGGTAGAGAGAAAGAATACACGCACGCATGGGAGAGAGAGAGAGCCCTTTGGCTCCTCTTTTTGTTTTTTTCTTCTCCCTGGGCCTGCCCTATACAAATTGGGCTCAGCCAGGAGTGCTGTTCCACCTGAAGTCCTCGCTCCAGTCCTTGGACCTTTCTTTGACCTTCCTTTGTTCTATTTTCGCGGGCTTTCCCCTTCCTTGTCTTTTAGCCACCGCCATTTTAGACTCCTTTCCCCTATTCTAACTACCTAACGATTTGAACATAGATGTCAGTGGTATTCAGAATTTTAAAACTCTCTCTTTCTTATTACTATGTTACCTGTTATATGTATGGGATTCATAGTTGCATTGAATTAAAAAAATTTTTGCCTCAATTTCCAGTTGTTTCTTATGTACAACTACAGTTGATCCTTGAACAGCATGATTTGAACTGTGAGGGTCCACTTATACGTGGATGTTTTTCAATAGTAAATACTGCAGTCCTGCACAATTTGTGCCTGGTAGAGTCCTCAGACTGCAGATCTGATGATGATGATTTACTCGCTAAGTTGCATAAGGCTCTGTGCAACCCCATGGACTGTAGCCCACCAGCCTCCTCTGTCTAAGGGATTCTCCAGGCAAGAATACTGAAGTGGTTGCCATGCCCTCTTCCAGGGGATCTTCCCTACCCAGGGATCAAACCTGTGTCTCTTATGTCTCCTGTATTGGCAGGCGGGTTCTTTTCCACTAGTGTTGCCTCTGCAATGAGTGCCATTTGTCTCAGATCTCACCTGAGGGTGAGATTACCTTCCCTATGTTTCCAGTCTGTCCACATTAAAAAGAAAATGAAATCATGGAACAAGACACTATGGGGCTCATTTAGATCATATAAAACTCAGGAAAGACTGAGTTACAGCTCAGAAAACATCATAGGAATAGTAGATAAAGTAGCGAAAGATCACTTCATACAGCATGTTGGAAGGGAGAACGATTATCTTGGTAATGCAGCATGGTGCCTGGAATTAAGTATCATTTTAAAATAAGAGGTTGAGTCTTTTCTCCAAATAGTAATATTTCTCGGACATAAAATGTTATGTCTCTGTGCAGTTCAATTTTAGAATTCTCAGGTAAGAATAACATAACTCCAAAATTAAAAAAGAGATGAATGAAAAAATGTAGACAATGACTGCAGTATCCTATTATACTAATTTAAGATAAGAATATTCACTATTGCAAACTGACACATAAAGGGATATTTATCTTAAAATGTATGATATGGGACCAATGTACTTCTCTTGAATAGTATTTTTCAAATCACACTCACTAGGGGTTATGAAATTAATGTAATGGGTCATAAAAAACATTAAAAAATTAAGTGGGCCAGACTAGGCCAGAATAAAATACAATAGAAAATAATACCATGAGCTGTATGTATAAAGATTAAGCATCCATCAGTTCATATGTGGGTCATGGTCAAAATGTTTCAAAGGTATTTGCCTTTTATAATAGGATATCATGGAAGGTATTAAAGTGGTGGTGACATTTTGGCTTATTATTAATAAACAAGTAGAAATTTTTAAGACAAAGGAATGTAAGGGATATTAATAAAAATGCATAAAAAGTGTGAAAATATTTTTTTGGTAACTCCTTTATTGAAATGTAATTCACATAAGAAACAACTCATTCATTTAATGTGCACAATTGAATAGCTTTTAGTGTATTAACCAGAATTGTACTACCATCACCACAATCAATTTAGAATGTTTTCACCACCCCAAATAGAAATCCCTTTCTGTAGTCACCTGTCTCACACCTGATCTTCTTCCCATTGTTTTTCAGCCCTAAGAAACCACTAATTATGTCGGTCTCTATAAATTTGTCCAGTTTGGATGGTTTTATATGAGTACATTAATTGATTTTCAAATATTAAACATACCTTTCATTCCTAGGATAAATCCCACTTTAACATGGTGTATAATCTTTGTTATATATTGATGGATTTTGTTGAGGACTTTGCATCTATATTTATGAGATAATGATCTGTAGTTATCTTTTCCTGTAATTTTTTTTTTTTTTTTTGGTCTGTTGAAAACTTTTTTTTAAACTGCAGGACTTCTCAGAACTTTTAATATTCTCATGGTCATCGTGTATCTTTACAAAGGTTCAAGCACTTCTTAAGTTATTTTAAGATGAAATCTTTTTATCTTGTGTACTGAAGAGGGGCAGTGTTCTGTGGAAAATGTTTTGGGAAACAATATTATTGAGGAATAAATGAACTTGGTGTATTTTGGGTCCTAGAATAGTGTGATATTTGTAAGTTTTTTTAAGAGTTTCTTGGTGAGAAGAGAATTGGAAATTAAAATAATCATGACCCTCACTCTGTAATTTCTGAAGTTAATAGAACTTAAAGTAATGATTAATATATAGAAAGCTGAGTGTATCTCTCTCATTCCACAGTTTGAATTTGGGAATTTTCACCTTGTCCTTTGGTTATCTTTGGAATCTGAAAGTTACCTTCTCTTCTGAATGTTGTTATCTAGGATGGGTGGAATCTCCATATTGATCATGTACACATTCTGAAGCCAGCATGAGGAAATAAGGTAAGAATGGCAACCATTTCCTAATGTTACTTCAAAAGTAACATATTTCTGTCTGAATATGAAGTATAATCTTTCAGAAGATATCTTTGGATTTACAGCGGCCAGTAATGATATTAAAGAGTTATCCAGTGTGAGCCTGTCCTTTTGAACTCTTTCTACCACAGACCATGCTAGAAGTGTCTTGTTTTTTCTCCTTTGCCAAATTTATTTGCCTTTTCCTTTCTCTGCCTTCATTTCCTGTGTGGCTTCATGGCAGGAAGTATACAGCCTTGATATATTGTCAACTACCCACATATTCTCCAAGCTGTGGTGGTCATTAGGCTAACGAGCATATGTTCTATGGTGTTGAGTGCTATGAAAATAATTAATGGAGTGTCACCCATCTTGTCACTTTTCTAACCAAGACATTAACCGCCTTGACTTAGGGTAAGCACAATTTGTTCCTCCTGAGTTATTACAGAGCCAACCCTGCTTCCTTTGCAAGCACACTGCAGGGAAATGAACATAAACACAAGCACTGGGTTAGTGACAGACACTCTGTCATCTCATGAGATTAGTGAGATGGTTCTCCCAGTTTGGGACTCTTAGAAATTAGAGATTTCATTTAAATTGCATCAGTATTTCAAAAAGAAATGTCTGTAACAGCTGCCCAGTAACTGGATTCTGAGTTTGTAAGCAGAAGGTAGCACTTGTAGTTTTTTCTAATTATGTGCACTGTTTCCTCATATCCTGGTCACAGACCATTGTGTTCACGATTCTTTCCAAGGAAACTTTGCAGAATCCTCAGTAACAAAGCCTTATGTTCTTAAAGTCTTGTATTTGTCACCTCCCACTCTCTGTGACTTTTCCAGTGATAACTGCTGACCTCATCTGGAGAGACAGACACCCAACTAGAAATACCTATGTAATACTTTTCTTTGATGTGTACAGAGCTCCACAACCTATTAACCAGTAAACCACCACTGCTTTCAGAAAGATGGAAAAAGAAGAGGCACAGAAAAATGGAAACTTTTTGCCCACACTTTACTCTGTGTCCTTTTATGACTCACTCATCTTTTGGCTCATTAGACAGTTCCCTCTCCTAACTCTCTTCCAGGTTTGGTTTGAGGCCAGAAAATTTAGAATTATTTGAGACTGGGCTCTATTAGTTTCAAACATTCAGGAAATGATGGCAGTAAGGAAGGTCAAGGGGAATGGATGACTAAGAGCACCCATGCGGTACCTAATGAACTGTCCAACCTAAGGGTCTCACTCTCCTCTTTTCCAGGCTTCCTCATTCCTAGAGCTAAAGAGTCATCCGCCTTTCAGTCCTCTCACCTGCAGAAAAAGAGATAAATATTAACTTGCTTTCCAGGACTTATGCCTTCATAAATAACATATCTATGACCTCAAGGTTTCATATCAATCCAAGTAGGCTTCATTTTTCTCTTTCTCTCTGGCAAATATTTGAATTGGCATTAAAATTTCAAGAGGGAGAATATATTGGCCCGGTGGAAACCATCAACTGGAATTCAGATTTTTATTTATCAGTATTAAAAACATATTCACTTTGCTGTAAATAAGCTGTCTTATATGTTGGTCTCTTTTCTGTTTACTTCAGTCTCTGTGTGCTTGCATCTGACTCACTGAGAAAACTGGCAAGGATTATTTGACTTCTGTCTGCATTTTTAGCACAATTAGTAGGAAAGGGGTAACTATATTCCTTCCTTTTCCTTCTTACCTCCTGTGTGAAAAGCACAAAGAGGATTTATAACAACCAGTTTTCAAAATACTTTGCTTCCCATAGAAACATAATTTTTGCTATGTTATTATTATTATTTCATCCTATGAAGATTACTAATTAACAGGAGACAGCCATTTATCAACGTGCAAGAGAAAAGCTTAACTCTCAGATTAATATACTTAACATCTTTTGTATTTCTTCAATTAAGTAAACCTGAAACTGTATCAACATGCTCCTTGTCACCGTAGTGCCTAAAAATAAACAAATTGGCAGATTAGCAACTGTAGATCCCCAGTAGCTTAGTACAAAGCAGGCAGATTTATCAGCAGATCCACCTGTTCTTGGATTTTAGAATGCAGCTTTGGAGGGACTTCTCTGGTGGTCCAGTGGTTTAGACTTCACCTTGTAATGCAGGGGGTGTGGGTTTGATCCCTGGTTGGGGAGCTAAGATTGCGTATGTCTTGGGGTCAAAAAAAAACCAAAACATAAGACAGAAGCAATATTGTAACATTCAAAAAGACTTTACAAAAAGAAAACAGTTTGGAGATGGAAACAAAAGCATGGCAGCCAATCACCACCTGGGATGTAGTTGAGTTTTAACTGAAGATGTTTAAACTGCCCGAGTCTTTAAATGATTTTTTGTTTGTTTGTTTGCTTTTGGCAACATGTCTAATTTCTTTCCCTCAGTGAAGGTGAAATAATCTAATGTCAAGAATCTCTCATCTAAAAATAGTTATTGATTTGCTATTGAACTGATTTTTCCAATAGGCTTAGGAGAATGGGTTCTTAATTTTACCTGCTTTTGTGTTTTGAAATGAATTGCATTCCTTCCCTAAGGAAAAAGCTGAATATTTTGGTTAGTACACCTTCTAAAAAGTTCCATTAAAACGTAAATGCTAGCCGTTAATTTAAATGAAAGCCCTCTCCCTTTAGTCAAACTATTCAGTAAAATTAGAATCGAGAGATGTCTTGGCTTAACCAAGTTATTGTTTCTCATTCTTTTTATTGTCTGAATCCCTGGCTAACCAGGCAGCACTTCCTTTCTTCATGGTTCCTATCCCGTTCTGTTTTATACCTTGTTGTTTCTCTTTTACATCTTGTTGTTGTTCAGTCGCTAAGTCTTGTCCCACTCTTTGCCATCCCATGGACTGCAGCACACCAGGCTTCCCTGTCCTCCACTATCTCCTGGAGTTTGCTCCAACTCATGTCCATTGTGTTGGGGATGCCATCCAACCATCTCATCCTCTGTCACCCCCTTCTCCTCAGCCTTCTTCATCTGGTATCTTCTAAATTGGCATTAGAAGACTGGAAAGAAAGAAACAAGTTGCCTACGACCCACGAGATAGAATGACTTTTTTATGCCAAGCAGAGTTTTTCTTCCATGGCTTTCTCCTGTAATGTGGTCTCATTCTAAGCTGCTATTTCAGTTTCAGTGCTACTTCTTGCTTTGCTTTCCAAACACTATGACTCTGCTAGATCCTCTACAGTCCCTTGTTTGTTCAAGCCTAACATTTATGAGAATTGCCCTTTTTATGACTTGGGTTACCTAATAAAAATGCTGCTGTGGCTTACTCTGGAAGATTGAGGGATATGTTTCTTTGGCAAATAATTTTAATGGCACATAAATGTGGGGATAGAAATGGACAAGTTCCTCTTAAGGGCAAGAATCATGACATTTACTTCTTTTATTTTCTGATAGCATCTAGTATACTGAAAAGACAGAGCAGGAACCTCACAAATCTTTAGTGAATTGAAATGAACATTCCTAGCAGTGATCCTAATATATGAGCTGACACTGGGTTTTCTGCCTCTCCTTGGCAGCCTCAAGATAGGCTTTGGATGCACAAGCAATTACTGGGATATTTTAATGGTTTATGACAAACAACAGGACAGCGTATTTCAAAATATAAGTCAGTTGGCCCATTCAGCACAGTTATGTTTACCCTGCTGATGTCTACTCTGCATTATATCAGACAGAGTGATAGCTGAGATGCTAAGCCTGCCTCCGAGGCACTTGCAGCCTAGCTGCAGGTGTACTTTTAGAGATGAGATGAGAGTTGTTGTTGCCAGAAGAGGTAAAGCTTTCCGGAGACAATGTCTTTGATGCAGCTGAGGACACTCATTTCAATTCAGAATTTAAAAGCAAACCTTGAGCACTGGTGTTCATATTGTATTTCTCAAAATACTGTTTATGTTGTGTTTTTCCAAAAATTACTTGGTCAGCCAAGTTTGGGGTTTTCTATGCTAATATTTGGGGCTTCCCTGGTGGCTCAGTGGTATAAAAACCCACCTGTCAATACAGGAGGCATGGGTTCAGTTCCTGGGTTGGGAAGATTCCCCGGAGAAGGAAATGGCAACCCACTCCAGAATTCTTGCCTGGGAAATCCCATGAACAGAGGAGCCTGGTGAGCTACAGTCCATGGAGTCGCAAAGAGTCAGACAGGACTTAGGGACTGTGCAGAGCAGAGAACAGGAGAGCATGCTAATGCTCAGGAAAGTGGAATACCTACTTCCCCGTATGTCACATTATAACTTTTCAGTCTGGTTACCTAACATCATATTTCCTTTCCTTTACAGTTGCCTCTCAGCTTATGCCATTGCTTTATTATACTCTGATGCCTGATATGGGAAGTAAAGTACAGAAAGCGTTGATGATTTGGCTTCTAGATTCTATACGTTGATGACAACGTTCAGATGATGATAAAAAGAATTATTTTAATAAGGAGACCTGCATCACCTTTAATAATATCATTTGGTGTTTTGAAGTCTATTTTTATTGGTCCTAACATTGCATAAGACAGAAAGGGGATGTGCATTAGTATAGCAAATCCATTTTCCATATGAAATAGTGATGCCTTATGAGTTTAAATGACTTGTAATTATTATCCAAAGCCATTAGCATTTAAAGTACAAAGAGAATGTATGAGGCACTTGGTGGACTCTTCTTACTTTATCACAATTGAAATTTTAAGTGGAAGAGTTATAACTGTAACTGGAATTCAGATATCCTTTTATATTGATACCAACTGATGGAATCAGATAGGATTAGGGCCCTACCCTCATGACCTTTCCTAAACCTAATTAGCTCCCAGAGGCTCATCTCCAAATGCCATCACATCTGGGTTAGGTCTTCAGCATAGGAATTTTGGGAGGAGATATTCAGTCTGTAACTATGCAATATAAACAAGAACTTTGAATGTCAAGATAATTGCTTGTGGAAATATAATTTCTTTATTATCAGTCTCCTTTATTTAAACAGTCTAATCATAAAGCGCTCTTTTGTATATTGTTTTGTGTTGGAAAGCTGATGACCAATGATCCATGGACCGTGAACTATAAGTAAGATCAGGTGAATCCAACCTGGTGAAAATCAGGGCACTGTTCTTGGCTCTCAGTTCCCCTACAGCTGCCGCTGCCAAACCTCTGGCAGGTTCAGACTCTGGGTTAACAAGGACGGTATTGAAGAGTCTTGGTGGGATTTGGGAGGCAGTTTCCATTGTGAGCTGATTAGAAACTGAGTTTCAGTTTTAAAATACTTTCTCCCAGCTCTCTTGAGATATGATTGACACATGACTGGCGCATGACTCTGTGAAAGTTTAAGGTGTGCAGCATGTTGATTGGGTCTATACACGTTGCAAAACCACGGCCACCAAGCTTTAGCTCACACCTCCATCCATCCCCTAACTTCCATTTCGTTCTTTTGTGAGAACATTTTAAGACCTACTTTCTGAGCTACTTTCAAGTATATCCTAGAATATTATTAATTGTAAACACCATGCTGTACATTTGATTTCCAGAACTTTTCTTAAAACTGGAAGTTTGTACTCTTTGACCAACTTGTTATCAGTTAAACATCAAATTGGTTAGTACCTTTTTTTTTAAAACATTTGGGTACTGTCATTGAGATAAAATTATAGTTTATTCAGAGACAGCTCTCTCTTATGACCTATAAGTTATAAATATGCAAATATACCCTAAGTACAACACAGTATGGGGGGTGGGTGATATAAAACTAAAGGAATAATTTAACATTGATATTGATAGTAGATTGATGTAGATATCGATGTATTGATGATTGATCTACATATTGATATAGATTAAACAATGAGCTTAACTACTTTGAGAACAGGACGTATATTTCCTTACTTTGTATCTCATTGTAGTATCATGCAACTTTGTTTTCTTTAGAAAATTCTAGAATGACTCATTTGAAAGGTTGATCTAATGTCCTCTCCTTCCCTTCCCCCATCCTGGAAACATCTGTAGTGACAGTCTAGGTCGATTTCACCCAGGTATTTAAGGCCTGTGATAATACTGCACTGTTGCTCTTCAGAGTGGAAATACCAAGGCACAGAGAAGCTCGGGAGGACTTCAGTTCAGTTCAGTTCAGTTCAGTCGCTCAGTCGTGTTTGACTCTTTGCGACCCCATGAATCACAGCATGCCAGGCCTCCCTGTCCATCACCAACTCCCGCAGTTTACTCAAACTCACGTCCATCGAGTCCGTGATGCCATCCAGCCATCTCATCCTCTGTCGTTCCCTTCTCCTCCTGCCCCCAATCCCTCCCAGCATCAGGGTCTTTTCCAGTGAGTCAACTCTTCGCATGAGGTGGCCAAAGTACTGGAGTTTCAGCTTCAGCATCAGTCCTTCCAACGGACACCCAGGACTGATCTCCTTTAGGATGGACTGGTTGGATCTCCTTGCAGTCCAAGGGACTCTCAAGAGTCTTCTCCAACACCACAGTTCAAAAGCATCAATTTTTCGGCGCTCAGCTTTCTTCACTTAGCCATCCCCAAATGCACAAGTTGTCAGAAACTAGTAGAGCCATCTAGGTTCACTTTGAAACCTAACACACTTTGAGAGCACTCCTCACTGGCCAATTCTCAAGTCTTCAATTATAGTAACTCAATTCTTCTGTGAGAGTCAGAATAACGGAAGACATAAAATAAAATGATTTGCATTATTTGCTATGTTGATTTACATTCTGAACCCATTCACTTAATATGTAAAGAGTTTTGTGGGTCTATTGAGCTGAATATTTTAACACTGGCAACTCTTCTTAAAGTTTTTGTGAAGGACAAATGCTATACTTGGTTTACTCATAAATCATTTCTTGAAAACAGAGCAGTTCTTCTTGACTTGGATGTATATATGAATCACCCCAGGATCTGATCTTGTTAAAATGCCAATTTAGATGCAGTAGACCTGGGGAGGGGCCTGAGAACCTGTTTTTCTGTTAAACTCCTAGAAGATGCATCTGATGTTGCTGGTCTGTGAACCACATTAAATATACATATATACGTACATATATATATATATATATATTCTCTGAAATTAAATTGTCAGGAAAATATTTTTCAGATTACCAATGGAATAAAGAAACTTAGTATTTGTCTCAGAAACCGTTTAGCATCTCCCTAGATTGTCTTTCTTGCATTTACTAAAACCTCAAGAAGATTTCTCTTTTCTGAATGCTAGAATGAATGGGTAACGTGAGTATACTACTTTGTATGGCTTAATTCATTTGATAAATACAAAGTAATTGTAATTAGCTTACTGACTCTGAGTTAAAAGATGAAAGCAGCATTGTAAAGATTTCCAAGTAGCACTGTTTTTCTTAATTTCAAGTGAAATATTGTAAATCCCTTTTTTCTCTTGTTTTCCTCCCGCTATTTTGTTAAAATGTATGTTAGAATTAATTTTTAATCTTTCTCTGGTGACGTTTTTCAAAAGAGTGATTATTCCAAGACTTCAATAACCAGGGATGGAATTGACAGAAGGTGCTCAGCTCTACTTCCTTCTGCCTGCCTTCCTTAGAAACTCTCATTTTCTATCCTTGTATTGCATGCCCTCGACATCTGTAAGATTTAAGGACTCTGTGTCACTTGTATTCTCCATGAGTAAACAGAAAAGGTAGCATCTGGACCTATTCTCTTCAAACTCTTCTGCCGGCAATTAATGTGAAAACGTGCACTTCTTGGGTAAAGGAGAGAGAAGCCCAGGTCCAAGCCATTTGATAAGGCAGACAAAGAAGACAAAGGAGACTGCTTTATCCCAAAGTGCAGTGAATCATAGGTTGGACTGGGAAACTTGGCTTGGTTAGTTGGGGGAAAACTGTGATAACTTTTCTATTTTAAATATTCCAAAACTTCCCTCTTGGTGTATTTTCTCTCTATCTTTTGTTCCTCATCATATTCTGCAATCTCAGTTTCTCTTCATTTGAAGAGTAAATTTCTTTTCCTTTAAAGCGGTTTAAACAGTTCCTTTAAAACTGTCCCTTTTGATTTACATGTTGAGGGTTTATGTAATAATAATGTTCTTTTCTTGAATGAAGCTTAAAAACAGTGAGGGAAAGAAACATTCTAGCTGGGTTAATCTTGGAGATAAGAACACAGATGGAAAAAGATTGACTCAAACAATTGAAATAGTGCAATGATATTTGGAGGAGGGCTGTGCAGTAGCTGTCTCTAAAATGGTAAAACAAGAAAATTGCTGGAGGTTTATTAGTCTTTAAGTGAAATTAAAAATCTAACTCAGCTAAATACACAGTAGTGACCATCTGGCAAAGTGCTCCAGGAAAAGCAGTCGTTACCTCCAAGTTCTACAGCAATCAACCTGGACACCCCTTAGGAAGAATGCAATAGAAATAGTATGTTACAAATTGGCAACTTATTTAACAAATGGTGTATTTATGAATACTTTTCATAAATGGTCAAAAATTACTCACTCTGTACATTTTATAAAACCACTTTAGAAATTTCCCTGAAACTATTGCTAATTTCATCATTTTAATCTATTTGGGACCTACGCATTCCCTGTTCAACCATCTAGATAATCTTTGTCTGGTTTAACTCCTGGGCTTCCCCTATATTCTATAATTTCAGATACTTCTTGGAATGATTTAATATATTCATCTATTCTTTGATAACTTTGTAACATAGTTGGTCCAGATTAGCAGAGCAACTAGATTATGGACTTCGTAGGGTCAATTGTGCTCCAGTGTGACTGTTAGTGTGACTGCCCACTGCAGACACTCAATCTATTTTAGAATCTTCCCTCATATACAAGTCATGTTAAAATATTTGACATATGCCTTTTTCTTTTGAGATTTGACTAGAGATAAGAAATTGTTTCCATTTTAGATGAGAAGCATAGGATATGAAACTAAAAAGATATTTATTTTTAACTGCATTGCACCGACCCAGGAATCAAACCAGGGTCTCCTGTATTGCAGGTGGATTCTTTACCAGCTGAGCTACCAGGGAAGCCCAATATCTAAATCAGTTACAGAATAATATATTGGCCATCATATAAAAGCTCAATTAGTGAGAATACAATTAGTGGAGTTTAATCTTTTCTATATTCTTAGCTAGTGTTGACATTTTATACAGAGCAGAAAGTAACATTATTTATCCCTAGAGGTCAAAGTCAAACCATGATAATTAGAGATAATGAGGATGGTGGTATAGTTTATAATTTTCCCAGATTTCCAGAAGGTGGAATCTTTTATTTGCCATCGTCTTAAAATTAACAGAGCTTTGAAAAGTATACTCAATGGCACAATATAAGTTTTATTAGTTCAGCTATAGTTTTAAAATTATAAATTTCATTGAATATTGACAAGATATTTTGACTTAAAATTCAGTGTGGAAAATATCAAATCAATGAATATCTAAAAACATTAAGTGATGGCCTTTGGTATGTGCAATTGATCATGTTATTTTAATAGTGTCACTTCTACCTGACTGATATCCTACCAAATGGCAATTATATGGTTCCATACATAAGATTAATAACAAATTATCAGTTTAATAAAAATAGGTGGAAGGATATAGAACACATATGAAATTTATCATTGAATATATATATATTCATAGTGTAGCAGTCATGATAAATTTATTCTATGGTTGTTCATTTATGAGTTTTCTCATGATTTTGGATGTCATAGATTAAGCTAAATAAAAGGGCACACTTTATGAGTTCACAACTGATTCTGATAAATGAATGAAAATTCAGAAATCCATCTTGGGAATAATGAGGAACAAAGTGTTTCAGAATCTGGTGATTGTTACCAGTGTTTCCTTATGAAATTCATATAAGATGCCATCAGAACATACAAAGGTCTGTTTTAATAAAAAGGATTTTAAATTTTAATTGATGTTAATGAGATGACCAAGGCCAGTCTACAAAGAGTTAAAGTAAGTTCACTGTCAAAAATTGAATATGATTTTAGTGAAAGCACTGCTGGAAAAAATATAAAACTGAGTGGTTCAACAGCAAAGTTTAAGGCGAGTTAGCCAGAGTTCTTGATATACATTGTCAGTGTATCTTTTGGACAGCTTGATAATGAGGATTAATGATGAAGAGTCAGAACTCTGAAACACTTAAAACACTTTCAATACTGTCACTTCTCCATGAACTACTAAATATGCAGATTTTAAATACTGGAAAATGTTCCAGGTATTTTTAAATAAAAGGAAGATTTAGCAATAGAAATGCTGTGTGTATTATTAAAAAGCACATTAAGCTATGCTGTGCACTCTTATTTGTGACTGAGTCATTTCTGGAGATGTCTCATAAATTGAAACTTGTATCAAATAATTCTTTAAATATGTATATGGTAGTGAGTGGAACTTTTGTTGATATGATTTTCTAACCTGAAGGTTTTCTTTAAATTTCTTTACCATTTTTCATTTGTTAGATGAATTCTCTCAAAAGATCTTTAATGTCAAAACTATAGAACTGTGGTTTTAACCTTTTATGAATCATAATCTTCATGAGAATCGGTTAAAAGTTATAGACTTCACCTTAAGAAGTCCACTTAACCATATATAAAAAGATTTAGGACATAATGAGTTTTATTCTACTGAAAACCCATTTCACAAGGCCAATATCTAGTGATACTTTGTTCTTTGTAAAAAGTGTTTTTTAGAAAAAACTCATGGTAAAAAATAAGAAAAACATGAATAAATTTAAATTCTGCAGGTAGAATAAAGCAAAATTTAACTATGCTTCTCCATAATGTTCAATAAGAAACTCATTAAATTTTGGTTTGAATAGGAGGTATAAAGAGTTCCTTCGGATTTGTTTTGTTCTCACTTCCTAGGAAGGGCTTTGCAACATAAGGAAGCACCTTGCCTTTCATTTCTTCCCATTTCCAGTGATGAAAGTGAAACCCAAGAATGCATGTGCTCTATGGTACTCAGTATTTGAGATTTTTCCCATTAAGGTCGAACTCAGAGAAACAAGGATGGCCCATAATCATAATGTGAATGTTTATTTTCTTCATTTTCTATCCTTTGGTGTGTATGTATGTACTCAGTCACTCAGTCATGTCCAACTCTTTGAAACCCCATGGACTGTAAGCCTACCAAGCTTCTCTGTCCATGGGGTTGCAAAGGAGTCGGACATGACCCAGCAACTAAGCAACAACAGCTGACTTTAAACTCCATGGAGGTTATCCTCTCCAGTGGCAAGAAAGAGAACATGCTTCCTGCTTTCTAAACTTCTTACTGGAGAACACGGATTTCATTGGTGTTGGTTATCTGGGCCCTTTAACTATTTTTGTTTTCACTGTGTTTTTTATTCTTGTCTTCTGGTTGTCCATATGCAATGGTTTTTCTAGAGTGTATAGGCAGGAGTAGAATTTCAGGACTGTGGGTGCACACAAGTTAGTTGTTTAAAAAATTTTGTTTTTTATTGGAGTATAATTGCTTTCCAATGTTGTGTTAGTTTCCGCTGTACCATGAAGTGAATCAGCTCTATGTATACATACATTCCCTCCCTCTTGATCCTTCCTCCCTCCCCCATCCCACCCCTCTAGGTCATCTCAGAGCACTGAGATGAGCTCCCTGTGCTATACATACAGCAGCTTTCCACTAGCTATCTGTTTTACACTGGGTGTGCACAACTTAAATTGATTACTCATTGCTAAACTGTTTCCAAATATTATATGTAGCAATTTTTATCACCATCAGTTCTGTGATCTTGTTCACATGACTTCACATTCTTACCAACATTTGCTGGTTTTAGACATTAAATATTTTCTGCTCTATTGGGTGTGTGTTAATAATCCCTTTTCACATGTTTATGGGCCACTCATATTTCCATTAATTTAAAAGACCTATTTGTGTCCTTTGCCAACTTTTTCTATTGTGTCATTTGTATTTGTCTTATTTATTCATAGGAAGTCTTTATATATTCTGGGCACTTTATTATAAGTCATAAGTGTTACATGGATACATTCCATAGAAGTTTTGGGATCAGATTGCTATGTTTATGACTCCAGTTGATACTTTGATTACAACTATATTAGATCAGTAGACAAATTTTAAAGTAACTGATATCTAAAAGAATTTCAATTTTTCTATCCATGGATGTGACATGTCTTTGTATTCTTTAAATCTTCTTTAATGATTTTCAATCAAGTTAGTGTTATAATTTTATATCTTTGCAGAGCCTAATAGAAGAGACTGGTGTGGAAGATATATGTGTTGCAGTGGTCAAATTGGAGATCTGTTTTTGTTGTTGTTGTTGTTTGCTATAGCCACACTTTCCTTTATTCAATTAAACATACATTTTGAATTTCTAGTATAATCCACACACATTAGGATTTTGAGTTGTATATTTATTATGACATATTGGAATACAACCATTTTTGCCAACCTTGATAGCAGATTTAGTTAGCTGTTTCTGGTTGTTTCCCAGGAAGCCAACTGATTTTTTTCCAGTGACTAAAGAAATTGCTTTTCACATCTTGCCTTGAATTTATAATTCTTTAATGCTTAAATTCCACATCTTCTTTTCCATTCAGATTTTTCAGTTTTTATAAAAGAGAGCATACTGAAACCTAAACATGACCAGAAGTTCCACAGAGTTTCTCACTTCTTTGTTAACCTCAACTTGTTTCATTTTTTAAATTGTTTTACAAATGCAGTATACATAACTTTTTTCAAATGAATTGTGACTTCATTTTTTCTTATACTAAATTTGAAACTCAAATCACAGAGACTTTTTTTGTAGTCAAAAAGCTAATAAATAAACCATGCTGTGGTATGAAGCTATGTCAAGCCATCTGTGATAATGTAGTGATAATGATGAAAAGATTTACAGAATCTGAGTCAGTGAGTCCAATTAGTTCTTTCCTGAATGATTGTTAAGATGCTAGAAATTTACTATTGACCTCCACATTCAAGTCATTCAACCACTGGCCAATGACTTTATTTAAGCACATCGAAAGTGAGTAAAAGTTGCATCACAAAGGATAATTCTTTGAATTAAGGATAAATGTGACAGCCACTACACTACAAATAAAAGTAAATGTTTCGTTGAGAAGATGTGAGTCTATGGAACCTGAAAAATGGAGGATATGAGACCTTGGATCACACTGATGCACACAGCTCTTAGAGGAATGAAGCCACTAAAATCACATCCTACTTAATGATAGCAATTGGATTGCAAAGACCATTGGAATTGGCCTCCTTGTCTGTCTTCCTATCTTTCCTGGCTCCAGGCCTGGTCATTATTTGCCCTGTCCATATTTCCATTAAGCCACCCTGCCCAAAAGACAGTGGTGGAGTCCATTCTATTTTAATGGCTGTCAAAAAGAGCCTTTATTTTTGTAGTTCAGTATCCTTCTTATTTTTGTGGTTTTATTTGTTTGTTTGTTTTGTTTTTGTTTTTTTGCCACTAGTTCAACCCACTTCAAGCAATTCTTCCCCATATCCAGGATTCAGTAATCTCTTTAAAACACTGTAATTAACATCAGTTCAGAATCCTCTTACGGTGCTTAGACAACGTTTTGTATTTCGAGTGCCCAGTTGGATGTTGAAGGTCCTCTGTAGTCTTGTTCCTCAGACTCTTCTGACCTCCAGCACATCCTCTATGTACTCGGTGTTCCAGTGAACACACTGTCTGCTCTCTTGTCATACACTTTGCACATTTCTGATAAATAAGGTTGTTACCTGCAGTGGAAGAATCTTCTGTTCATTTAACTATCTACTTCTGTCAAACTATTTAACAGAGAAGCCAAGTTCTCTTAAATAATGAAGAGAAATTCATCCTCCCCTCTACAGCTCCTCATAGAGATTGCTTTCTTTTCTCTGGAATAACATGTTCTTGTTTTTCTTAAATCGCAAAGACATTGAATAAACTTACTTTTGTGTACTGTTGTGAATTATGTTAATACAATTGTCAGGCCAAAGAAAATGGACACAGAAACAAATGAAAAAAGTGAATAAGTAAAACTTCTGCATATTTTGTTGGTTTTTCTTACATACTCATTTATTGGTCTTTATGAAGAAGAAGAAGAAGGATTTTCTGCAAGAGAACTGGTTTCTAAAGAGGCAGTCATCCTGTCTGCAATATTTTACAGTCTTGGCTCTCTTGTGTATTCCTGATCACAGTTCTATAAACAACAAAAATTTAAGAATTTCAATCAAAAGAGCAAAGGGACAGGCAGAGAAAGACCTTGTAGAGTTTAAAAAGAGTTGAGATTTTATTGCAAAGTCTGTGGGACCTATTGAAAGTTTAAACTAGATTTAAAATGATTGTTTCTGTTCAGATGAAGAACTGGTCCAACAGTGAAGGAATTAGACTAGAGATAAACAAGACTTGGAGTATAGACACTAATTCACCCAAAGTGAATGATTTGATGGGAACAGTGAAAATGGAAGAGCAAACTTAAAGTGGGAGAGATGGTTTAGTGCTAATTAGAAAGCAAAACTGAGAGGACCAGTTTATCGATTGAAAGTGAAGGGATGTGAGAAATTTAGTTAATTGTAGTTTCCAGGTTGGGTGATTGGGTGGTTTGAGTTGGCACCAAATTAAATGTTTATCACATACTATGTATAGGATTCTGTCTAACACATGAGGGGTGGTTAAAAAACAAAGCACACTTCTTGTCTTGAAATAGCTGACGGTCTAGTAGAAGGGAGGGATTCCCTGGTGGCTCAGATGGTAAAGAATCCACCTGCAATGTGGGAGACAGGGTTCAATCCCTGGATTGGGCAGATCCCCTGGAGGAAGGCATAGCAACCCACTCCAGTATTCTTGCCTGGAGAATGCCATGGACAGAGGAGCCTGGAGGGTTACGGTCCATAGGGTCGCAAAGAATCAGACACAATTGACCGACCAAGTCCAGCACTAGAAGGAGGGATGCTCTGCTGTAGCATAAGACAGGATGTGAAAAGCTTCAGGCCAAAGCCTGTGTGGGCTTCCCTGTGGCTCAGCTGGTAAAGAATCCACCTGCAATGTGGGAGACCTGGGTTAGATTCCTGGGTTGGGAAGATCCCCTGGAGAAGGGAAAGGCTATCCACTCGTCTCCTGGCCTAGAGAATTCCATGGACTGTATAGTCCATGGGGTGGCAAAGAGTCAGACACGACTGACCGATTTTCACTTTCACTTTCAGGGTGTGTGTATCTTGTTCACTGTTAAGATTTGACACTTCACTGTTGTTGTTTGGTTGCTAAGTCATGTCCGAATCTTTAGGACCCCATGGAACTGTAGCCTGTGACACTTCATAGGTGTTCAATAAATGCTTTTTGACTGATCTAAGCTTAGGAGGGAGATTGAGAGGAGTGAAAGATCAAGCCCTTTGCATGTCTTGCTCAAGTGATTTTCTCTGTTGTAGTCCTCTTGACATGAGACACACTTTTGAGACAATGCCTCACTTTTTGCAGAGAATCTGTCAGATGATGGGCTTTATATATAATATCCAGCAGTTCTTTTCAGCTGTTCTGTTGTTTGTTTCTTGATTGATTTGAGGGCTTCTTAACACTTTTTCTTTAGGCAAGTAGCTCAGCAACACAAAAGCTACCCTCAAGCCTGAAGCAAACTTTTGATTTAACAATAAACCCTGAATTACCAGTCTTTCCAGCCACTGAATGCCAGTGGATCTTTTGAAGTTTCTTGCCCCTCTTCTGGTAAGAATCACAAAAAGATCAAAGCCACTTCTGTCTGTCTTTGCATACACACACACACACACTGCCCCCCCTCCCACATCTGTAAGGGAACAGACACTCAATGTTGAAAGATAAAAAAAAAAAAAAAATTGCTATTTCTTTGTTAAACTTCCAGTCAAAGAAAATGATACCCACAGGCAATAAAAATGAGGAAATGCGTCTAAAAGTTGGGAAGTTTACTCAGTAAAATATTCTTGCAAAAATAAAAGTTTATAAAGGCTGCATTTAATAAAATACATTAGCCTCTTTCCATAAATTAATCATTATTTTTCTCATAAATTTGATGCCTCTAGCATTCTAAACTGAATATGGATATATATGTTTATGTGTCTGCCATTTCTATATGGATATATATGTTTATGGGTCTGCCATTACTATAGATAAAATATTCTCATAAACCCATGTGAAGCAATGGAAAAACCCTGAAAACAACTGTATTCACTGTCTAGATAAATGTGATTCAACCACAAGAGTATGAGCAAAATGGACATATAAGTGGGACAATAATTGTGTTTTAATTGCTTTGCTAATAAACTTTTCCATTTCCTTAAGACAAGAGAATTGCTGCTTTGCTTTAATGTGGCATTTCTGATGCTAAGTATTATGTGCTTTTAGAAGAAACCAATTCTTAAGATATATTAATAGGTACGTACGTGCAGTGTGCCACTTTTTCTTATGCTTACTGTTGCTTGCTATTTCTAAATCTGAAATAGAGAGCAGGGAGGCTGAAAATTGCATTATAACATATACAACATAGGGATTAGACATACAGCAAATGTGTGACACTAGAATAAACAGGCTACAGAGATTAAAGAACCAGCTTTATTTTAGCTAGTACCGACTCTTGCTAAGTTTCCTTCTAAATTATTTCAGCTTTACAGAAGTATTGTAAGCTCCTAATTAGATAATTAGAAACCCCCATATTATAATGAACTAATTAATAAATGTAAAGAATAATTGAATTTTGAAATAGCTGGAATTAGCAAGATAATAATGGGAAATGACATTAGCTCTTTTACTATAAAAGCTGCTTGCAGAATGTAGAGTGTAGATAGACTTATAGTGAGGTGAATCCACCAGTTATAAATCTGAACTCTAAAGCTGTAATTGCACCTGCTGATTGAGGACCCACCCAGGACCTAATGTGGGAGTTCTTGACTGGGACAGAAATCAATGTGTGTGCTTTAATAATCTCTTAGGAAATTAATGAGAATTGTCTGTTACAGAACAACTGTATTAGGCCATCAGCTTTTAAAATTGTATTCTGTTTATCACAGAGTCTATGAAAAAAGTGTTTATTAAGGGCATTTTCCAAAAGTATTTGACTATAGAATCATCTGTGCACGTGAAACTCCCAGCAACTCAGACTTAGTTTTCAACACCGACTACTCATTGTTAGATCCTGGTGTACCCATGGTTCCAGACTACTGGAGGTAGTCCATAAATAAAAGGAAAGGTGTTTGCACTTAGTTTATAGCCTGGTGATTCAGAGCACAGGCTCTGGCTTCACCTACTGGCACTACCATTTGTTAGCGGGGTGACCTCTGACAAATTACCTATTTTTTCCTGTCTTGCTTTTCTCTTCTTGGGGTTAGGATAGCAAATATACTGACATCCTAGGATGGCTGTGGGCTTCCCTGGGGGCTCAGATGGTAAAGCATCTGCCTGCAATGCAGGAGACCCAGGTTCCATCCCTGGGTCAGGAAGATCCCCTGGAGAAGGAAATGGCAACCCACTCCAGTATTCTTGCCTGGAAAATCCCATGGATAGAGGAGCCTGGTGGGCTACATCCCATGGAGTTGCAAAGAGTTGGACACGACTGAGCAACTAACGCACATAGGATGGTTCTAAGGGTCAAATGTGATTGTATATTAACGCATATATAAGGAATCTAGGAAAAAGGTACTGATGAACCTATTTGCAGGGCAGCAATAAAGATGCAGACATAAGGAATAGACTTAGGGTTACAGTGGCGGAGGGAGAGGATGGGAGAGGAGAGTACTGAAACATGTGTATTACCATGTGTAAAATAGATTGCCAGTGGGAATTTGCTCTATAGCACAGGGAGCTCAAGCCAGTGCTCTGTGACAACCCAGAGGGGTGGGATGGAGTAGGGATTCAGAGAGAACTTCAAGAGGGAGGGGACATATGTGTACCTATGGCTGATCCATGTTGATACGTGGCAGAAACCAACACAATATTGTAAAGTAATTATCCTCCCATTAAAAATAAATACATTTTTAAAAATGATTAATATAAAATAAAAAAATAAAAAAAACCCAAAGGAAAAAAAAAGTACTAGAGCAGTGCCTGGTGAATCATATACACACAGACAGCACAGAATTTTAATATTGCTTGGTTGATGGCAATATACTGTTGGAATCTTAACTTCTTTCTAAAATTCTGTCTAAAAAATGAATAAAATGCTTCATATTATTGTTTCCTTGCAAGTGTTCATTGTACAACCATCAGGTGTGTGATGATATTCTGGTTATGACATAGGAAATTGATCAAAGATATTTAGTACTAAGTCTTAAAGAACTTGTAACCTGAACTAGGGTCAATTTTCCATGCAGTCAGATTAAAATCTGCCACCAAAATTCATATACTCTTATAGGTCTGTCATTAATATCAACAAAACAGTCTCTTGAGTCTTTCATATAGTTATGAAAAAACACAGCAGGAATTTCAATCCATTGTTTGGAGAAACCAAGATACCATATATGCTCAGAAAAATTTATGGTACCAGGTCCTCTGATTATAGTATAAAAGTGAAAGAACCAAAACTATGAAAGCTAAAGAAAAAACAGGCATGAGAACTCACACTTAGGTAGAATGAGTATAGAAAGCTTCATGAAGGGAGTGGTATTAGAGCCAGATCTTGAAGAACATTTTTAATTTCAGAAGCTCTTGAGGTGGCAAGTAGGTTGAGTAAGAAACAGTGATGGAGATTCTGTGCATGTTAGAAAGGCTGATGCAGACTCATGTATTGTATGGGACATAGTTCCCTGAGATGTGGAGAACAGTGAAAGCTATTGAGTTTTATGTTAATTCAGATCTCAAAATTGCTAAATAAAATCGTGTCAATCTTTTCCCCCAGTCTTTCAAAAAAAAAATTAACCTTAAAAGATTTCACAAAAATTGAACAGGAAGATTTTTTACAGTCCATTAAAATCAGATAGATACAAATGATCAATACGGAAAAAGGAATTATTAATATTTATATTCAAAGTGTTTAATATGGCATGTTCTAACATGTACTTAGTGTAAGGTGAACTTAACCATGAGTGCCTCATTCATATGAATAAACACTAGAGAACTAAAATTACAGTTAATAGCACTGCATGGTTTTGAGACTAAGTTAAACTGCAGCATACAATAGAAAAAAAGTCTAGAGAGAAAAGTGATAAGGTACCTTGACCAGGAAAGGCCCCCCTCTTTGACTGCGCTTTACAGGAATCCCCACAGAAGTAATGAACTCTCTTCCCAGAAATAGTTTACCTTACAATGTGGTGGGAAGAGATATTACTGATAAAGTTACAGTGTCTACTTAGACGGTATCAAGAAAATGTCAAGCTAAAATAAAATGTAATCAATGGAAAAATGGTCTACTTTGGGAGTTGAGATATTTTAGGACTGTATGGTGAAATTAGGAAGGCAGTAATTGAATTACAAGAATAAAGAGAAAAGGGCTGGGCATCCCCAGGGGTGAGAAAAGAGAGCTGGAGAATAAGAATGTGTCAGAATGTCTCCCACTACTACTGAGGGAGGAAGCTCCAGGGCTTCAGTGAACCCAGGTAGCACTGTCAGGACAGCTTGGCAGGTAAAGCATTGACAGATTCCAGCCTCTCCGCTGGGCATTTGTGCAGTACACATCCTGCACAAATGTACATGGGTGTTCTGACAGCTCAGATGGTATGTAGTAGCCTTCATAGGAAAAACCTCAAAATAGAAAGAGGTATTTCATGAGACTACTTTAGCATACTGATAATATCCCTGAAGACTTTCCAACTCTTATGTGTAGCACAATATATATTTTTCTCAGCAAACCTCTGATTTTTAGTATCTCCTAAGAAACAGAATAGCCCTGAGCTGCTCAAGCATATGCCATAGTGAAAGTTAGAAAATGAACAATCTGGCTAGCAAAACAATAAAGTAGGGACATTGTGGCTGGCAGAATAATGCCTTCCCCCATTGCTGCCAATGTCCATGCCCTAATTGCCTGGGTAACTGAGGCTGAACCAGTCAATCCTAAAGGAAATCAACCCTGAATATTCACTGGAAGGACTGATGCTGAAGCTGAAACTCCACTACTTTGGCCACCTGATGCAAAGAGCTGACTCGTTGGGAAAGATCCTGGTGCTGGGAAAGATTGAAGGCAGGAGGAGAAGGGGATGACAGAGGATGAGATGGTTGGATAAAATCACCAATTTAATGGACATGAGTTTGAGCAAGTTCTGGGAAATGGCAAAGGACAAGGAAGCCTGGAGTGCTACAGTCCATGGGTCACAAAGAGTTGGACATGACTTGGTGACTGAACAACAACAACTAAGGTTAAGGACCGCAAAATAAAGAGAAATCATGGATTATCTAGTTGGACCCAGCCTAATCACATGAGCTTTTATAGCCCAGAATTTTCTCTGGCTAGAGTCAGAGAGATGCAGTAGAAGAGGAATCAGAAGAGAGATGTGGGGGAAAGGGAAGTCAGAGAGATTCCAAACATGAGAAGGATTCCACACTCCATTTCTGGTTCTGCAGTGGAGGGCCAATCTTCTGTGAGGTCTAGAAGGAGGCCCCTAAATGAAGAGTGGGCCCCAGTTGGTAGTCAGAAAGGAAGCAGACACCTCAGTCTGACAACAAACAAAAGACTGCTTAATTCTACCAGCAAGTCAAATGAGCTAGGATTCTTCCCAGGGCCTAATGCCTTGGTTTTAGTCTTATGAAATTAGTAGCAGAGAGACCTTTCAAGCAAATTCAGACTTTGGCTATACAAAACGATGAGACAGCAAACTTGTGCTGTTTCAAGCCATAAAGTTTGTGATCATTTGTTACAGAAGCAATAGGACCCTAATGCAAGCAGTGTGTGCTGTAATATGACTGTAAATATGGCTGCCTCATGAGAGACGAGTTGTAGTCATAGACAAATGTATTTAAGCCTTCAAAATCCCTGAGAGAAAGCCTTGTGTGAGCTACCCAAATTTACAAAGAGCCTTTCCAATGTCCCTTTTAGTTTCAGTCTTTCTTGAAAATTCCTTAATCTCAATGAATCTTTCCCAGTGGCTCAGGTGGTAAAGAATCTGCCTGCAATTCAGGGGATGCAAGAGACATGGGTTCCATTCCTGGGTTGGGAAAATTCCCTGGAGAAGGAAATGGCAACCCACTCCAGTATTCTTGCCTAGAAAATTCCATGACAGAGGAGCCTATCAGTGTGTTGCAGAAGTGATGTTCCCTCTCCTTTTATTTTCTTTAAAATGTGGTGTAGGTTGGAGCATAGTTATGTCTCTGTCTTTTATTGTTTCTTTAAAGAAATGATCCAGTGGGGGAAACAATCTGGCTTTGGACTTTACATTACTTTAAAATATGAGTTCATTTTCTAGACTATATAGAGCTTTATAAAGTTTTACCAAGGAACTTCCCAGGTGGCTCAGTGGTAAAGAATCTGCCTGCAACGTAGGAGACACAGGAGATGTGGGTTCAATTCCTGGGTCAGGAAGATCCCCTGGAGAATGAAATGGCAACCCACTCCATATTCTTGCCTGGAAAATCCAGTGGGATATAGTGGGAGCCTGGTGGGATATAGTCCCTGAAATCGCAAAGAGTTGGACACAACTTAGCAACTGAGCATGCACACGAAGTTTATCAAGAAAATCTTTTCAGAGTACAGATTATGCTAAAATAACATATATACATGTTTACAAGAGTAAATTGAAGCCACTTCTCAGAATGGGAGTGGCTTCATAAAACACTGGACCTTTGTTAGTAGACATTAATCGAATTTCTTCTGTGAAAAGCATTTATGGAGGTCATATAAAGTAGCTCTTACCCTCAAAAGATTTAAATTTGTACTCTAACAGATATGGTATGATTGCATTAAGATTATAGTAGGATATCCTATTAGGACTATAATAGGATAAATCTCTATCTCTATCTTCTCTATTGTTATATATCTATGTACCTACTTACCTACCTACCTATTTATCTCTCTAAGAGAGAGAGAGATTGATTTATTTAAATAATGGGCTCACATAATGATTGTGGAAGAAAAGAAATATGTTTGCTATATATACCCATGTGTTTGTGTTTTATGTATATACACAAACATATTAAAAAGAAAATAAGGGAATAATTATAATTATAGTGATAATTATAGTACTCATTTCTGCAGCTGGTCTTAAAGTTATAGCTGGTATTTGTAACTGTCGTCTGCTACAAACCATTCTGTATTTCCTTTGTTCCCAGTAAGCACCTCAGTTGATCGTGGTTCTTCACCTGGTGGGATGATCCCTCTTCATACCTGAAGGATCCGGGTCATTACCAGCTCTGCTGGAGTTGAGTGGCTGGAGTTTGACCTTGACTTTCACCGTAGGGTATGCCAGTCATCGTAATCCATTTGGGCTACTGTAACACAATACCTTAGATGGGGTGGTTTATAAACAACAAACATTTATTTCTCCCAGTTCTGGAGCCTAGGAAGTCCAAGATTATAGTGCCAGCAGGTTTAGTGTCTGGTGAGGAACCGCTTGCACATAGCTGGCACCTTCTAGCTATAACCTCACAGGGGGGATGGGAAGGGGTAGGAGCTCTGCAGGGTCTCTTTTATAAAGGCACTAATCCCATCTAAGGGACGTAATTACCTTGACAAGGCCCCATCTCCTTATACCATTATGTTGGGTGTTAGATGCTGGAGGGGACACTAAAGTATTCAGCCTAGTGTTAGGAGACTGGGTGGCTCTTTCACGCCTCTGACCCCGTGTTAGTTGCTCAATTGTGTCTGATTCTTTGGGACCCTATGGACTGTAGCCCGCTAGGCTCCTCTGTCCTTAAGATTTTCCAGGCAAGAATACTGGAGTGGGTGGCCTTTCCCTTCTCCAGGGGATCTTCCCAACCCAGGGACTGAACCCAGGTCTCCTGCATTGGCAGGCAGGTTCTTTACTCTCTGAGCCACCAGTGAATCTCCTTAACGGTGAGGCAACGCATGGGATGCTCAGGCAATGGCAGTAAAGGCAGGTGCGTGCTCTCAAACTTTCAAAACATCACAGCAAACTTTTGATTTCAATAATAGTTAGATGCCATCTAGAGGGCAAACCATATTTGTTCCCTAATTTATGTTTCATTTATGATGGAGTAAAATAATTCAAGTGTATTATAAATAATATAAAACCACTACAATATTGTAAAGTAATTAGCCTCCAACTAATAAAAATAAATGGAAAAAATAAAAATAAAAACATAAAACTAAAAAAAAATTAACAGTAATGTGATGAAATTATCTAGCATTCAGTCCATATTAAACTTTCCCTAGTTTTTCCAAAATAAATAAATAAATAATATATATTACTTCTACAACTCTTCTCTTTTTTCAAAATCTATTTATTATCCAGGTACAAAAAATAAGAGAGTACATTGCATTCTGTGAATAAAATATTTAGTTGTTATATGAATCCAAAATTAGGATTGCAACTCTGCTATAAAATTACATTAAATATAATGCTAATGTAACTGAAGTCCTGTTCCGTGCATAGTAGCTGCTGCTGCTGCTAAGTCGCTTCAGTTGTGTCCGACTCTGTGCGACCCCATAGATGGCAGCCCACCAGGCTCCCCCGTCCCTGGGATTCTCCAGGCAAGAACTCTGGAGTGGTTTGCCATTTCCTTCTCCAATGCAAGAAAGCGAAAGTGAAGTCAGTCAGTTGTGTCCGACTCGTAGCAACCCCATGGACTGCAGCCTACCAGGCTCCTCCATCCAGGGGATTTTCCAGGCAAGAGTACTACAGTGGGTTGCCATTGCCTTCTCCACACATTGTAGAACCTCCTCTAACAATAACTGAAAGAACGTTTAAGGAAGCTCTCGTTTATTTGATATGTCCTCTGAGGAAATGGCATTCCTATGAGGGGTAGAATTTGGGGGAAAGGAGTTTACTAAGTCTAGATTCGGTTTTGCAGGTGTGAGCTAATGGTAGAGAATCCACCTGCCAATGTAGGAGACGCAAGAGATGCAGGTTCAATCTCTGGGTGGGGAAGACCCCCTGGAGGAGGGCATGGCAACCCACTCCAGTATTCTTGCCTGGAGAATCCTGTGGACAGAGGAGCCTGGAAGGTAATAGTCCATAGTGTTGCAAAGAGTCAAACATGACTGAAATGACTTAGCATGCATTCAAGTCTAGATGAATATGAATTGTTTCCTTGAAACAGGGAGAAGAAACCTATGGCTTGTTTGATATCCCATTTTGGGATGAGGAGTTCTCATGGAGAAATAGGTATCTCCTTAAGGTAAGGTCAGAAAGTCCGCTGAAAGTGCCAGGCTCAAGGACAAAAATAAAGGGATGAAATCCGTCAGAATGCCCATCTGCTAGTCTAGAAGAAAATGAGGACTATAGACTGTTCTCAAGATTTGGAGTTACTGTTAAAATGTTAAAATTCTGCAGTCTTTTAAGAGTTCCCATATTTGTTGTTTCTGTATGCCAGATTTCTTATTTTCTAATAGAAAACAGTCTATATGCTACGGAGACTGCTATGAAGGAGAAAAGACTCTCCATATTACTGTCAAAACACAGAGATAACGTAGGCTAACCATTTTCTAAGATCTAGAGTGTTTCTTTTTATAAAACAAATTCATAAACTAATGCCATCAGCAAATTTTGGTCATATGGTACTGATATTCCAACCATGAAATAATGTGGTTTGCTCATTTGTGATCAGCCACTTAGAAAAACCTAGTTTATCAGTTAGATCTTTGAATTAGACAACAAGGCACCCTGATGACAAACTATACTCATATATTCAGTATATTTAAATTTATGCCAAATGTAACTACATGATTACATGTTTTGTATCTCCAAATATTATCAACTTTCTTTTTGCTAGTAGTGTTACATACAGTCATGGCTAATCATCCATATACATGTGATGGAAAATACCAACTTACCTTGCCATTAAGGATTCATTTGACTGTGATTATTACCTGGTTGAAACTCTATTGCAAATCTAAATAAATTTCTGACAGTTTATGGGTCATTTAAAATAATTATCCATAGCAAAAAGTATATAAATTAGTTAATAAATGTAGTTCTGTCTCTTTAAGGGACATCAAATATCTAATATCCATCTAAATTAAAGTTTAATCCAGTCTGTGGGAATGACCTTGTTAATTATCAAATAAGCCTAACCTAAGCTGTACCTTGCCAATAAAGAACTCTCTAAGAGAAGCCTTGGTAAATATAAGTGGAGACTGCCCATTTTATAGGTCAAATGCTAGTTTTGAAAAAGTTTTGAAAGTTATAAAAAAAAAATGCCCAATAACTACTTTGTTGTGCAGCTGTCTTGCCTACCTTGGATGTTAGTGTTTGGAGGTCAAAGTCACAGACTCCTGGAGGTGAAGGGAGAATATTTCCTGTCTATCTGTACATATAGTTGAGGAATAGTGGTGGAGGGACAGAACTGGGTATTTTAAATTCTAGATTGACTCTGCTTTCATTTGCTCATTGACTCATTCATTCTGTTTTACCCTCTGTCTCCTTATCGGCCCCTTTTGTCACCACTTTCACTATGCCCAACAGGTCAAGGGATTCCTGCCAAATGTATCTATGAACTTTGATTGTTGGTAGGTATGTTGATGAATGTTCCTAAAAGGCTACAATGCTAAGAACAAAGTGAAACTCCCAGACCACACTGTGACAATGAAATACATCACTGCTTCTGAGTTCTGTTAACTTTTCTGCTGACTTCACTTCTATTGCATTTTCTATTTCTTCCATCAGGTTATGCTGTTGAACAAATTCCATGGCCTATTTTATGAATTACACAATGCATCTGATTACATATAGGTTTTATTAGGACTTTGGAAGGACACAGAAATCAATGGAAATGCTTGAGTTGTATATCAGAGTATAAGCTAGTTATTTACATAAATTGGATATTACTCTTTTTTATTTTTTTTTGAATATGTTTAATACACATTGTTTTTAAAAATGAAGAACTGCACCAATCTTCCAGAATCCCTAAATATGTATGCCTGACCTTTTGCCCTGTTTAATCACTTTCTACCTTCAAGCGGATGTTGGCCCAGCTAGGCTCTTTGTATTCTTCAAACTCACCAGTGTGCTTGCTCTTTCCTGATGAAGATGGTATCATCACAACTAAATACGCACAAACAATGCTTTCCTACCTTCTCTGAATTTCTTCATACATTTGTCTCCGCTTAGAGCATCTACTATTATGACCCTCTAGTGGGAAAGGAGGAGGCCTTTCAGGTTGCACAGGGAGTAAGAGCTTAGATGTGGGAGTCAGGCAGCCTGGGCTTACACATGATGCTTCTTCATGTGGTGACCTCCCTAATTCCATAACCTTCCTAATAGCTTCTCTTTATAGAGCCTTAAAGTTAGAAAGAGGAAACTAAATGATCTGTCATTGTGGATTTAATATTTCTTTTCATTCTCAAAATATTCTGGTTTAGGCAATAAATTATTTATCCACACAGTTGATAAAGATTGCAAGTGTACAAGCAATACATGTTGTTGGCACTTGGGTGAGTAACATTTGCCAGTGAAACTGTAAAATATTAAATGGCCTAGTTTGAGTTTTATATCTTGTACTAAGTAGTAACTACCAGACACGTGAGCATGCTAAGTTGCTTCAGTCATGTCGGACTCTTTGTGACCCTATGGACCATAGCCCTCCAGGCTTCCTCTCCATGGGAGTCTCCAGGCAAGAAATTGCAGTGCATTGCCATGCCCTTCTCCAGGAGATCTTCCCATCCCAGGGATCGAACTCACGTCTCCTATGTCTCCTGCATGGCAGGTGGTTTCTTTAGCCCTGAGCTACCAGGAAAGCCCAGTAATTACCAGAAGTTTATAGTACCTATCAGTAGAGTAAGATGAGCAAGGGAGAGATAAAATATGCAAATTAGAGAGTCATCTTCTGAATACTTCAGACATGATTGTGTTATATTGCTGTCATGCAAGCAGGCATGTCAGAAATCTGATTATTTATTCCATAATTCCTGTGCCTTATTGTTATTATAGTAAGTTTTTCTCTTTCCTGTCATTGTGTTCATATTTACAGTCACTTGCTTCTTTTTAATCTGATCAGTGTATTACGTTATTCTTATAGAAATAGCAATATCAAAGATTTCATATGCTCCTTTATATTTTTTTCAGTCACTTTACAAGTTGGTAGGGTCATGGGACCAGTTCTGGTCAAAAAATTGTGGGAGAGGTGCTTTGTGTCATTTCTAGGCTAAACCTACATAAAGGCTGCTACTTTTCCAGCTAGTGGAAATCCCAGAGACTGGGTCTTTGCTGGGCTGTCTAGAGCATACTTCCTGTCCATCTGCAGGGGATGTGTGTTGTGATGGGGAAATACCCTTTGGTATATGAAGCCACAGGGAGTAGGAGGTTATTGGTTATGTCAGCATCACCTAACCTGACTAACACCAAAACTGGTACCAGAAGAAATTTGCTGCCGTAAAAAACAAGCCGACATCCTTAAGCGTTTGGCCCTGGGTTTGGTGGCTAGTGAGTAAATGACTATCAAGTTATAAAGGTAACAACCAATTTTTTCAATAAGATTTTTAATTTCAGAACTGCTTTAGATTGACAGTGTGTTCTTGCATGCTAAGTTGCTTCAGTGTTGTCCAGCTCTTTGCAACCCTATGGGCTGTAGCCCACCAGGGTCCTCTGTTCACGGGGATTCTCCAGGCAAGAATACTGGAGTGGGTTGCTATGCCCTCCTCCAGGGGATCTTCCCAATCCAGGGATTGAATCTGCATCTCTTATATCTCCTGCATTGGCAGGCAAGTTCTTTACCACTAGTGTCAGTAGCAATCTGGTTTTGCAGGGGTGAACTATTTTCTAGAGCTAGAACCTGGGATAATTTGGTAAGCAGATCTTATAGCATCCCTGATGCAGGTAGCTCTGTGGGAAGAGGTTGGAAGATGAAGCATGAACAGTGTGTGTGGGTTGGTTTAGGGTTGTATTTCATAGGGTTTTAGAAGAAATAGGTGGTTTCAGCTTAGAAATTGTCAATTTGCAGCCTAATGAAAGGGAATGAGGACATTTAGGTCCTTCACTGTTAAAAGAGTCAACTGCTTTGACACCCAGTAGTAAGAGGGTTGAGAAAGCCTTTTTGAGAAGCCTGCTCAGTACAATCTTTCAACTAATTAAAATGCTTAAGGGAACAATTAAACTAAGTATTAGAGCCCAGAAAAAAAACATTTTTTTTTCACTAAAGCCCAAGGGACTCTAGACACCATCATTAAATTTGAAGACAGTGAGAATCACCGGGATGAGAAAGCAAATGACTATTCAGCAGATGAGAACTACGTCTTAGAGAGAAGGTCGGGTGCATTTATTGGCACATTGGGCTCAGTGAAGAAGATTGGGTACGGAACTCTATGAAATTTTTGAAATTATTATATTGTCAAAGAAACCTCTGAACTAAAAGAGATGGAGCCTTGGAATGACCCTAGGACTTATCTCAGTTTTAAGATAGGTTAAGTTATGCTGTAGCAACAAGCAAGTGAAAATACTACTGGCTCATCTCAGGCGAAACTCATTTCTTCTTGGCACACGTGCTCTATATGCCCTCTTTACTCTGGGTCCCCCTGAAACAACCACTCCCTGCTGAGTCGCAAATCAAAGTGGCTGAAGGTAAAGAGCATAGGAGCAGGTTACCCTAGATGTCACACCACCACTTCCCATAGGATCTTGGCTGGAGTGATGAGAAATCCAGAGATAATGGAGTGGGACATGTGATCCCCTTGCCCGGAGGGGCAGTGAGTATTGGTGAGCAGGGGTAGAGACAATTATAGGCCACTAACGTCCCGTGGGGAGGAACTGGGCTCAGAAAGCTGTGTAGCCACAATGAAGGTAAAACTCCCCAGGCCCAGTTTAGATGTGAATGAGCATCGAGATATAGGAATCAAGGCTTATTCCCCACTCCACTGAGGGTGCCCTCCACAATGTGTATTCACTGGGATTTTAGAGTTGGTACCAAAAGTCGTTACTGTATGTTACCTATTTTTCTCCCCAGAGGGAGTTTTTTTCATTAGTTAGGGCAGTAACAAGAAGAAAGCGAAGAAAGTGCTAGTTGCTCAGTCATGTCCAACTCTTTTCCATCCCATGGAATGTAGCCTCATCTTTTTAATATATACATCTTTGGACCTGGAAGAGCCATACATGGGCTAAGGTAGAGATGACTACCTAGACAGCATATTAAAAAGCAGAGACATCACTTTGCCAACAAAGGTCTGTATAGTCAAAACTATGGTTTTTCCAGTAGTCAAGTACAAATGTGAAAGCTGGACCATAAAGAAGGCTGAGCGCTGAAGAATTGATGCTTTTGAACATGGTGCTGAAGACTCTTGAGAGTCCCTTGGACTGCAAGGAGATCAACCCTGAATACTTATTGGAAGGACTGATGCTGAAGCTCCAATAATTTGGCCACCTGATGCAAGCAGCTAACTCATTGGAAAAAACCCTGATGCTGGGAAAGATTGAGGGCAGGAGGAGAAAGGGGAAACAGAGGATGAGATGACTGGATGGCATCACTGACTCAACGGATGAGTTTGAGCAAACTCAGGGAGATAGTGAAGGACAGGGAAGCCTGGTGTGCAGCAGTTCATGGGGTCGCAAAGAGTTGGACATGACTTAGCAACTAAACAACAAGAGATGATTATGAGACCCTGGGCTTTAGGCCGAATCTGTGACTGGCTGAAAGTTTCATGTGGGCTCCCTTGGGAGGTGATTAAGTGTGGCCCATCTGTTGGAAGAAGAGAGCAGAAGGATATCTAATACCTAGATGAAGAACTGGAGCATAGACAGGAATGCTCACTGAATATTCCATTTGCCCCTCCATCTCCACTCATGTGGCCGTGATAGCCAGTGATCTATGAGTGGAAGCAAAGTGTCTCTCTGAGGCTGAGATGATGAGAAACTCACTCACGACCTGCAGCCTCTCCGTCCATGTGGAGCCTGCCTGAGCATGCCTGATTGCAGGGAGCACAGTCACAAGAGGAGCAGCCTCTGCTGGGTCCATCTCTCGGGGAGTGTGGAGCAGAGCCTCCACCGATCTGCACGAGGCATGTGTGTGTGTGTGTGTGTGTGTGTGTGTGTGCACGAGCACGCGTGCATTCAGTCATGTGGGACTCTTTGTGGCCCCTCTGTCCATGGGATTTTTTCAGGCAAGAATATTGGAGCGCAGTTGCCAATTCCTACTCCAGGGGATCTTCTGGACCCAGGGATTGAACCCACATCTCTTGTGTCTCCTGCTTTGGCAGGTGGATTCTTTACCACTGCGCCACCTGGGAAGCTCACTGGAGCATGAGCCCGAGTGAAAAATCAATCTTTCTTACTGCGAAGTGCCTGCGCTTCAGGAGTGGTTTGTTGCTCAGGCATAATCTGGTCTATCAAGTTATGCTGGATAAAAGCTGAAAATTCTGTACAAAGCAGACTTTTAAAAAAAGGTCATTTTATTTTCCCATCACATTTATGAGGACACTTTGTGCGGCATATCCCTCTGCTCACCCTTCTCCCCGCTCCTGGGGGGAAAATAAGTGCTGTAAGAACAGCCGAGAAGAGGAGAAAGAGAAACCTACCTAACCATAAAGACTGGATTGTTTCCAATGCAGCAAAATGCGGTCGGAGCGTTTGTTTTTTCCTCTCTCCACCTAATGGTGCATCAGAGGTTAGATATGCTCAGGAAAAGGTTACTGAGAGTACCCTTTGGGAATTGCATAATGGGCGCCGGCTCTTTGTGCAGCCTTTCTAATCAATGCGAAATAGCAGATTGTGGGTTCCATAAGCAAAAACACAGACATTTAATCACGTGAATGCACACAGATCCAAAAGAAGAATTAATTATTAATGAGTCTGTGGTTAAGCTCAACTTCAATTAATAAATAATTTAGGATGCTGTAGACAAGGAAACCACGTTATAATAAAAAATAAGGTAGAGTCTTAACCAGAAACCTCCAAGTCAAAATGTAAAGGGTCGTTTCTCAACATTGATATTCCTAATAGGGTAGCATTCTGCTCAGTCCACTCCGTTTATTCATAGTAATACCCACAGATCGGCACAAGGTCTTTTTAATATTTCCACACACTTTTTCATATATATATATGTACATATATATATGTGTGTGTGTGTGTGTGTGTACATGTATGATAGTTTATTGTAAAAAGGACATAATTCAAGATGCAATCTGGCCTGATAAAATGAAAATAGATATCACTCAAAGTAGCTTTCCCTAATACATAACAAGGCAACCACAAATTTATTTCTGCTTGCAGTTATGCCTAGACAGTGTGAGTCTTTCAAACCCCAAATCTACACAAATTAACAACCATCTTAAAAAGCAATGCTCAGCCGGTACTCTTCTCATCTAATGGTTCATCTGCCACTTGTAGTTCATGTATGTGCCAGTGGATTCTTCCAGAATCTACCAGCACTTAGGTTTCAAGATAAAAAGAGAACATCATTATGAGGCGGTGTTTGTTTATTTTTTTTTTCTTTTGATATGCCCTTGATAAACACTCCTTGTGGTCATTTAGCTTCAGAGTTAAAAAGTACTTCAACAGGATTTAGACATAGAAAGAAATTATTTGGGAAGTCCAATTTGAGAATTAGTTTCAAGAACCTCTTATCAGTCTCTCCTTCCTCTCCCTCCCTCCCTCCCAAAACAGTAATAGGAAAAGGGGAAAATGAGTTCTGAGTTAGTTTTCAAGCTCCTTTTGGCAATGATTGCATTTCTAAAAACCAGGATGTCTTTGGATGGCTTCACATTCCTAAACTCTGTGTGATATTTTCTCTTACTCCCCATGCAGTTAATTTTTGGAGTGTGACATTATGGATAAAACTGTCTCTAAGCATAATTTAATTTTCATAACTTATCATCTTTCAAAACCTAGAATTTATTCTAGGCCAGACAAAATATTAATCATGTGGACTGTCTGGAGCTTTTGTCTAAGATGACAGAATTAGAAAATAAAGATGTTGATATAATGCTCAGTTTTGTGCTACTGGTTTATCTTATTTTCATTCTTATTTCATGTTAAAAGTAATAGCTTTAAAAATTGCTCATACATAGTTAACAAATGTAATAAAAGGAAATAAGAGCCCTGTGAAATCCTCTGGTTGTACATTTTATTAGCCAATGTTTAGCTTTTTTGGTTTTCTTCTCAGTCCATTAAACAGATGCAATAGTACCAGTGCCTCAGAATTAAAAGAAAATTGCGAATTTTATAATCTATATTGAGTTCCTATGACACAGGTATTCTATAATATAAAGTGGATTGCATTTTAAGAGATTACATCATTTATGGATTAAGAACTGTAAGATAGGCAATTAAAACTGGTGTATTTGTGGCTTCCCTGGTGGCTCAGCCGCAAAGAATCCGCCTGCCAATGCAAGAGATGTGGGTTTGATTTGGGTTCTGGAAGATCTCCTGGAGTAGGAAATCGCAACCCACTCCAGTATTCTTGCTTGGGAAATCCCATGGACAGAGGAGCCCGGCAGGCTACTGTCCATGGGGTCGCACAGAATCAGACACGTCTCAGTGACTAAACAATAGTTGTCTATATATACACACAGACAGTAGTTTTAGAATTACACAACTATTATTTCCATTAATAACAAACTTACTAAGTAAACTTTAAGACTTCTTTGGATTTGTTTCTTTCCTTGAAGTAGGACATTAAGTGCTGTATTTGAAAGTTCTCTTTTTAATTAATTTTTTTTCATAGTCCATGTTATCCATTTGCTATGGACCTAGGTTCATTTATTTCTCTGTATATATGATTTAGGGTTCATTTTTTTCTACTTCTAATTTAATATTATTTTTGAATATGTGATATGATGAAATATTGTTATGGTTCAAAAATTACATTATAAAAAGGTGGTACACTTCTTACTGTTTCTGTCCTGCCTTGTTCCCATCTACCTACATAGCTATCATTTTCGTTATTTTATGGCTTTTCTTTTCATTCCTTTTCTTCCTCCCTCCCTCCATTACTTTTTCTGTTTTTTTTTTTTAATTGCACTGAAGTCATATATCAATCCCATACATACTTATTTTCACCTTTTCACTTAATTACACATACTGGTAATTGTTCATACCAGCTCATAGAGACCCTTCTTGTTCTCTTTTGTGGTGGCGGATAATTGGAAATTTGAATTAGTTTACACGTCCATCAAAAGTGAGTGGGGTCTTAGAAGTACAGATGAGTCCTGGCCTTCAGAGATCTGTCAACTTGACGACAGACAGACCTCAAGACCTAACACCCTAAGACTCACAGATGGAGGAAGTGTTACCCTAAATGATCCCAGTTGGACAATCATGGGATGAGCGAGAAGAGGGTCCTCCTTTGCTCCTTCCTGAAACTGAAAGAAGAGATTCATTCCCCCTGAGACAGTGTAAGGAACAGGCTACTCCCCAACAACAAAGGGTTGGGCCATTATGTATGTTTATTGGCAAAATGGGCATCATACAATTTCAGAGTTGTGGGAAGCAGCACTTCCTTCACTCCTAACAGACTCTTCTCAAAAGTCCAATTTGCTCTGGAGTTATTCCAAAGCAGTGTTTGGATTATGTAAGCTTCCTGGGGTATAAGATGGTACCATCACAAGGGGGGCGAATTGCTGTTGTCTACCCTGCTGGTAAGGACGGGGAGAGACTTCCTGAGAATCACAGGAAAAATGATGCCTGTCACAGTCACAACTGCATGTTGCCAATGAAGATGGGTGGTTTCTCTTCCTGTAAAAGGAAGCAAATATTTACTCTCCTAGTTATTGTAAAAATATTTCACTTGATGCGGTCCCAGTACAGCTTTATTTGATTGCAGAGTCTGATGTGCACCACCGTGAGGAAGCAAATAATAAACAGTCTTCTTTTCTTAAATATATATGCACCCAACCCTGTTAGAAATGACTTACACCTATCTCAGTTTGGTTGTTGTAATGAGGCACCAATATTTACTCTGCCAAGTACTCAGGCCAGAAGTGCCACTGGGGGTTTGTAACAGGATTCTGAAGTGTGGACTGTAAAATAAAAATGAAAAATCTGTTTAATATATTTGGACCAGCAATCTAATATGTGCGTTATTTTGAAGACGCTAAAATATGAGCACCAAAAACTGATATTAAATTGTTTGAAAAATTTGAATGGCTTTACTTTGTCCTATGGAGAGTCAGAGTGTGCTGTAGTGTATATTGTAGAAAGAACATTTACAAAGAAAGTAAGCGTGACCAAGGACACCACATTTGCGAGTCTCTACTATTTCTTTCCCATTTGCCTTTGGACTCCTAGTTAATGCTGCATGTTAACATACTTTCCCACCACTTAGAAACAACATAGATTCAGAAATCCCACATTTTCATCAAGAGACTCTTACCCAATAAAGAGGTCTTGTCAGAACAATGTTTTTTTTGCTTTATGTCAACTGCTTATTCTGACTACAGATTAATTACAGATAAAATGATTTGGGGGATTAACCAGAGGACTATTTCTCATCTTTGTTAACATTGCTCTTTCTTTTCTATTTATAAACAGCAACTACACTGGCTATAAAAGAATAATATTCAGTATTATCCATTAAGTGCTCTCTATTATCAAGTATTCCTATGAATTTGTATCTCTTGTGAGAGTAAGATGACAATTGGCTATAAGGTGAGCATTCTTTATGCAACTCAAGTTCTATCAGGAAAATGAAACCCAAGTGAAAGCAATAATAGAAAGGCTCTTTATGGATAAATTACTCCCAAACATATGCAAACAAAACCCAGCCTGACAACTAATTAAAGCCTTAAACACACCAATTGTGCTTTATCCAAACTAGATTAGGAGCAATTTAGAAGAGGAGTAATAGCAAAGTACAAATGAGTCTAAGGAAGACTGATGAATTTTCAATAGCAAGTTAGTGTGGACCCTTGATCCCTGGAACTTTTGACAGTGTAAACTGAAGGCCAAGGTGCGACTGGCTTCTACTCTGAAATACCATTGTCATGTTTATCAGCTTTTTTTGGCACCAGGATCAGAAAAAACAAATCTAGAGATTTAGTGAAAATAACCAAATAGGAATAAATAGGAATTGTACACGTTGAGACTTTTAACTGTATTCTATACTCTCTCAAATCTTGAAACATGGCTAAATATATTTTCACATACACATGCACACATGTTATATTTCAACATATCATTGCCAGGTGTACATGTCTTAGAGTTGGCATTGCTGAAGTTCAACTTCATGGAATTAGTTATCACAGTACCAATTTTCTTGTTGTGACAGGAAAAAAGATAACAATCTTTGGTATCACTTAGCAATAGACAGCAGTACTATGAGCACAACTATTTAAAACCCTTGCCTAATTATTCTGTATTTTCCCAGATGAACTTTTCAGTAAGATGAAATTTTAAATTAATGGGTTATGACTCCTTAATGCTATTTAGCCATCTCAGGAAGAAAAAAGAAAAAACTCTTCTGGTTTCATCTCTTGACCCCTGAGAGATTCCAAGAACAATCGTTATTCTTAAGACTGGATGACTAAGGGCAAATCTTAGTAGATGAAATAGCCTGGCCCTCATAAGACTGAGATTTTTATATTCCTTACGGTTATTCTCATCATTTTGCAAGTGGTTTCAGTTTGTCTAATTTTGAGAAGTGACTTGAGAATTATAACCCTGGAACTTTAGATTCTATTCCATTCTCTTTTAATTGTACTTGTCTTTCTTACTCAAAGTCAGCTTCACAAAAGGCAAGCGCTCACAGAAACTTGCAGAAAGTTCTGTGTTAATGAGAAGCAGTGCAAAAATGTCTCCACTTCACACTATATTCAATAATTTAATATTGTTTTTCAAAAGTATTCATCAGCCATATGACTATCTTTTTTGTTTGCATGTGAGTTCATATAATACAGAAATTTAAATATGCTGAGTCTCAACCAGGTGTTGTTATATATACTACCTGATCTCAAATTTTTCAGAAAGACAATATATTTATTCAGTAAACAAGCAGACCTTTTGTGTTATTATGCAAAGATTTTCCTGCCCAAGGTAATTATTTTTCAGATAAGTCATAATATGGCTTTCAGTTTTTCTTGGTCAGTTTGAAAGCAACAGAGATTGTCTCTGATCAATTTTAACCAAAGATTTTTCAAAGGATACCCAGGCATCACAGAATTGGTAGGAGACCACAAAGCAAGTCTGAGAATGCATCTAGAAGCAGACTATGAAATAAAGCAGTGATCATTTTGAATACATTAAAATGATAAAATTCTGATAAAATGTTACTTTTAATAGAGTAGAATAAAACAGCTTAGAGACAGAAATAAATGTATACAATGATAATAACCAGCAATAAATTATTTAAATTATATTAAGAAATTTAGCAGTCAATAAGAAAAGCACAAAACTCTTAGTACAAAAGTATATAAAGGAAATGAGCAGGCAGTGAACAGAAGAAATTTAAATATCTAATAAAAGTAAGATGCTCAACCCCACTGGAAATGAAAATAAAATTTAAAATGAGATTTTGGTTCACATCCATCAACCTGATCAAGATTATAAAGGTTGATAATAGTAAGTGCTGGTGAGGGCCTGGAGCAGGAGTATACCTTTTACACTGCTGATAGTATTATTAATGGAAATGTGTTCAATTTTATAGAGTGACTTGACAACATCTGGTAAAGCTGAAGAAGCTTTCCATCTCTGGATGTGTACTTTACAGCAGCCCTTAAACAAGTTTATACAGAGATATGCTTATAGCATAATAACGCTTACAGCAGCTTTTTATGTAAAAGCAGTAATATTGAAAAACATAAATGTCCATAAACAGAATAGATAAATTATATACTTTGGGTATGTTCATTTGGGGATCCCAGGGACATTGGAGATGCAGGTTCAATCCTTGGGTCCCAAAGATCCCCTGAAGAAGGAAATGGCACCCCGTTCCAGTATTCTTGCCTGGGAATTCTCACGGACAGAGGTGTCTGGCGAGCTGCAGTCTATGAGGTAGCAAAGAGTTGGACCTGACTTAGCAAGTGAAAAGCAACAACAAATATTGCATGAAGGACAAGTCATTCCAGCCATTTCCTGTGTCATACCAGCATCTTGTTAGATGTTAATAGGTATTCTGTGAAAAATAGATTCCAAGAGGAAACAAATTTGGTGAAAAAAGCAAGCAAGATAAGCTAGGTAACAACCAGTGTAAATCTTAGTAGTTTAAAACAGCCATGGCTTATATCTCACTCACAAATGTCTGTTTGGGCCAGCAGCAGCCTCCGGTCTGTCATTGTTTCTATCTTTACTATTGGTGGCTCAGATGGTAAGGAGTTTGCCTGCAATGCAGGAGACCTGGGTTCGATCCCTGGGTCAGGAAGATCCTGTGGAAAAGGGAATGGCAACCCACTCTAGTATTCTTGCCTAGAGAATTCCATGGACAGAGGAGACTGGCAAGTTGCAGTCCATGGGGTTGCAAAGAGTTGGACACTACTGAATGACTAACACACTTACTCAGAACCCATAGGACAGAGAAGTCACTGTGTGGAATTGTGTGTGTTGCCAGGACAGAAGTAGAAAAGAGTGTGGCCAGCACCCTCAGCTCTTAGCATCTCCATCTAGAAGTGACACTTGTCACTTCTGCTCACATTGCCTCAGTCAAAGAGGTCCATGTCCCTGCCCGACTTAAAGAGGGTAGCAAAGATGAATGCTCCTGCAATGACATAGACTTTATACCATCTACCATGAAAAGTAAACCACAGAACCTAGGAAGTGCTAAAATGTGTGATAAATCACAATAGACACCTTTAATCTTCCACCAGGGCTATCGACACAGTATTAACCAATTTATTAGAATACAGATAGAATCTTTCCTTCTATTAATGAGAGAGGGCAATCTAGTATAGGTAAGTAAACACATGAACTTGATGTCATGCTACTTAGGAGCCAATTTCTCCCCCGATTAAACTAATAACCTTGGGCAGATTTCTTAGCCTTCTTAATCTTCGGTTGCCTCAATAATGTCTCTTATCTGATGGGCTTCTTGTGAGATTTCAATGCACGTAAGTCGATTCACTTTCTGGCAAATAAATAAATTTATATTTTTAATGTGTTTTATATATAAATATATATAAAATATAAATATTTTATATTTATTATATCTTAATAAAACTCGGTGGGGTTCCGAGAAATGATGAAAAACAGTGTTGTAGGTAGGGTTTTGTGCTATTAGTTCACAAACCAGATGATTTTACTCCATGTTTTACATCAAGAGTTCGGTGTGTGGTAGTAGATATGGATCTTGAGAGGAATTTATCAAGGCTATTGCAAAAGTCAGAATGAGCCGGACAGCAGGGGAGCGGGGCAGGGACACTAAACAAGGACAGTAGGGCCAGAAAGACTGACCCTGGGGAACATCATATTTCTGTTATAGCTTGGAAAGTCAGCAAATTGAGTCTTTTGAAACTTCCAATAAATCATTTAGTAAAGTCCATGTGGTAGAGTTGTAATAAAATAATAGTTGGTTATTCTTCATCACCAGAATGCTGGACCATTAAGGAGACAACATGATAGTCACCTTATTATTGGTGCTTATATTGATTGAGAGCTTGTTACAATTTGCCAATGTGTGTCAAGTACCACTAGCGTGTTTGTGTTTATTCTATGGATTTTAATGATATTTTCTTATTATGAAATATTGGCTAAGAGTTTAGATACAGAGCAGATAGATACCAAACTTAAGTTTTTTAACATATCCTTGTAAGTATTTTTAATTTATCTTATTTAATTGATAGTTTCAACATTTGTAATTATTTCCAAAGTTTCAAATGTACATTGGTTATGAGTTGTCTTAAGGAATGTTGCTATAGAAAATTCCTAATTCCTAGAATTATTTTTGGGTGAAGCCATTTTTTTTTTTGTACTGGAATAAACAAATAATGTCTACTTATTTAGGGTTTAAGAATTTTGTATTCTAAGAAAATAAGAAAAAAATTCTGATTCTTATCCTTTAAGAATAAGACTTTTGCTTATTTTTATGTGAAGGTTGATTAAAATTTCATAATGCTGTTACATAATTCCCAAATAAATAAAACATGTTTCTTCCATCTCCTCAAAATGGGAGGCCTAGAAAACTAAAGTGATTTCTTATAAAAAAAATACACTTTTATTAAATGTCAATCAGTAGATTTCTCATAGAATTTATATTTCTGAACCAAGAGACTAACTTATATGGAATTGAATAAAATTGAGTAATTTACATAATAATGTTTCCTGGTGTTCCTGAAAAATAATATTCATACCTATTATACTCTCAGCTCAAAACTATGATAATCCTTTGAGATTTGGGTACTTAAAAATTCTCAGCAAAAAGAACTGGAACAAGTGTCCTATTCTTTATCCATAAACCAATGTGTAATTTAGTCACGAAAAAGAAAGGATAACTCAGGTGATTCGTCTCTCTGACGGTCTTCATCATCGACTGAAAACAAAATACTTGTACTTAATGTTTACAGAAATATGCAGTATTTGCTGTGGTTTCTACCCTCAAAAAGTTAGTAGATAATATTGTGTCACATAGGCACATGGAAGAAATTCAGATGCCTGAACACATATTAAACAAAATCATACCACTCATCTCCCAGATAAAATAAGCTTACAAAGCATAGTACTTTTGGAGCCTCAAGGTAAACTGTGACTATTAAATGGTCAACTTCAAGTCAAGTATGTTACTGTGTTTTACATTTTTGATGATGTTGATATACATATATATATACACATGCACATACTCTATTTTTTTAATTAAAAAATTTTTATTGAAGTATAGTTTATTTACAAAATTCTGCTAGTTTCAGATATATGGCAAAGTGATTCAGTTATACATGTGTGTATATATATATATATATATATATATATATATATGTTTTCAAATTATTGTTCAGTCTCTAAGTCATGTCCAAATCTTTACAACCCCATGGACTGCAGCGTGCCAGGCTTTTCTGTCCTTTACTATCTCCCAGAGTTTGCTTAAGCTCATGTCCATTGAGTCAGTGATGTTATCTAACCATCCTCTGCCGCTCCCTTCTCCTCTTGCCCTCAGCCTTTCCCAACATCAGGGTCTTTTCCAGTGAGTTGGCTCTTTGCATCAGGTGGTCAAAGCACTGGAGTTTCAGCTTCAGTTCTTCCAATGAATATTCAGGGTTGATTTCCTTTAGGATTGACTGGTTTGATATCATTGAAGTCCGAGGGACTCTCAAGAGTCTTCTCTAGCACCACAATTCAAAAGCATCAATTCTTTGGTGCTCAGTCTTCTTGATGGTAAAACTCTCAAATCCATACCTGACTACTAGAAAAACCATAGCTTTGACTATATGGACCTTTGTTGGCAAAGTGATGTCTCTGCTCTTTAATGCGCTTTCTGTATTTGTCATGGCTTTTCCAAGGAGAAAGTGGCCTTTAATTTCATGGCTTCAGTCACCATTCACAGTGATTTTGGAGCCAAGAAAATAAAATCTGTCACTGTTCCCACTTTTCCCCTATCTATTTGCCATAAAGTGATGGGATTGGATGCCATGATCTTAGTTTTCAAATATTGAGTTTTAAGCCAACTTTTTCACTCTCCTCTTTCACCTTCATCAAGAGGTTCTTTAGTTCCTCTTCACTTTATGCCATTAGAGTAGTATTATCTGCATATCTGAGGTTCCTTATAGGTTATGGTCCCTGTGCTACATAGTAAATTCCTGTTGTTTACCTATTTTATGTATAGTAGTTTCTATCAGTAAATCCTACAGTCCGAGTTTATCTTGCCAGCCCACCTCCCTTTCCCCTTTGGTAACCATAAAGGGAAGTGACTTTGTTTTTGTTTTGTATATAGATTCGTTTGTATTACTTTTTGTTTTCCACATATAAGTGATATTACATAATGTTTCTCTTCTCTGGCTGAGTGATTTCACTAAGCATAATATTCCCTAGGTTCAATGCCATCTGCTGAAAATGGCAATATTTCACTCTTTTTCATGGCTAAGCAATACTCCACACCTTCCATCAATCATTTGTGGATGGGTACTTGGGTTGCTTCCATGCTTTGGTTATTCTAAGTAGTACTGTTATGAACATTGGGGTACATGCAGCATTTTGAATTAGAGTTTTCATCTTTTCTAGATATATGTGAAGGAGTGGGATTGCTGGATCATGTGGTAGTTCTATTTTTAGTTTTTAAAGGAACCTCCATGCTGTTTTCCATAGTGGCTGCACTAATGTACCTTCCCTTAGTCATGTCCAGCTCTTTGTAACCCCACGGACTGCAGCCTGCCAGGCTCCTCTGTCTATGGGGATTCTCCAGGCAAGAGTACTGGAGTGGATTGCCATGCCCTCCTCCAGGGGATCTTCCCAACTCAGGGATTGAACCCAGGTCTCCCATGTTGCAAGTGGATTCTTTACTGTCTGAGCCACCAGGGAAGCCGTCCCTCAAATGCTGTTTTCCATAGTGGCTGCCCTAATGTACCTTCCCTCCAACAGCTATACATATTTTACACATGCTATGTATATATGAATTTTTAATATTCAAAGTTCATGAGACTTATAAATGAAAAAGCTCTTTACTCAGTTTCCTAGAGCTCAAAGTTCACAAATGGTGTTTTGAAGGAGACTCAAAGGACTTTGCAATTCCTGTATCACAGCAGGTGTTGATTACAAACTGTAAGCTATAATTATTTGCCTTTGTGTTAAGTTTAAAGCTCATTTTGAAACATTTTTGTGTGTGTGCCTGAAACCGCTTCTTTTTCTGGGTGGACACTGAACCATTGGCACCTGTTCTACATCAAACACTTGGCTTTCTTCCCATCTTCATTTCTCAGATCAGCAGAGGGTTGGTGAATGTTTCAACACTAGTTGATTAATGAACTAAATCTTTACTGAAAACTTTAAGCATCTAATGCCATGCTATTCATGTCTTATAAAAGTATATTATCAAATTTATCCAAAATTTATAAATGATTCTGATCAACACTGAATAATATAATTGCCCAGTGAGCATTATGGTTATAATTAAGTAACAATCCTCTTTCTCTTTCAGTGGGACCGTCCATGAATACCTTTCAACACAAAGATAGTTCTCTTTCGGTGAACTCTCATATCTACTGTCTATACCGTATATCATACTCATGAATGCTTTACTTTGTAACTATGGGTATATTTGTCTCATTCACCTTTCAAAATTGTAAGCCTCTGGGGAGCAAGACACATCTTTGCATTTTTAAATGTTTGCTAGTAACCCACACCACATTTTGAACAACAGAGGAAATAAAAAATAACATTTGTCCAAGAAAGAATTAAGAGAAAACAATGATAATTTATTTTTTATTTTATTTTATTTATTTATTTATTTTTAATTTTTTTTTTAATTAGTTGGAGGCTAGTTACTTCACAACATTTCAGTGGGTTTTGTCATACATTGACATGATAATTTATTATTGGCTTTATTCTAAATGTTTCAGTGTGAGGAAAATTTGTATTTGCTTTCAAATTTTTAAAAATGAAGTTAAATGCAAATTCCTTCTCAAAATTTCCCTCCTAATCAAAGCTTCAGACTACTTTAAAATCTAATGTGCTACTAGGAAATAAATAGAAAGTAAAATATGCAGATTAAATTTATTTTATAAATCAAAGAAGGAATTTATATACATAAGATAAATTTTGATTTTGAAAAAGGATGTCTCATATTTCCCATTACCAAATAACTTTTAAAAGACGAGTTCTAGGATTGATGTTGTTTGAGGGTTTGGTGATAGATTCTGGGCTTGGAACCAAAGCACTGCTCAGTACATGTAGAGACACTGGGATTCTCTGTTTCTTCACACTTTAATCTCAGAAAGGAGAAGTTAAAGCACAGACCTGTTTTCTTGACCTGGTGGTACATGTTAACAAAGAGCAGAATTAAAGATATCTTATAAGGATATTATCATGGTTTTGTGAGGCAAATAGGAACAAAGAATACACTTTGTTTATACAAAGAAGATTTCCAATGAGGACGTTTATCATTATCAAACCTTGAGTCCTGAAGGAAGTGACTTTTAACTTTTTTGATTTTCAGAATGTCTTGAGAATTTGAAGAAGCTATTGTACTCTGCTTCCATAAAAACAAGGAATATAAAACATGCATTCTGCAAATTAACTTTAGGGAGTTTTTGGATACTACCCCCCCCCCCCCCCCCAAAAAAAACCCAACTTTCATTGGTATCAGCTAAAGACTTATAAGGCACACCTTGTTTTGAGAAGCAAGATTGGATGAGGCACATGCTTCTGGTCCAGGAACTGAAATTGTTCTTAGCTCCTCTTATCTCTGCCTAGCACCTCATCTTCTCATCGTGTTTCACTAGTACAGCAATGAGTTGAGGCAAAGAGAACCAGAGCTGAGGAAAAGAGCAGGCCGCTTTCCCAGATCTGAGCAGGCTGGTCGAAGGGTCCCCTGCAGGTTTTCCTAAGGTGGTGGTAGGGATGGGAAGGGCTGGAGGAGGACGTAAGAGAAAATAGCTCCCAACTAGCGTGATAAAAAACAAAAGAGTACAAAAAGACTAATACAAGAAGTTATTTGTAAAGGGACAAGTGACAAGACTGTGATACTTTTTTCACTTCTGTCATGAACTAAGAATGCTTAGCCTTTAGCACCTTGACCTGCACCCCCACCAGTGCTTTTCATTTTCTGGAGCAGAATAAGGGAGGTGGGAGCAAATGGCTCTGGTGGGTCTTTCAATTATTGGCACTTTAGGAGATGCTTGTTTTTAGAGTTTTGCAAGAAAAACTTGGCTGAGATGGAAGAAATCCTGATGGGGAAATGAGGGAAGGCTAGCTAATGGTCTCAGACACCAGTGTGCAAATGGGATTGACTACCAGAAATTCTAAAATAGCTTTTCTGGAGGGATAGTGAGGAATTTATTCTTCTAATCAATAATCCTTTGTAATTTGACCTAGACAAGTTTTGATACCTGGACAGTGTTTTGAGAACCACTGAGCTATGGTGTAATGAATGCCCAGGGGCAGTGGGTCTGTCACAAGTAATCAAGTGTGTGTGCATGTGTGGGTGTGTTTGGGGAAGAGGTGGTCAGGATTTCGATCTAAAAGCGAGATGGTAGGCAGAAGACAGTATTCATTTAGGTGGCACATGTTTCTGTGCTGGTCACCCATCTAAACCCTTTGGACCTATTAGGGCAAAAATTCCTTACCCTTATGGAGCCTGAATTTTAATGTGGGGGGAGTCAGTGTGTAACCAATATGCTTAATAAATAAATTACATATTGTGTTAGAAGGAGAAAAGCACTATAGAAAGAAAGATAAATAGATCAGGGCAGGGGACTCACAAGAGCCTGAAGATAAATCCCAATTTTATATTGGGAGGTCAGGGATAAGCCCCACTGAGAAGGTGATGTTTTAGCAAAGATGTGAAAAAGGTGAGGAAATTGCCCATGAGAATACTGAGGAAAGAGCATTCCCAGAGGGCCTTGCATGGGATCACAGAGAGGGGTTTGGCTAATATGAGGTTTGGCTTGGGTTAAGAAAACTAAAGAGAGAGAAGAGAATTAAGTGGGGTCAGATAATGTAAAGACTTGTAGACTCCTGGTTACTTGGGGTTAAAAAAAACAAGAGTCATTAGAAAGTTTCAAGAGAAAAGTCACGTGATCTCCCTTATATTATTAAAAAGTCACTCTGGCTGCCGTAGTGACTCAGAAGTTTAAGAATCTGCCTGCAATGCTGGAGACCTGGGTTCGAACCCTGGGTCAGGAAGATCCCCTGTAGAAAGGAATGGCAACCCACTCCAGTATTCTTGCCTGGAGAATTCCATGGACCGAGGAGCCTGGTGGGCAACAGTCCATGGGGACCCAAAGAGTCAGACACAACTCTGGCTGCTCTGTTGAGAACTGAGTATGGCTAGGGTGCCAGGTAGCAACCCTAGAAATTTGGAGAAATTCAGAAGATCACCAGGGTTGGTAGTGAGAATTAGCAGAAATCTGGAGATATTTAGAAGTTGTTTTTTTTTTTTTTTTTTTTTTTTTAAATCCTGACTGAGTAAATGTAATATATGAAAGTACTATAGAGGTGAATAAAGAGTGACTCCAAGATGTATGGTGTCAGGTACATGGAAGGATAGTGTTGCCATCAACTGAAATGAGGAAAATTTTGAAAGAGAAGACTAGAAAATCCCTAGCTGTCTGCTGTTTCCAATAACACTATTTAGAGCATTCAGTGACACAAGAAATTAATTTTCCTCCTTGATCTGCTAGATGGTGGTGATTTGAACCACCCATTGAACCCCCGCTTCCCTCCTCTAAAGCAAAACAGCATCTTTTCTGCTTATCTTACAGTTGTTTTCCCTTTCTTTCTTTCATGAGAAACAACTGAGATAATAAATGTGAAAAAGTTTTAGTGTGTTATATTGGAAAGTTGTAAGGTATCACAACTTTTCCTCGGTTATACTTCCTAGGTCCAAATTATGAGTCTTTAAAACTTAATTGTAGAAATGCAATAAAATATAAATGGTGCTATTTGTTTTAGGCCTAATACATGTCAGGCATTGCATAAACAGATTTGACTGTACTACTTCTAATTCTTGCAGCAACTTTCAGTTTCAGTTTCATTCCAGTCACTCAGTCATGTCCAACTCTTTGTGACCCCATGGACTGTAGCACACCAGGCCTCCCTGTCCATCACCAACTCCCGGAACCCACCCAAACTCATGTCTATCCTGTCGGTGATGTCATCCAACCATCTCATTCTCTGTTGTCCCCTTCTCCTCTCGTCTTCAATCTTTCCCAGCATCAGGGTGTTTTCAAATGAGTCAGTTCTTCGCATCAGGTGGCAAAAATATTGGAGTTTCAGTTTCAGCATCAGTCCTTCTAATGAATATTCAGGACTGATTTCCTTTAGGATCAACTGATTGGATCTCCTTGCAGTCCAAAGGACTCCCAAGAGTCTTTCCAACACCACAGTTCAAAAGCATCAGTTCCTTGGTGCTCAGCTTTCTTTATAGTCCAACTCTCACATCCATATATGATTACTGGAAAAACCAAAGCTTTGACTAGATGGACCTTTGTTGGCAAAGTAAAGTCTCTGCTTTTTAATATGCTGTCTAGGTTGGACATAACTTTTCTTCCAAGAAGCAAGTGTCTTTTAATTTCATGGCTTCAGTCACCACCTGCAGTGATTTTGGAGCCCCCCAAAATAAAGTCTCTTACTGTTTCCACTGTTTCCCCATCTATTTGCCATGAAATGATGGGACCAGATGCCATAATCTTAGTTTTCTTAATGTTCAGTTTTAAGCCAACTTTTTCACTCTCCTCTTTCTCTTTCATTAAGGGGCTCTTTAGTTCTTTGCTTTACAGATGTGGAAATGAAGTTCAGAGAATGTAAGAAAATTCACAAGTTTGTGAAAATAATGAATAGTATGACCATTATTTCAATTCAGACTCCATCCCCTACAACATACAGCCTCCCTAGTAGACAGAAAATCACCAACTAGAACTGACAAATTGTGGTCCTGTTTTGTTTAAAAAAATTCTCCAAGTAGTATTACTGTGGTGAGAGAACAGCAGTATCAGACTGAGGGTAGATGACCAGAAGATGCAAAGCAAAAGCCTAGCTGTAAAGCAAGGCAAATTTGAATATTTTAGGTGTAGGAACACTGAGAAAGGGGCAGCTGAGGTTAGTAAGACTATTTCTCACATATACCTTGGAATTACTGTTTTTTTGTTAATTGAGGGAATTTCATGTGACCTCAGGCTTGTCTTAAAAGGTGAAGACCCTACACTCGTATTGAATTCATTCAGTGAAATACTCTTATGCACTTCTTCAGGATTTTCTTCTACTAAAACTAATGGTACTCACAAAAGACATATTTTTATTCATTTAATGGGCTGGCAGACAAAGGTAGGCTATGTAATTTTTATAATAGCAAAGAGGGACGTTAGATCACTTGAAGAGCTTCCTTTGGTATAAATTTCATTTAATAACTGAGTTTAATCTATTTTATTTTTGTTTTATAAATTGTTCCTTTATAATATTATCTACCACTTTGCCCCTTTCCTCTTTATTGAAGATAAAAAAAAATGCCCTTATTTTTGTATGGGAGAGCAAGCAGGAAATACTGTGCCCTTTTAATAATCCATGCAATTCATAAATTTTCCTTATTTGGACTATTAGTTATTTTCAGTGTGTAAGGTGAAGTCGGGTCTTTAAAATGTTACTTTGATTTGATGTTTTTATAATTTAGCCAAGCAAAATTTAACTAAATTACTATTAATATATCTTTTTCTCTTCCTACACAGCATGAAGTAGTGTTTCTTTTTTTCAAATACTGCTCATCTTAAATAATTTTATTTCTCCTTTTATCCTCCCACAGACTTATTTAAAAGTCAAATATCTTTTAGTTTTTATTAGAGGGAAGCAAAATTCTTGACATGCTTCTTCCAAGTGCTATAGGTTATATGTGAAGGTAACACATCATACTCCTACTTCTAAATACCTTTGCTTGTTGGGATACACAACAGGAGGTCAGAGACAGTTATTCCTAGAATAATCTTAAAAGGTAGGAACATAAACATGAAGATTCAATACATGATGAATTAGTTATGGTCTTATATAGAATCAGGGGCTTCCCAGGTGACTCATTGATAAGGAACCTGCCATCCAATGCAAGAGATGCTGGTTCAACCCCTGGATTGGGAAGATCTCCTGGAGAAGGAAATGACAACCACTCCAGTATTCTTGTCTGGAGAATCCCGTGGATGAAGGAGCCTGGTGGACTACAGCCCATGGGGGTCACAAAGAGTCGGGTACAGCAAACACATATACAGAATCACCATCTCACATCTCAAGTTTAATTATCCTTCTTTATTAAGTAGTCATACTTATTATTACTAGCATTAATAATTTATTTAAAATGGATATAACATTTTCCAAATTCATTGGCTTATTTCATCTTTGTGACAGCACTTTGCTATTGGCACTGAAGATGTAATTATTCCAACTTATTGATGGATAAGCTGAAGCCGAAATACTCAGCTACCTAAGTTCAAATGGCTATTACTTAACCTTTGGTTTTTGCATCAGGGTTTTCTGGATCATCCATGCACTATTTGGGAAGTGATCTCCTACAGCAGCAAATCTCTCCTGACCCTGTGTGCCCGTGGAGCATCAGGGTACTGTGCTCGCTAAGCATCATCAATGCATTGAGCTAGCTCCATCCTATCTCTGTGATATGAGAGGTTCCCACAACCATATGTAGAGCTTCCACACTGCCAAGGGATCTGGATTATTTGGGGTCTTGTCCCTGGATTCTGATAGCTTCTTCCTGTCTATCCTAAGTGCTACTTTTGTCTTTGGAATTTGTGATTAAGTTAGTCTGGTGAAAATTTGATTCCCATCTGAGTTGAAAGTGGGCCTTAGAAAGCATCACTATGAACAAAGCTAGTGGATGTGATGGAATTCCAGTTGAGCTATTTCAAATCCTGAAAGATGATGCTGTGAAAGTGCTGCACTCAATATGCCAGCAAATTTGGAAAACTCAGCAGTGGCCACAGGACTGGAAAAGGTCAGTTTTCATTCCAATCACTAAGAAATGAAATCCCAAAGAATGCTCAAACTACCGCACAATTACACTCATCTCACACGCTAGCAAAGTAATGCTCAAAATTCTCCAAGTCAGGCTTCAGCAATACGTGAACCGAGAACCTCCAGATGTTCAATCTGGTTTTAGAAAAGGCAGAGGAACCAGAGATCAAATTGCCAATATCCACTGGATCATCAAAAAAGCAAGAGCGTTCCAGAAAAATGTCTATTTCTGCTTTATTGACTATGCCAAAGCCTTCGACTGTGTGGATCACAATAAACTGTGGAAAATTCTGAAGGAGATGGGAATACCAGACCACCTGACCTGCCTCTTGAGAAACCTGTATGCGGGTCAGGAAGCAACAGTCAGAACTGGACATGGAACAACAGACTGGTTCCAAATAGGAAAAGGAGCACGTCAAGGCTGTATATCATCACCCTGCTTATTTACCTTATATGCAGAGTACATCATGAGAAATGCTGGGCTGGAAGAAGCACAGGCTGGAATTAAGATTGCTGGGAGAAATATCAATCACCTCAGATATGCAGATGACACCACCCTTATGGCAGAAAGTGAAGAGGAACTAAAAAACCTCTTGATGAAAGTGAAAGAGGAGAGTGAAAAAGTTGGCTTAAAGCTCAACATTCAGAAAACTAAGATCATGGCGTCTGGTCCCATCACCTCATGGGAAATAGATGGGGAAACAGTGAAAACAGTGTCAGAATTCATTTTTTGGGGCTCCAAAATCACTGCAGATGGTGACTGCACCCATGAAACTAAAAGATGCTTACTCCTTGGAAGGAAAGTTATGACCAACCTAGATAGCATATTAAAATGCAGAGATGTTACTTCGCCAACAAAGGTCCGTCTGGTCAAGGCTATGGTTTTTCCAGTGGTCTTGTATGGATGTGAGAGTTGCACTGTGAAGAAAGCTGAGCACCAAAGAATTGATGCTTTTGAACTGTGGTGGTGGAGAAGACTCTTGAGAGTCCCTTGGACTGCAAGGAGATCCAACCAGTCCATCCTAAAGGAGATCAGTCCTGGTTGTTCATTGGAAGGACTGATGCTAAAGCTGAAACTTCAATACTTTGGCCACCTCATGAGAAGAGTTGACTCATTGGAAAAGACCCTGATTCTGGGAGGGATTGGGGGCAGGAGGAGAAGGGGATGACAGAGGATGAGATGGCTGGATGGCATCACCGACTCGAAGGGCATGAGTTTGAGTAAACTCCGGGAGTTGATGATGGACAGGGAGGCCTGGTGTGCTGGGATTCATGGGGTCGCAAAGAGTCAGACACGACTGAGCAACTGAACTGAACTGTACTGAAGAGTTGAAAGTCAAGAATAGATTGTGGAACTAGAGTTTCTGCAAGTTTATTTGCATTAATATATTTAATTTTGGCAAATGAACTCCAGTAAATCTGATGGCAAAAGTATATTTATATCTATATTATGTTAAATTATAATCATAAGTACACATGGCCAGAAAAAGACTGAGCATCTTAGTATGATAAACTATTTCTGGATTTATGCAAACATTACTTTGGTACTTATTACTTAGTATTTTTCTGCTAAATCTTACAAGACGATATTCATTGATTGATAGGAAACTTTTAAAAATAAGATTTATGTGATAAAATATCAATAGGACTAATTTATATTCTTATTCTTATATAAAGATTTATATTCTTTAAATTTAATTTTCAGCAAAATTAAAAGGTTGTCATTATTTGAGTTTAGAAGTAGAGAATGATGACTCACCTTGTAGACCTCTAAATAGTGTAGTTTAAAGATCTTGGATAGTTTAAGATTTCTTGGGTAATTTAAAAACTATCAATGACATTTTCTTATACACAGTGGGTATAGGCTTAAAACTAAAACTTCTGATGTTATTTTGGATTTGTTGTTGTTGTTAAATCACTAAGTTGTGTCCGACTCTTTGCGACCCCGTGGACTGTAGCCCACCAGTATTGTACTGTCTTCAATTTTTTTCAATCATTTTGAAAATAAAGTTTAGGTGGGAATTCAATAATGATATCTCCCACTTAATTTAAACTCATTAGCAGAGAATGTTTCTGTCCTTCAGGTGGCCCCCCTTGAAGCAGCATTACTGATGGTGCTCACTCTGTCCTGATACCTAAGCCACAGTGTGGCTTTTGTCCTTCACCAGCTACGAGGCCATCAGGAATAGGTGCTCCCCTCCTCTCCTTCCTTCTTCGCTTGCCTCAGCCACACTGGCTCCTTGCTCTCTGTGAATGTGTCGGGCACATTCCTGTCTTAATGACTTTGCATGGCCTGAAGCTACCTGGAAGTACTTCTCCCAGGAAGCCACCTAACCTTCTCCTTCAGCTGCTTCAGTGTTTTGAGCCTCCTCTTGGTTAAGTCTTCCAAATCACTCTCACCTCTGGTCCAACCCTGCCTTTCCTCTTTATTTTTCATCATAATCTTTACAACTTCCAATATACTACAACATCCACTTACTTATTTTGTTTAGTCTGCTTGCTGTACAGTTGTCCCCTGGTATCTCTGGGCAAATGGCTCCAGGAACCCCCACAAGACAACAAAATCCACAAGCGCTCAAGTCCCTTTTACAATTTGTGTAGTATTTGTATTTGTCAAATCTAACATCCTCCCATATAGTTTAAATCATGTCTAGATTATTCATAACACCCAATACAATGCAAATGTTTTGTAAATAGTGGCTGCTGCTCAGACGTTCAGTCATGTCCGATGTTTTGCAACCCAATGGGCTATAACCCACCAGGATCCTCTTCCCAGGCAAGAATACTGGAGGGAGTTGCCATGTCCTTCTCCAGGGGATCTTCCCAACCCAGGAATCAAACCCATCTCTTGCTGGTGGATTCTTTACCACTAGCTCCATGTGAAAATAAATAGTGGCTGGTGTGTGGCAAATTCAAATTTTGCATTTTGAAAGTTTCTGGAAATCAAAAAAAAAAAGCATGTATTTTTGATCTGAGATTGGTTGAATCCATGGATGTGGAACTGTGGACTTGGAGGGCCACTGTATATCATCTTTTGACTCATGACACCTGAGTACTTTGTCCCTTCCTCGATAAACAAAAAGTGGTTTGCATTAGACACAGAAAATAGAAGTGTTTGTTTTTTCTAGTTGTGTTAGAGCAAGAAAGTAGAAAGGTAACTTCCATATAGTCTATTCCATATTTGTCAAGATGTAATGATAGTTTCATGAAGGGAATAAACTAGTCTCCTAAATATGCATCAACAAAATGAATAACTTCTGAAAATGTCCAGGATATTGATTTAGACTTGTTTGTTATTTTTATACTCTCTACCTTCTGAAAAGGAGGATAGATAAATAACCGAGGTTAACAAGTTGCTTAGCAAAATAGCAGCATATCTTAAAAAAAAAAATAGGTGAGGGAATATTTGAAAAACTGAGTGCCCTGAGAACAGTAGGCCCAGATGGCATGCACAATAGGATATTAAAGAGAACCAGCTTGTGAACTTACCCAACAAAGCTGCTTCAGTCGGTAATAAATCACAGCTCTCTGGCCAGGAGTACTCCAGTCCACTTAATGGAAGAATAAAAATCATACGACCTATCCAAATTGAAAGAAAAATGATGATGGATTTTGTTGGAGCACGATGTACATAATGAAAAAATATTTTTTTTACAAACACATGGAAAGCAAATACAGAGTAAATCAATAAGTGGAAGCATTAGAAAAATAAAACTGCGTGAATTTTACATTTGCTTTTCCCAAAATGAAATAAATGGTTTTATTTGATACTGCAAGTTTAGCCAGATTTACAGTCGATAAAATTATAACAAAGCAGTAATGTTAAGATAAGGATCTCAATTTACTCAATGGGGAGAATTCGATACAGCATTTTTGCAAGAATCTCCATAGTTAACTATTCCTTGAAAAAAATCTTTCTAGTAGCTGAAAATGGGGCTGACTGTCTTGAGTAACACAAACAGCAGTGTAGTTAATATGCTTTACTGATAGCTAATTTTATATAAAAATGTAGATATTTACTCTACAAAGAGAAAATACATATACATTTGGGAAAATAATATAGCTAGATCTTTTTTTGACCACGTGGCATAGTAGATGTTGTATTTTGTTTTTTAAATATTTGAGTTTTATTGCTCATAGTAGGTAGATTGCAATCCCCTCCCTTTCTTCGTCATGACCTTTATTCCTCTATTTACATGTTCTTGCTACATGAGTCTGTCCATTCTCATTTTTGAAAAGGGAGGTGTATGGGGTGTGGGTGGCTGGTACCCCTGGGTGGAGGGGCATGTTACCCACACACAGACACACACACACAAAATCACTGAGTAAACCAGACTTCCTTGGTGGCCCAGTGGCTAAGACTCTGAGCTTCTGCTGCAAGGGGCACAGGTTCTATCCCTGGTCTGGGAACTAAGACACTACATGCTGAGTGGTATAGCCAAAAAAGAAAATTAAAAAAAAAAAAATCATTGAATAGAATAAATACAGTGTAGAGCTGCAGTTAGGAGGGCATCTTTTCCATTTACCTGATAAGAAAAAATAAAGTCATCCCCATAACTCACTGTGTATCATGAATGCTCATCTTATTATACTGAGCTCCGTCTTTCAGACCCATTGCCTGTAATCAGCCCTGCAGCTTGTCCCCATTTGATAGATGAGGACCCTGAGTCTGGAGAAACTTCCTGGCTTCAGGCAGGCCAGTTCTCATCACAAGAGGGCTTCAGGTTAAGCTTCTCCTGCGTTCTTTCCATCTGAAAATAGAGCAGCTAATGGAGACTTTCCAAAGGTCAGCAAATAAACGTACTTTCCTCTAGACATAAAAAATATTGATACACAGCTTTCTCAACAGCATGGCAAAGGGACTATTGTTTTCCTCCTCTTTCCCATTTCAAGGGCTTTGGAAGGATGCATCCTATGCCATTAGAGATGTGTTTTCAACTTGAAGCAACTATGTTTTTGTTTTGTTTTTATTGAATATAGTTGATTCAAAGCTGTGTTAATTTCTGCTGTACATCAAAGCGATTCAGTTATACATACATACATATGTATGTGTGTGTGTGTATATATATATATGTATATACACTATATATTCTTTTCCATTATGGCTTATCATAGAGTATTGAATATAGTTCTCTGTGCTATACAAGGACCTTGTTGCTTATTCATTCTCCACATAATAGTTTGCATCTACTAACCCCAAACTCCTAATTCATCATTCCTCCCCCATGGCAACCACAGATCTGTTCTCTATGTCTGTGAGCCTGTTTTTGTTTCATAGATAAGTCCATTTGTGTCATAGTTTAGAGTCAACGTATAAGTGATAGCATATGGGATTTGTCTTTCTCCTTCTGACTTTCTTCAGTTAGTATGATAAGCTCCATGTCCATCCGTGTGAAAGGAAACAACTGTGTTTAGCAAATGGAGTGGGTTGCATGAAGTCAGAACACCAGGAAGCTTTAGGGAAGAGAACTTCTCTCCATAAAAGGAAAATAGAAGACATGATTGGATAATGTGACAGTAAGAGACTTAGAGTTGTTTGTTATTATTTGTTTTTTAGCTGAAACCTATAAAATGACTCCTCATGGACTTCCCAGGTGGAACTAGGAGGAAAGAACCTGCCTGCCAATGCAGGAGACATAAAAGACAAAGGTTCGATCCCTGGGTTGGGAAGATCTCCTGGAGAAGGGCGTGGCAACCATTCCAGTATTCTTGCCTGGAGAATCCCCATGGACAGAGGAGTCTGGTAGGCTACAGTCCTCAGGGTCGCAGAGAGCTGGACACAATTGAAGTGACTTAGCACTCGTGAAACTGAACCCCCTACTCATTGTTCAGTATAGAGGGCAGGTTGCAGGTCCTTGTGTAAAGGTCTGTGGGTACCAAAGGAGGTAGAACTGTGAGAGAGCTGGAAAAAAGTCTACTGCAGGGGGCGGGGAAAGAGAGAAAGAAAAAAAAAAAATAGAGAAGGCCATTTCTGTGATGTTTTGTTGTTTCTACGGGTAGAAGGTTTTGTTCAAGTTCACTCCCTTGTAATCAGGCTCTTTGGATTTCTTACCTTTCCCCAGTGCAGAGGTTTCCTCATGTTCCTCCTTCTTCCCTTGCACTGCTCTGCCCTTGGAGTCTCGGAGATGAACATTAAAATAAGCAGACAACAACACAAACATCTCCTGAAAAAGGAATGCCTTTACTTGTTTTTTATCTCTCTAAAGTTAAAGGTCACGTGTGTATAATTCCCAGATACCATGTAGCACCTGCATTTAAAAATAATAAATAAATAAAATTTAGGTCCCCAACCTGTATACTTTCTAGTATACCACAAAAGGCTGGCTGACTTCTTGTTCTCATGCATCGCTTTGTATGATCACCTATCTATTTTCTTATCATTCAATTTCTCTTTTGCAGTTTTCTTGTTCTCCAGCTCCTGGCTGCAGCCTGGCTCTTGCTTCCCTTTTAAGTCATCTGAGCTGCAGTTAGATTAGCTCCCCATTCAGCAGTGAGTGGGATATGGAAGAATTGGGCAGTATCTAGGTAGTCAACGATGACTCCATATCCTTGGTGATTTGGGAAGGTGGGGGGATCCCCAACAGCAGTATAGAGGTTTCTCCTGCTGTCTATGTCACTTGCCTCTCATACTGAGCTACCTCTCATGATAGGCACCAAAGGCTTCCTTGTGGTCAAGGATGTATTAGGCTGCAACAGTGCTGCATCTGTGTTCATAAATGTACATTGTCCCTGATAACTCTCCTAAGGACTTTCTAGTCAGGTTCAGAGCTACATCCCTAGTCTTACTTGAGTTATTACTTCATGGTGTGATTTTCCAGGCTTAGCAAGACCCCTGTAGCGACAGCTGCCCACCAGAGACTCAGTTCTGTTGGAGCCTATAGTTGTCAGATGGGGCGAGTTTCTGTTGCTTTTTTCCAGTTTGAATGTTGAGTCTTCAAAAAAAAAAGAAGAAGAAGAAGAAGAAGTAAATACACAGAAAGGAGTTCACTTTGGCGAAGAAGTATCAGTAAGAAACACATTCACAAACTAAATGTCTAAGCTTCTAGGATCTCCCTCTGCAGTGAGTCCTTCTCAAATTGGAGATAGTATTATGTGTCAACTTTAGGAGTCTAAAGGAGGCTCTAAGTAGACCCTCAATGTTGCTTTACAAAATTTCATCCCTAAACCATCCTGCAGGTTCCTTTTCTTAACCTCTAGAATAGTGCATTTAATGCCCACAAATGGAATAGCTAGTAGTCATCATTTTGGTAAATAGCTTAAATTCTCTGTTCTTTCTTTTTAGAAACTGAAAGTTCATATTTCTCAGCAACCTAACTCTGATGAATGTTCTGAGGATTAGCTAGATAATATGATTTCTCTCAGTGTTAGAAATGTCACTTTATTACAAAATGTTAATATCACCAAATATTAATATCACCAGGCGAATCAAATACATATGAGTCTAAGAACCATGCTGTATGAATTTCCTGTAAAAAATGTTACCATCCTCTGAACTCAATAAGAAGGTGCTTTAGTATTAATGAATTTAATTGAATACAAACCTTAATCTAAAATCATATAAATATATTGTGGATTAAGTTTCTTAAGTTTCTCAGATAAGTCAGAATGGTGAAGACCACAAAAAAGTGAGTCATGATACTTTTAGCTCCCATTTCACTTTTAGCTGACAATTAAATAATGCTTATTATGTTAAGAACATACAATTCAAATACTATAAAGTATATTTTCATAAGATTTCATTATCCCTCTTGTTATTTACATTTTTATTCTTATCTGTAAATTGGAAAACTCCAAAAATGTACCATTTCTGAGGAAGTTAGAAAGTTGGTTATTTAAATAAATAATGAGGAAGAGTTAAAAGGAAATCTTTTCTTCTGTGTCATGTGTAATTTGTATTCAAACAGAGTTAGAAATTATATAAATACTAACCTTGAATCTAATTCTAGCTTAACAACTTATTGTTTGATTCAAATTTGAAGTTAAACTTTGGATTTACAATGAAATTATTGGTATGGCAATGCTGATTGTAATAAATCTATAATTTGATGAATCTGTATATTTATATCTATAAGCTTTCGAATCAAGAAAGGGCTATTAATTGTCAAGTTTGGAGGGAGTCAAATATTATACATGGATATTTAACTGTGTGAGGGGTTGGCAGCCCTAAACCTTGCATTTTTAGGGTTAATTGAAATTGTAGCAATTCATTCAAAGTGAGACGATCCAGGAATTATCATTTTCTACAACAGAACTACCTTTTAATATGAATATATGTCATATAGTGATTTATATCAATTTTATATACTTATTGTGATAGTAAGACTCATATAATTTAACCCTTTCTGGGAGTGTGAGCAAAGGAATTCTAATCCATCTGCCAAAATACCATGAAACAACACTTTAGGTGATTCACAGAAAAATACTTTTAGGATGAGGTGCTTCAGAGAAAAATATTATTGTTTAAAGCATTCTTTAATACATTTAAAGCATTTTTCCAGTAGTCATGTATGGATGTGAGAGTCAGACTATAAAGAAATCTGAGTGCTGAAGAACTGATGCTTCTGAACTGTGATGCTGGAGAGGACTCTTGAGAGTCCCTTGGATTGCAAAAAGTTCAAACCAGTCAATCCTAAAGGAAATCAGTCCTGAATATTCATTGGAAGGACTGGTGCTGAAGCTGAAGCTCCAATACTTTGGCCACCTGTTGCAAAAAACTGACTCATTGGAAAAGACCCAGATGCTGGGAAAGATTGAAGGCAAAAGGAGACGGGGATGACAGAAGATGAGATGGTTGGAGAGCATCATCGACTTGATGGACTTGAGTTTGAGCAAGCTCCAGGAATTGGTGATGGACAGGAAAGCCTGGAGTGTTGCAGTTCATGGGGTCACAAAAAGTTGGACATGACAGAGCAACTGAGCTGAAAGCATTCTTGTATATTCATTAATCTTTTCCATTTTTATTGCATATCTGGCAGGGAAAGTGAGAAAGTCTTTGGATTTAGAAATAGGATTGAATTCTATCAGAGACATGGACTCTCTTTCAAAACAGAGAAAGTTATTTCCATATCACTATTATTCTATTTGTAAAAATGGGGATAATAATAGTTCTCACATAATTATTTTAATGACTAAGCTTAGCACCATACCTGACATATAGCAGCCAATTTCTTCCTTGAGTTCACAAATTTAGCAAACTGCATCATGCAGTGAACATACTTGGGGTGTGTTAATTAAGAGGGAATATAGCCATTCCTCACAGTTTCGATGTATAATATCCACCTCCTTTGCTTGGTCTGTTAAATTGTAGTTGGGTTTTTGCTCACATGAATATTGTATTGTTGGTTTGATGAAATGCTGTTATATCAAGTTAATCCTCTGTATGGGATTTTCATTCTTGTCACGAATGAACTCTGTCGGATTCCTACTCTTCCCCTAGCTGGAGTGGATAAGCTAATGGTTATTCAATCCCAAGACTCTCTCTGAGAATTCTTTTCTCTCACCTTTCAACCCCTTTCTGACCTAGAAGATGGGACTGCTGTAAAAAGAGAATAAAAGAATTAACTTGGTAGAGAAAAAAAAAATCTATGCGTGCAGTTCCTAAGGAAATCGGTTAAGATTCTGAGAAATGTTCTTTTCTTCAAATGCATTTTTTAAATAAAAATATAAGATATCTTATTTTTTGGGAAAGTAGTTTAATACTGCTCAAGTTTTCCCCAACAACATGGTTTATAGGATGAGCCTGTGAAATTAATTTATGTTTCATCATTACCATCTTAACCTCTTCTAAATTGATTTTATGTTCAGGAAAAGAAGAAATATCAAGCGTTTGCTTGGACCTTTTCACTATACTTATTATATCTTCTCATCAGGGCAAATAAGTTGAAAATTTTATACCTTTTCTAAACAAGAACAATGAATTCAATTCTTTGACCTCTGCCTACATGAGTCTAAAAATTACTAGGCTTGGTCATATTTCTAGCTGAAATCTCTTGTTTCACAGGAAATATTTTAAAATATGGGCAATACATTTCCAGAATGAAGAACATAAAATTGAAATCAGTAAGGAAGTTAGTCTTTAACAAACTTGACCTGGCTGACTCTTTATCATATCTTAGAGGTCAGGTTGGACAGTAATTCTCTTGGAATTCTTTGCTGACTTCTGAAGGCTAATTTTGGTGCTTTTCTTCTGTGCCCCTGAGATCTCAAAACTTTCCTTTATGTAAAGCATTTCCCACTGTATTGTAATTATGTATTGGTCTCATCATCACTAGACCATTAACTATTATAACAGGAAGCTTGTCTGTCTGTCTGTCTCTCTTTTTTATTTTTTTACTGTGCTATTATTCACAACCTTAAGAATTATACCAGAGAGAGAACTGATATATAATAAATACTTGTGGAATGAATCAATAAACCTACTGTGTACAATGCTAGAGTTATTTTTTTCTAAAGTTGTATTGGTTATAATGAAACAAGAAGATATCAGGGATGGGCCAAAGAAACTCTGGAAACATTGGTCCCAAGCTCATGGTTTCCTCTATCTCTTTGATTTTGAGTTGAGTCACCCAGTATAATTCTCATTTATGTGTGGCCAAAATGATCATTCTTTTCTTGAGCTCTTTTGAATTGGATTTTGCTGCTTTATAATGACAATAATCATAAGTAGTAATTTTGGCATTGGTCAAACAGATCAGTTAACGGTAGAACATTAATGTGTTAAAAGAAATGTATTTCTGTATTTATGGAATGTCTCCTTATGTCCACTGACATTTTATATTTTGAGGGCATACAGGTTCTTGAGATAGAGTAGTTGTCTTCAAGCAGCTTGCAGGCTAGTAGAGAAATAGTGTATTCATATATATCCTACAGAAAAGTGCTTGTGTACAACAGCAAGCCAAGCTGCTTGTCTCAAATGGTAAAGAATCTACTTGCAATGCAGAAGACCCAGGTTTGATCCCTGGGTCAGGAAGATCCCCTGGAGAAGGGAATGGCTATCCACTCCAGTATTCTTGCCTGGAGAATTCCATGGATAGAGGAGCCTGATGGGCTACAGTCCATGGGGTCACAGAGAGTTGAACACAGCTGAGCGACTAACACTTTTTCACAACATCAAATTGCAAAAGGGAAAAATAAGCACCATGAAAGGAACTGCAGAGGATTTGGCTATAAGCTTTGAAGAATTCTTCTGCTGTATTTACCATATGCTATAGTATATACTGTATACTGTATAGTATATACTGTTAGTATGTTGAGCTTGCAGGTCAACAGAAGTAGTGGTGAGCTGGAACTATCTCAAACTGGTTTTCAGGAACTGATTGTTAATTTTTCAGAAATTTTGAGAACCGGTCACTAAATATAGTCAATATTAAAAATTAAGTATATAAACTTACTAAATTTTTAAAATATTTATCTATTTGGCTGCTCTGGGTCTTAGTTGTGGCACATGAATCTAGTTCCCTGACCAGGTATTGAATCCAGGCCCCCTGTGTTGAGAGCATGGAGTCTTAGCCACTGTACCACCAGGGAAGTGCCATATAAACTTACCATTAAATAAAATATATTGGAAACAAAGAAAATACTTCTTCACAACTCATCACTTCCTAAGTATCTGAGTACATTTTGCTACTTTATATGCTCTTGCAGTTATTTATTGATATGTCTACTGTAATTGTACAGTGGAAATACTACATAATGGTGTCACTACTTTTTTTTTTTACTGCCATTTACCATCCATTCTCCATTCCAAAAAAGAATTGCTGAATTAAAATAATGATGATTGCATACTCTACGTAGTATAAATGGCTTCCCTGATGGCTCAGTGGGTAAAGAATCTGCCTGCAATACTGGAGACACAGGAGACACAGGTTCAATCTCTGGGTCAGGAAGATCCCCAGAGGGAGGAAATGACACCCCAATCCAGTATTCTTGCCTGGAAAATTCCATGGATAGAGGAGCCTGGCGGGCTACAGTCCATAGAGTTACAAAGAGTCTGACATGACTGTGTGACTAAGCATAAATGTTGGAAGATGGAAATATAAAAAGAAAGGCCTCATATTTGTTAAGAGCTAGGTGAGTACATTAACAACAACTCACTTTATCTTATCTGATCCTTAACATAAACCAACCAGAGAATTGGTTATAATAATTATCCACAATTTTTTTGTGTGTGTGAGGAAATTGAGATTTAGAATGGTGAACACGAGCCCAAAGTCACACAGTTTGAGTTCAAGTCTTCTCATTGTAAGTCCTGGACTTGTATGTTGCAAAAGGCAACTTCCAGGTTGAGATCTAGATAAGTGAGTGGATAATGACGAGAATAGCAGTACATAAGACAGACAAGAACATGTGCTAGGAAAGATGTTTACTCAGTCCTGATTTTTAATTATTTTCTAGAGTAACAATTTAATTAACTCACTAATCTTCATTCTTCAACACTTTCAGAGAATTTGTTTAAACCTCAGTTATAGTTCTTATCATCCATGATTTATTGTATAACTCTAATCACAAATAGTTCCTTTTTCTTCATTTCTTTTTATTAATTGGAGGCTAATTACAATATTGTAGTGGTTTTTGCCATACGTTGACATGAATCAGCCATGGATTTACATGTGTTCCCCATCCTGATCCCCCCTCCCACCTCCCTCCCCATCCCATCCCTCTGGGTCATCCCAGTGCACCAGCCCTGAGCACTTGTCTCATGCATCCAACCTGGACTGGCGATCTGTTTCACACTTGATAATATACATGTTTCAATGCTATTTGCTCAGATCACCCCACCCTCGCCAGGGTGGGATGATCTGAGAAAATTGTTCCTTATAGCTCTTCTCTTTGTATTATTTGTAGGCGATACTTTCCAAAAAGAAGGCAATCAGTAAATGCTGCTTGAAGGAATTGGGCTTATATCTCTAAATAACAGATTTACAATAGCACATTAAATACACCAAATATAAGACCACAATAATGTAGTCTTACACTAGATTTAAGAATGTGGTCTCTTTACAGAATGGGTTATAGGAAAACTTCCTACTTAAACTTTGTATGAAAGCTGCAAATGAGGGTCGGAATATGGGAGTTTACAAATTCATAGTATGCTCATTACATAAACTTTGCAGGTGCCTCATGGCATGGATCTGTTTTGGAACTACAAGAAATGTAATTAACAGGTGAGATTCTAGACCTCCAATCGCCAACAGGTTGAGTATCAGATCAATAAGTGCATCATGAGGGAGAGAATAATCAAAGGTGAGAAAATGAGAGAGTGTTCAGGAAGCTTCAGTCCCAGGCCCCATTGTATTATTGATAATGCTAACGAGGCATAAAGCCGTTTCATCTATGATTCTCTTAATATAATCAGAATGAGAGCTGACATCACTCAGCGACCTACAGGCAGAAGGTGAAAAGAGGTTCCTCCTCTATCACAGTTTGCCTTTTTACTGTAAATGGCCTCTGACCCGACAGAGTAATTAGCCTCCATTGTGTTAACCTCACAGTCAGGAAGGACAAGCACATAGAATTGCAACTACAGAGAATTTTTTTCCCCCCAAACCGTAACATTGTCTTTGGAGCAAGACCTTGTTTTAGCAGCTGTCATTAAGAAAATGAAGACATCGCACTGCAATACCTATTTTTCCTTTTCTGTTGAGATTAAGATTTATGTTCTTACGTATTGTAATTGGTAGGGAGTTGGCTATTTTGAACACTGTTATAGCATTCTAAAAGCAAGAGAGGATTGTGTAAAATATGAAAGTGGAAAGAAAAACATTAATAATAGGCAAGGTGGTTGTGGAGTCACTTCATAAATAAATGTTTTGGCATTTAGGTGTTTTACAGGCTGAAGAAAAAGAGAAGACTTGATAACCAGTCTAAGTTCCTGAGCATTACAAATAGTGTTGCTTTATTGTTTAATGACAAATACTATGTTCCTTTATTTAAGAAAGGCTGCTGCTGCTAAGTCGCTAGAAGTACGTGAAGATTTCTCAACTGAAAATAATAGTGGGAAAATAGATAGTTTGATTATAATTGATTGGTTGATTGATTTCTCTGAGCTTCAGTGTTTTGACATTTTAATCTGTTTTCTACTTTGTCTTTACTACTTAATAATACCCACGGAGATTTTCTCATTCAAACTATTCCATTAACCTCTATGCAAGTTTAGTCACGTATCCCAGTGGGGGTCCTTGTGCAGGAGAAAACTTTTTTGCTCACCCAGTACTACTGGCAAGTGTTAATTGTTCTGGGGGCTAAACTGAGGGAATAAGAAAATGCCTCTGAGCAACACGTTCATACCCCGCCTAATATCTAAGTCCGCTATTATCGATGTGCTCTTTTGGATAAATGGGTGCTCTTTAGTATACTACTGTTATTTTATAAATAAAGCTTTATTGGATCACAGCTGCACCCAACCAGTTTGTTAGCAGCTACTTTCTTGCTACAACGGCAGAATTTAGCAGTTGGAGCAGCAATCTATGGTGACTTTATAGCCTGCAAAGCCTAAAAGATACGCTACCTACTCTTTTTACAGGACTAGTTTGCTTACCTCTAGCTACATGAGGTGGAAAAGGAAATCATCTGGTACTCTTTTATTAGGTGTGAAAGATGACTAACTACCTACCACAAACAAATGCAAACACATACAACACTTTTACTTTACTACCTAAGAAGCAAGTATCAAACAAAAAAGAGTAATTACAGTCCTTTCTGTGTTACGCTGCTATTTCTAGAATATAGCATAAAACATGTTTGCTTTTTTTATTTATTGTTTTGTGGTTTAGTTTTTCTGCATAATCTTTTGATTTTATTATAACATCATGCCAAATAGAAAATGTAGATCTTATTATACTTCCTTTCTGCGTGAACAAATTAAGAGTTCTAATTTAGGACTTTATTAAGACCTAGCAAATAATTATACTGAAAACCTCTCATCCCTAAGCTCAAACTATTTCTGACAGTCTTCTTTAGGCAGAGAGGCTGTTCCGTGTTTACTTGTACTGTTTTATGCCTCATAGAAATAGGGAAAGACCATTTTCTAACCTTTCTTACAAATAAATTGGGTGATATGACAGAGTTTTGGCCAGTGGATTATGGGTGAAAGTCATGTAAGCTCTGCCAGACAGCTCAGCTGCAGGCTGAGAGAGGGCTCTAGCTTTCCAGCTTGAACTAGATTTTGTGAGAGTGACAGATAAAGCTTGTTTGGTACAAGTCACCAGGACTTTGGAGTTATAGCGTAGCCTAAACTATCCTTATTAACACATAAACAGGATCTCCACTTGGAAGGCTTCCTCATCTTGAACTCATTGTATCCAAAGTCAGACTCATTCTCTTCAGTCTCTATCTTCAACCACCCAAATGTATTCTTGATCCAGTACCTTTTTTATAAGTTGATACCATCTCTAAGATATAAAGCAGGGGGTCTTCCAAATTCTTTTCTTTCTCTTGCCTCTTAAATGTATCTTTACCCAAACTTTTATATTTTTCACTTATCTATATGCTTTTGGCCATATTACTGACTTGTTTTCCCTAACGATTTTCCTGTTTGTTTTTTAATTAATTTATTTTTAATTGAAGGATAATTGCTTTACAATATTGTGTTGGTTTTTGCCATATATGTATGGAGCTATAGCTCAGTTGGTAAAGAATCTGCCTGCAATGCAGGAGACCCCGGTTCTATTCCTGGGTCAGGAAGATCCACTGGAGAAGGGATAGGCTCAGTTCAGTCGCTCAGTTGTGTCCGACTCTTTGCAACACCATGGACTGCAGCATGCTAGGCTTCACTGTCCATCACCAACTCCCAGAGCCTACTCAAACTCAAACTCATATCCATCACATTGGTGATGCCATCCAACCATCTCATCCTCTGTTGTCCCCTTCTCCTCCCGCCTTCAATCTTTCCCAGCATCAGGGTCTTTTCCAATGAGTTGGTTCTTCGCATCAGGTGGCCAAAGTATTGGAGCTTCAGCTTCAGCATCAGTCCTTCCAATGAATATTCAGGACTGATTTCTTTTAGGATTGACAGGTTGGATCTCCTTGCAGTTCAAGGGATAGGCTACCCGCTCCAGCATTCTTGGGCTTCCCTTGTAGCTCAGCTGGTAAAGAATCCACCTGCAATGCTGGGAGACCTGGGTTTGATTCCTGGGTTAGGAAAATCCCCCAGAGAAGGGAAAGGCTACCCACTCCAATATTCCGGCCTGGAGAATTCCATGGCTGTATATCGTCTGTGGGGTCACAAAGAGTCAGACACAACTGAGCGACTTTCACTTTACTCACTTCTGCCATATATCAACATGATTTAGCCATGGGTATATACTTATGTCCCCTCACGAAAATTATATAATCTAATAATGAGAACTGTGTTCTTCTTTTTAAAGTCTATAGCTTTTTGTTTGTTTTATCCTTTAGAAAAATGTTGTAACAATGATCATCATAGGCCCTTGAGTTTTACTAAAGAATGTTGTTTGCTGTCTAATAGTTGTTGAATAGGTATTTTTGGTCAAAACACATTAAGTTTTCTTGTATAATCTTACTATTAATATAATTTTCTTCAGTTTGTTTGCAGTTTTTTAATTTTTAAAAAATTTATTTTTTAAATTAATTTTTCATTAGAGTGTAATTGGTTAACAATGTTGTGCTTCTGCTATACAACAAAGTGAATCAGTTATACATATACATATATCCACTCTATTTTAGATTCTTTTCCCATACAGATCATTACAGAATATTGAGTAAAGTTCCCCTTGCCATACCGTAGGTCTTATTAGTTACTTATTTTACATATAGAAGTGTATATATCTTAATCCCAACCTCCCAGTTTATTCCTCCCTTATCTTTCCCCCTTGGACTATGACTTTTAAAATAATGAATGATTACATTGAATTCCAAGTGGGTATACAACTGAAGCAGTATTCACGTTAGAGTTCACAGATTCTATGGTAGTAAGGATTTAACACCTGTTACCTTGGTTCACTTGGAACTGTAAGAAGGATATCAAAATTGCTCAACTTTACTGCTATGGGCAGGGCAAGTCTTATTACAGGAAGGTAAGTTAAGTTGGCTTAAAGCTCAACATTCAGAAAACTAAGATCATGGCATCCCGTCCCATCACTTCATGGCAAATAGATGGGGAAACAGTGGAAACAGTGAGAGACTTTATTTCTGGGGGCTCCAAAATCACTGCAGATGGTGATTGCAGCCATGAAATTAAAGGATGCTTATTCCTTGGAAGGAAAGTGATGACCAACCTCAATAGCATATTAAAAAGCAGAGACATTACTTTGCCAACAAAGGTCCGTCTAGTCAAGGCTACGGTTTTTCCACTGGTCATGTATGGATGTGAGAGTTGGACTATAAAGAAAGCTGAGCACAGAAGAATTGATGCTTTTGAACTGTGGTGTTGGAGAAGACTCTTGAGAGTCCCTTTGACTGCAAGGAGATCCAACCAGTCCATGCTACAGGAAATCAGTTCTGGGTGTTCATTGGAAGGTCTGATGTTGAAGCTGAAACTCCAATACTTTGGCCACCTGATGCGAAGAGCTGACTCATGTGAAAAGACCCTGATGCTGGGAAAGATTGAGGGCAGGAGGAGAGGGGACAACAGAGGATGAGATGGTTGGATTGCATCACCAACTCAATGGACCTGAGTTTGGGTGGGCTCTGGGAGTTGGTGTTGGACAGGGAGGCCTGGCGTGCTGTAGCTCATGGGGTTGCAAAGATCAGACATGACTGAGTGACTGAACTGAACTGAATTTAGAACTCCAGGAAAACTCACCCCCCTGCCTAAATGCCCTGTGAAGAAAAAAAATCTCTTTGTCAATTATAAATGAAAACACAGTTGAATTTTAACTCCCAATATAATTGGAAATCTCCTTACTCTTCTACACAGGGATAAAAGAGAGAACCCAAAAGCTGTGAGTAATCAACAAAGAATGGTCCTGGGAAGGAATGGGTCATGGACACCATGAAAACTCTGTGTTTTAATTAGTGTTGACTAAATGAGCCTTCTGCCCAGAAGTGATACCACTCCCTTTTTAATAAGAAGAAAGTTAAAATGTGGATGTAGGTGAGAGGAAAATTAATTTAAAAGAGTGATCCCCCCAAAAAAGAAATGATACAAATAAACTTACTTACAAAACAGAAACAGACTCACAGACTTAGAGACAAACATTGTTTCTGGGGCTGAGTTGGGGGGGTGGGGAGTGTAGGCTGGGGAAAGGATTGGGGGAAGAGGGATAGTTAGGGAGTTTGGAAAGGTCATGTATGCACTGTTCTGTTTAAAACGGATAACCAACAAGGACCTACTATATATATAGCATGTGGAACTCTGCTCAATGTTATATGGCAGCCTGTATGGGATAGGAGTTTGGGGGAGAATGGATTCATGTAAATGTATGGTTGAGTCCCTTTGCTGTCCACCTGAAACTATCATAGCATTGTTAACTGGCTATATACCAATATAAATTTAAAAAAAAGATTTAAAAAAATTGTTAGAAGAGATTGAGAGTAACAGTATACTAACAGGTTGAAAGCACTGAAAATTAATATGTTTCTGTGCTTCCCTGATGGCTCAGACGGTAAAGAATCTGCCTGCAAGGCAAGAGATCTGGCTTCGATCCCTGGGTTGGGAAGATCCCCTGGAGAAGGGAATGGTTACCCACTCCAGTAGTCTTGCCTGGACAATCCCAAGGACGGGGAGCCTGGTGGATTACAGTCCACAAGGTCACAAAACAGTTGGACATGACTGAGCGACTAACAAAATTTGTGCTTACATTTTACATCTTGAAAATGATTACTAAAAGCATTATAAAAATAAAAGGGTGATTCCCTCAGATGAAGATCATTCTGTTCCTCGTGGGAAGATATATTGGAGGGAAAATATGCGGTGGGTCTTTTGTGTCATGCGCCTTCTTAATCTCATCACTAAGATCACTCACATCCCTACTCAAAACCCGCTGGCTATCATCAATTCATCATCTAGTCCTTACCTTTCACGGAATTAATACCCTGGTTCGAACAATCAGGCTTTTGTTCTCCTGTAACTAAGCTCATGATTTAAACTGCAGTCCTGGTGAAAATACCAGAATCTCATTCCTCAATGCTTTAAACTATCATCTGATCCCTTGAAGATATTCTAGTTTTTCCAAAGATAGGCTCCAACATATTGTCACAGATTCTTCTGGTGGCTGATTTTCTCCTAGATTTCACCAGTTTTCATGTGGAGTCTGTTGCTGTTCTTTTCTGATGACAATTACCCTTGCATTTGGTTCGCCTACTGCCTGTGCTTCCACATCCACGGTGGCTTCTGCTGCCAAAGTCTGTTCCTTGTCTCCAGATCATAGTTATATGACCTGAAGGCAAGTTATTTAATCTCCTTGAGATTCAGTTTCTGCAAAAATAAAATGAGCAGGTTGAACAGCAAGACTCCTAATATTGTTATGATCTCTTCCAACTCCAGGTATCTAGAGAGAGTAGCCTCGTAGCTGTTGCTAAAAGAGCATGTTTCAGAGTTCAGTACTGCTAGCTTGCTACTCTATGCCCAAATGACATTCCTCAAAACTGTAAATATATCGGTTTTCTATTGCTGTATAACCAATGGCAAGTTTAGCAGCTGAAAACAACACAGCCTTGCTGTGCCTTAGACGTCTGGCCACAGCTTCTGGGTCACCTGCTCAGGTTGTCACAAGACAGCAGTCTAAGCATAGGCTGGGACTGCAGTGTAACCTGAGTCTGGGTGTCTTCTTCTGCACACACTGCCTGGTGGCAGGATTCAGCTCTTGGTGATTGCAAGACTGAGACCCTCATCTCCAAAGGGTTGCCCACTGCTCCCTGACATGTGATCTTACACACAAGTGCCAATTTCCTTCTCAAAGGCAATAGGCCCACATCTCTCTTCCTTCTCCCATTTGTCCCCTGTAGACCCACTTTTAAAGCTTCACCTGATTAGGTCTGGACCAACCGTGGTAATACCATGAGATGATACCGCCCTCATGGCAGAAAGCAAAAAGGAACTTTTCTCATGGTTTTTCCTGTATTGTCACCTTGCGTTGCCTCCTGTTTCATTATATTTTCTTTGTCTTAATTAAAGGTGAGCAGAAAAGGTAGTATATGCATACTATACATTTTTAGCTTCCACAACTTTGGGCATTATATACGTTTTATAAATATATACCAAATCACTTCCTAAATGTGTCTTCTATGAAACTAGCTATATTGCATATTTTATTAATCACTAGTTTTAATTTGAATTATTGACAAAGGATGTTTCCCAGGGTGTATGCTGGATTACTCTCCACCTGCTCTTCTCTGCCTGTGGCCTCTGAGGCTCCTTGTTAGCGTCTTTCTTTTAGGAGTGGTTTTGCTCTATATATCACAGGGTGGCTATGAAAAATTAGCAAAGTTCAACTTAAATACGGTTTATAGCACATCAAGTCTGAGAGTAGAAATGGGAGGCACACTGTGACCTAAAAGCAATTGCTATTGATCTAGCTAGCTTTTAATAACATCAATCAAAACGTGCTCTGACAGCCCCTTCATATTTTTTGGCTATGGTGAGAATTTCACCAGCATTTCTAGACTCTTTCCTCATCTGTCTCCTTGTCTTCTGTCCTCTTTCTACTATCAAATTCCATTTATGGCCAGACCTGTTGACTTGAGGGCACTAGCCTCTTCATAAATATGGTAGAAAAAGAGGAGGTTTTCCAGGCTGCCTTTTACCTCTTTATTTTAGACTGATGGCATGATGACGCTAAAAACAGCTGTCGTGCTCTTTGATTTGAAAACATGCATCTTCTCTTGACCATTGTAGGTTTAAATAATTCCTTTAAGAAAGTTGTCCAGAAATAGGACACAATCTTATGATGAAAAATGTCTAAATAGTTTTTCACTTTAAGAGGTTGCTCTGAAACAGAAGTCCACTTAAATGTCACTTCAACAGTCCTGACTTTTTCAGAAGTCATTAATTCTGCTTATACAAATTCACCTTCTTCATCTTCATTTTTGCCAAATGAACCACTAGTTTTTACTGCTAGTGGATACAGAGGAATATGTCTAGGAGAGAAACAGAATGTTTCTCCTTATTTTTATTCTGGCTTACCTTCTCTGTACCCTTCCCCACTCTGATCAGAATTGCTTCTTCTTTAGCTTATGAGTCTGTCACAGTTACCCTGATTTGTATTCTAGCTAGTTGTATTCAAGTTTTAACTTTTACTAATTTGGTTCATTCACTTTCTCATAACTATCTATTTCATTTACTGAGTTACAATACGGACTAAATGCCCATTGAAATAAATCTAACATCTTGGCAATATATGTACCTTACAGAAATATTTTGTATGGTGAAGAAAAACATCTACTATGCACTAGGCATTATAATTATATACTTGATGTATAAAAAGAAGTACAGTAAAAGACAAATATTATAGCTGTTAATTTAATGGAAAATACACAAAGGAATTTGACTCAAGACTCTGTTATGATTGCACTATAGAAATCTCAAACTATAGAAATAAAATTCAGATTTAGAATTGTATATATTCTTTTCATTTTGAAATAGCAACTGTAATTGTCACCACTCCCACTGTAAATCATCCATTTTTACCTTTTGCTGAAGTAGCAAAAATACTTTCAGCAATATTTTAGAAAAAATAGAATTGGCCTTAGCCATGAAATCACTCACAAACTGGTTTTTCAAAATAATTGTGTGATTCCTAACAGAGTTTATGTGCACCATATACTAGGAGTAACCCTGTGTTCTCATTGTGTTCATTTCTTAAGACAATGCTTTGAAGTAATCAGATAATTATTTCTAATATTTTGTTGTTGTTTAGTCGCTAAGCCATGTCCCACTCTTTTGCGACTCCATGAACTGTAGCCCACCAGGCTCCTCTGTCCATGGGATTTCTCAGGCAAGAATACTGGAGCGGGTTGCTATTTCCTTTTGCAGGAGATCTTCCTGACTCAGGGGTGCAACCCTAGTCTCCTGCATTGGCAGGTGGATTCTTTACTACCAACCCACCAGGGAAACATTTTAGACATGTAAACTAAGGCTTAGAGCCAACTCCTTGGAAAAGACCTTGATTGAAGGCAAAAGGAGAAGGGGATGGCAGAAGATGAGATGGTTAGACAGCATCACCAGCTCAATGGACAAGAATCTGAGCAAACTCTGGGAGATAATGAAGGACAGGTGAGCCTGGTGGGCTGCAGCCCATGGGGTTGCAGAGTCAGAGTCACAGGCAATTTAGTGACTGCACAAGAGATATCAAATAACTTTCCTAAGGTCTTAACATTAGTGGAGCAGAGATTCAAACCACCCTGGACTACTCTGTCCTCTCTTTAACCAGCTCGCTTCTAAGCAAAACATGAGCTAGCTTCTTGCCCAACATTCAAGGAAAAGTGGTGTTGAACTCTCAGTTCCCTGTAAATGCATTTCCCCAAAGACTCGAACTTTCTTCAAACAATCACAAGGTGGCAGTGTATCAAACCTTAATTCAGAATGTAAACGCTTATGCATCTGTTGTATAAGGATAACTGGTCTCTGATGTAAATCTAAAACATCTGATTGGTAAATAATTAAATTGAAATGAAAACTGAGGATTAAGTTCTTATAACATCATTAGGAATTTAAATTTCAGATGATATATTATTGGATATGCACTTTTCTATAACCTACATCGAAAATAATTTGTTTGATAAGATACCACAGGTCATTTTTGAGGGTATTTTCTTATTTTCCACATGCAACATAGGTAAGGATGTTTTCTATTCAATTTTACTTGTATGACCTGATATTTTCATGGTGATTCTTATGTGAAAATACTTAAACAGATTAAGACTATTTCTGTGGATGTATTATTTTTATGAATCATAATAGAACTCTTCTGACATAAACAATGTCAAACAATTATATTTTTAAATTGACACTTCTTAAATGTTCCACTGAAGTTTACCTTCAACATGATTACATGTACTATGATTTATATTTCTAAGTATGAATGTCATTCTGTATCACTATTGCTTTCAAGCCTTGATTATCTTTTTGAGTTAATAATATCCTTTTTTAACCAAAATAGTTAATTTAACTTCCGTTTAAGAGGCAGATTATTATAATTTTGATATTTTAGATAGATTGACATATAATGAACCAGGGGTGACATTTAGAACTTTATATGCTATAAATGTAACTTTTAATTAAGATTTTCTCTTTTCATTGCTGGATTTCTAATTATGTTCAAATAATAAGAGGGAAGACCTTTCCAAGGAGGCCAAAGGAATACATATACATTCTTAAACATGCTAATCAAAGATTATGGAGCATAATAATTTATCTCAGCCTAATAAATAGTAATTTAGAATTATCTCCTTTGGTTTTCAACTCTTATGTGAGTTCCTCACTCTCCTTCAGACATATCACAAGTCTTTGTTCCTCTTATTCATTCTCTACCCTGCCTGCAGCTGAATCTAAAGTAGCACTATGATATATAGGTAATTCTGAATATAGATCAGTTTCCTTATGCTGGGGAAAGTAAAATACAGATGTTCTTTTGATGTCTCCAAAACAGTTTCTTCTGCTTTTCTTGGTGTGATAAGATATCTTATATCTCCCAAAATTAAAAAAAAAAAACTCTTGATTTTTATTGATGGATAATAAACAAAAATGCAGTAGAAAATGAATATTTGAATTAATGGCAAAAATATAATTATTTTGTGTTGACTGTACATTAATGCAACAAAACCACAAATATTTTGGTGTTTTTGATTTAAATTTAACCATTACTTCAAAATGCTCTTTTACTGTTTTCTGTTATGCTGCCAATTTACCAAGAACAAATTCATCAAGTGAATTCAATTTGTTCTGCATCTTATTTTCTTCTATTTGTCTTGTACATGGACTATTCCTCAAACTTAATTCTATTTGTATATTATGTCCTTATTGTATTTCTTATTCTTTAAAAAATCTCTGTAGTTTTTCCCCCTTTGCTGTTCTTTACAGGCTGTATCTGCTGCTGAGAGAAGAGGAATGGGAAGAAGAGAATCTAGAAGAAGTTTAAGTATTATTTATTATTTAAAAATAACCTGATCCTTCACCTAAAATTTTCTGAATTAAAAAAAAAACACACATTCCAGCCTTATGAATATCCATTTTATCATTTTGATGCTGCAATTCACAGTTATATCAGAAGAAATTTCAGTACCAAAAAACCCAAAAACTTCCTAGAAAAATCTCATTACATAAAGAGATTACTTGCAAAAAACTAAACTGTAATCCCTCCTTCTAGGTCAAATTTTGATCTTTGTACATAAAGAATACCTGCCCCAATTACCACTTTTAACCTCTAACTTCTCCTAAAATTTGGCCACTGGAAGTCGAGGAATAATCATGAGAAATATTAGATGCTTTTAAGAACAAAGGGTTCAAAGAGTCTTAGAAAAGATTCCAGAGAGAAACTGTCCCCTGCCTTCCTGGATTATTTTCTGGTTGAATGCACTGCATTTGCAACACTCTTTTGTATAAGATTGCCCATGTTCTTGAAAGTGTAAGTCATTTTAGATAATGAAAGTAAGCAATCGAATACGACCTTGGTTTCTTAAATAAAAACACCACATAGATTCCTCAAGTTAGATTAGTTGGAGGGAGGCATATGTTGGGCATATGTTCCTACCATTGATCTGATTGTATGGACCTTCTATTCAATATTTTACCAAAGTCTCTTTCTCTCTCAGGGCAAATATGTTCTTATTTCATGTCAAAAAATTTTGATACGTCTACTTACAACTGTCTTAACATAAGGTTCATAATTTTCTACTTCAGCTTAATTTTGCATTTCTTATGATTTAGTTCAAAACTTTTATTTCTAAAACTATTGCTGTTATTCAGTCGCTCAGACATGTCTGACTCATTGCAACTCCATGGATTACAGCACGCCAGGCTTCCCTGTCCATCACCAACTCCTGGAGTTTACTCAGATTCATGTCCTTTGAGCAGGTGATGCCATCCAACCATCTCATTCTCTGTTGCCCCCTTCTCCTCCTGCCTTCAATCTTTCCCAGCATCAGGGTCTTTTCTAATGAGTTAGCTCTTCGCATCAGGTGACCAAAGTATTGGAGCTTCAACTTCAGCATCAGTCCTTCCAATGAATATTCAAGATTGATTTCCTTTAGGATTGGAAGCTTGATCTCCTTGCAGTTCACTGTAGCTTATTTGAAATATTGAAAATGCTCGTGAAGATTAGGTAGTGATATTTCTGGATGTAATAATAAAAAACAAATAGTGATATTTGAACCATCAAAATATTCTGATGTAAGAGTTACAAAAGAAATATCTTTAATAAATTTTAAAATAATTGTTTCAAAGTCAGTTAGAATTTATTTAATGTACTTTTTAGATATCAGATTTTCAAATCCATACAGATAATGAAATAACTGGACAATGAAACTCATGTACATGTCAACTAGATGGGTAAACTTTAAATAAAATACTTGCTTTTCTTTGCTCTCTATGTCAGTGCATGTATCTATCAGGCATTCTCTCTCCTGTATATATATGTATGAGCTATTTGAAAGTATTATAGACATTATGACTTATAGACATTATGACTCCTGAAGGAGGCATATTTTTAGCATTAGAGATTTGTCTCCTTAAATACAATACTATTATCACATCCAAAATAACTATCATTGATTCAATAATGTTGACTCTGAAAGTTCTTCTTGCCAATTTCCAGTCAATTTCCACCTCCCATACATAACTCTAATTCTGATTTCTATCACCATCGATTAGTTTTGCCTATTCATACCATGGAAATCATACAACTATATTCTTTGACTTTGGCTTCTTTTATGAAAATAAAATATTTGAAATGTATCCCTCTTACATATATGTAAAACTTTATTAGAAACTCCCATAATGTTTTACACAGTGTTTGGTCTATGAAAGTGAAAAATTTAGTCGCTCAGTCATATCCAGCTCTTTACAACCCCATGGACTGAGCCTGCCAGGCTCCTCTGTCCATGGGATTCTCCATAGGATCTTCCCAGGGATTGAACCTGGGTCTCCCCCATTGCAGGCAGATTCTCTACTGTCTGAGCCACCTTGTTCTATATCCCACTCCTATTAGCAATATACCAGAGCTTCAGTTGATCTGCATCTTAACTAACATTTAAAGGGGACTCTCGTGTTTGTAGACCCCAGAAGCCGTATATTTGGCTACTTTGAAGCCCCCGGACCAGGAGGAATCTTGGGCTGCAGAGAGGTTATGCATAGGTGCTCTGCTCACCAGCTCCAATGAGCTGAGCTTTCAGTCATCCCAAGCCTAGGTACCAAACAGGTGAGGTAAGATGTCACCAAACCAGTCACTGAGCTGCCCCAGATATTTCAGCTTCCCAGCTCAGGATCAGACATTGGGGAGCAGAGACATTCAGTCCCTCAGACATGTCTGACTCATTGCAACTCCATGGATTACAGCACGCCAGGCTTCCCTGTCCATCACCAACTCCTGGAGTTTACTCAGATTCATGTCCTTTGAGCAGGTGATGCCATCCAACCATCTCATTCTCTGTTGCCCCCTTCTCCTCCTGCCTTCAATCTTTCCCAGCATCAGGGTCTTTTCTAATGAGTTAGCTCTTCGCATCAGGTGACCAAAGTATTGGAGCTTCAACTTCAGCATCAGTCCTTCCAATGAATATTCAGGATTGATTTCCTTTAGGATTGGAAGCTTGATCTCCTTGCAGTTCACTGTACACTCCTTGTCTGAATTCCTGGACCACAGATTTTACAAGCAAAATCAAATAGCTCTATTATGCCATTTAATTATGAGTGGTTTGTTGTGCAGTGGCCTTAAGGAGACATTTGGTTACATTGTGCTTTTGTCATCATATAGTTTGATATCTCATTTTTCTTGTGATTTTCTTCTTTGACTTATGGTCTATTTAGAAATTTATTGATAAATATAAAATATTTGGGAATACATTCTCAAGCTTTGTTTATTCATTGAGAAAATTTAGCATTGCATAGTATTAAAACATATCTCTTTTCTTTAAACTCCAATGGTGATGTTTTACATTTTTAAAAATTTTAACAGAGATTATCCCTCTTTTCTTTGCTTGTTTCCTTGTCCTTCTTCAAAGAAACTCAGTACCCCTGATATTAAAATATTAGCATAGTGTACTAAAGTTTAAAAGAAGCTTCGTGGGGGGGCTTCCCTGGTGGTCCAGTGGCTAAGACTTTGAGCTCCCAGTGCAGGGACCTGGGTTCAATCCCTGATCAGGGAACTAGATCCCACTTGCCTTGCATGCCGCAACTAAGACCCAGTGTAGCCAAATATATATATATATATACATATATCTATGATTCCCTGGTGGCTCAGACCTGGGTTTGACCCCTGGGTTGGGTTGGGAAGATGCCCTGGAGAAGGAAAAGGCTACCCACTCCAGTATTCTTGCCTGGATAATTCCATGGACAGAGGAGCAATACATAATATATAATCCATGGTGGCTCAGACAGTAAAGAATTTGTCTGCGATGCAGGAGACCTGGATTCGATCCTTGGATCGGGAAGGTCCCCTGAAGAAAGAAGAGGCAACCCACTCCAGTATTCTTGCCTGGGAAATCCCATGAATAGAGAAGCCTGGCGGGCTACAGTCCATGTGGTCACAAAGAGTTGGACATGACTGAGCAACTAACTCTATCTTTTCAATATATAATATATGTTATTATAGTATATATATATATATATATATAATATCATATATATATAAGTTTGGGGTACAAATTTGTTATCTCTGACTTTCTGCTTTAAAGTAACTGAATATTGCACTGCACCATAAGTCATTTTAGTTACTGTGTCACAATGTTACTTCCATTTAATACCATACTAATTGCCATACAGTTTTCCCAGGACTTTCTATTGTTAGTGCCAACAGGGACTAGAAAAATATGTAGCTAAATCAAAGGGTACAGTTTATTTCCCTGTAGACATTAATCAGTTTTTTATCTCATGCAGCAACTTTATCCTAACTTTCCTTTATTGAATTTCTTACAAATGCCTGGTTGAATCAAATCTGTAATGTGTATTTATTTTACATTTTTATGAGTCATGTGTTTTAGACTTTAAAATATTATACTTAAGCTGTTGTGGAGGATTTTCTCTGAGATGCTCGAGTAGGCTAATCTGTTTGAAGAGGTAATAAACCTATGTTTCTTGAGAGGTACCCGTGATGGGCGGTTTAACTTTGGCCCAGGGTAAACTCAAAAAACAATACAGTTTTAATCAGCTCTTGGTTTCTCTAGATTTTTTTTCCTCCATATGAATTTTATTCTTTATTTCTGATGCTTGTTCATGCATGGCTAACATATTATTTTCCACTTTTGGATGCAGTGATCAAGAATTTTGCTTTTCCCCAATCACTTGGTGATCTGTTAGATGGATCATAAAGATCTATCCTATCTTTGGTGAGATAGAACAGAGAAGCTGGTTAGTTGGTATTTTTGTTAGTTTATCTCTTGGTCTATTTGTGCCCTTCAATCAATTAAAACCTCCATTTCCAGCAGTTCCTTAGAATCCAGATTGGTGAGTTTCCATTTCCTTGTTTACTTGCTCCCATAGCTTGATTTGTAGAACTGAATCTATAAGAACTCTGTGTATCGCGGTCCGTCTCTCTGTACCTGTATTTAAGAAGTCCTGACCTTGTCCTGCGTAAGTACCAGATGTTTTTCTTCTGTGCTGCCTAACCTGCAGGCTGACCCCAGTCATCCTTGCCCCTGATGTTCACAGCGTGTTGTAGTTCTCTCCTGCTTTGTACCAGGCTGCTCTGGGGGGGGCCACTGGCTGGTGGCAGATGTAGTAGCATGTCACTTCTCAAATTACATGATTAAAAGAAGACTGTGGCTTCCATCTTCGGCATGCTTTCTGCTTTCTGTCTAGGACTGCTTGTCTGGAAAATTGCTATGTTGCAAGAAACACGGTGAAGAAACCCATATAATGAGAAATTAGAGCCAGTTTCCACCAGGGAACACCTTAGACCTCCAAGTGGGTATATTTAGAAGCTCCTGTTGAGCTTTGATATTGTTACAGCCCTGGATAGCAGCCTGGCTGCAAGGTTCTGGCCAGAACTGCCAGAGGTTTCTGTGTTCCTGACCTCTCAAAACCATGCTATGTAATAAATGTTTGTTGTTTTAAGCTGCTTAATTTGGAGTAATTTCTTGAGCAGTAATGGATACCCAATACATTGAACTTTGTTCAGTTGCCAAGTCATGTCTGACTCTTTGTGACCCCATGGACTTTAGCACTCCAGGCTTCTCTGTCTTTCACTATCTCCTGGAGTTTACTCAAACTCATGTCCATTGAGTTGGTGATGCCATCCCACCATCTCATCCTCTGTTGTCCTCTTCTCCTGCCCTCATTCTTTCCCAGCATCAGGATCTTTTCCAATGAGTCGGCTCTTTGCATCATGTGGCCAAAGTATTGGAGCTTCAGCTTTAGTATCAGTCCTTCCAATGAATATTCAGGGTTGATTTCCATTAGGATTGGCTGGTTTGATCTCCTTGTTATCCAAGCAACTCTCAAGATTGTCTTTTTCAGCACCACAGTTAAAAAGCATCGATTCTTCAGTGCTCAGCCTTCTTTTTTTTTTTTATTTTTTATTTATTTATTTTTTTATTAGTTAGAGGCTAATTACTTCACAACATTTCAGTGGGTTTTGTCATACATTGATATGAAACAGCCATAGATTTACACTTATTCCCCATCCCGATCCCCCCTCCCACCTCCCTCTCCACCCGATTCCTCTGGGTCTTCCCAGTGTACCAGGCCCGAGCACTTGTCTCATGCATCCCACCTGGGCTGGTGATCTGTTTCACCATAGATAGTATACATGCTGTTCTTTTGAAACATCCCACCCTCACCTTCTCCCACAGAGTTCAAAAGTCTGTTCTGTATTTCTGTGTCTCTTTTTCTGTTTTGCATATAGGGTTATCGTTACCATCTTTCTAAATTCCATATATATGTGTTAGTATGCTGTAATGTTCTTTATCTTTCTGGCTTACTTCACTCTGTATAAGGGGCTCCAGTTTCATCCATCTCATTAGGACTGGTTCAAATGAATTCTTTTTGACGGCTGAGTAAAATTCCATGGTGTATATGTACCACAGCTTCCTTATCCATTCATCTGCTGATGGGCATCTAGGTTGCTTCCATGTCCTGGCTATTATAAACAGTGCTGCGATGAACATTGGGGTGCACGTGTCTCTTTCAGATCTGGTTTCCTCAGTGTGTATGCCCAGAAGTGGGATTGCTGGGTCATATGGCAGTTCTATTTCCAGTTTTTTAAGGAATCTCCACACTGTTTTCCATAGTGGCTGTACTAGTTTGCATTCCCACCAACAGTGTAAGAGGGTTCCCTTTTCTCCACAGCCTCTCCAGCATTTATTGCTTGTAGACTTTTGGATAGCAGCCATCCTGACTGGTGTGTAATGGTACCTCATTGTGGTTTTGATTTGCATTTCTCTAATAATGAGTGATGTTGAGCACCTTTTCATGTGTTTGTTAGCCATCTGTATGTCTTCTTTGGAGAAATGTCTGTTTAGTTCTCTGGCCCATTTTTTGATTGGGTCATTTATTTTTCTGGAATTGCGCTGCAGGAGTTGCTTGTATATTTTTGAGATTAATCCTTTGTCTGTTTCTTCATTTGCTATTATTTTCTCCCAATCTGACGGCTGTCTTTTCACCTTACTTATAGTTTCTTTTGTAGTGCAAAAGCTTTTAAGTTTCATTAGATCCCATTTGTTTAGTTTTGCTTTTATTTCCAATATTCTGGGAGGTGGGTCATAGAGGATCTTGCTGTGATTTATGTCGGAGAGTGTTTTGCCTATGTTCTCCTCTAGGAGTTTTATAGTTTCTGGTCTTACATTTAGATCTTTAATCCATTTTGAGTTTATTTTTGTGTATGGTGTTAGAAAGTGTTCTAGTTTCATTCTTTTGCAAGTGGTTGACCAGCTTTCCCAGCACCACTTGTTAAAGAGGTTGTCTTTTTTCCATTGTATATTCTTGCCTCCTTTGTCAAAGATAAGGTGTCCATAGGTCCGTGGATTTATCTCTGGGCTTTCTATTCTGTTCCATTGGTCTATATTTCTGTCTTTGTGCCAGTACCACACTGTCTTGATGACTGTGGCTTTGTAGTAGAGTCTGAAATCAGGCAGGTTGATTCCTCCAGTTCCATTCTTCTTTTTCAAGATTACTTTGGCTATTCGAGGTTTTTTGTATTTCCATACAAATTGTGAAATTCTTTGGTCTAGTTCTGTGAAAAATACCGTTGGTAGCTTGATAGGGATTGCATTGAATCTATAGATTGCTTTGGGTAGAATAGCCATTTTGACAATATTGATTCTTCCAATCCATGAACACGGTATGTTTCTCCATCTGTTTGTGTCCTCTTTGATTTCTTTCATCAGTGTTTTATAGTTTTCTATGTATAGGTCTTTTGTTTCTTTAGGTAGATATACTCCTAAGTATTTTATTCTTTTTGTTGCAATGGTGAATGGTATTGTTTCCTTAATTTCTCTTTCTGTTTTTTCATTGTTAGTATATAGGAATGCAAGGGATTTCTGTGTGTTAATTTTATATCCTGCAACTTTACTATATTCGTTGATTAGTTCTAGTAATTTTCTGGTAGAGTCTTTAGGGTTTTCTATATAGAGGATCATGTCATCTGCAAACAGTGAGAGTTTCACTTCTTCTTTTCCTATCTGGATTCCTTTTACTTCTTTTTCTGCTCTGATTGCTGTGGCCAGAACTTCCAACACTATGTTGAACAGTAGTGGTGAGAGTGGGCACCCTTGTCTTGTTCCTGATTTCAGGGGAAATGCTTTCAATTTTTCACCATTGAGGGTGATGCTTGCTGTGGGTTTGTCATATATAGCTTTTATTATGTTGAGGTATGTTCCTTCTATTCCTGCTTTTTGGAGAGTTTTAATCATAAATGAGTGTTGAATTTTGTCAAAGGCTTTCTCTGCATCTATTGAGATAATCATATGGTTTTTATCTTTCAATTTGTTAATGTGGTGTATTACATTGATTGATTTGCGGATATTGAAGAATCCTTGCATTCCTGGGATAAAGCCCACTTGGTCGTGGTGTATGATTTTTTTAATATGTTGTTGGATTCTGTTTGCTAGAATTTTGTTAAGGATTTTTGCATCTATGTTCATCAGTGATATTGGCCTGTAGTTTTCTTTTTTTGTGGCATCTTTGTCAGGTTTTGGAATTAGGGTGATGGTGGCCTCATAGAATGAGTTTGGAAGTTTACCTTCTTCTGCAATTTTCTGGAAGAGTTTGAGTAAGGTAGGTGTTAGCTCTTCTCTAAATTTTTGGTAGAATTCAGCTGTGAAGCCATCTGGTCCTGGGCTTTTGTTTGCAGGAAGATTTTTGATTACAGTTTCGATTTCCTTGCCTGTGATGGGTCTGTTAAGATCTTCTATTTCTTCCTGGTTCAGTTTTGGAAAGTTATACTTTTCTAAGAATTTGTCCATTTCATCCAAGTTGTCCATTTTATTGGCATAGAGCTGCTGGTAGTAGTCTCTTATGATCCTTTGTATTTCAGTGTTGTCTGTTGTGATCTCTCCATTTTCATTTCTAATTTTGTTAATTTGGTTCTTCTCTCTTTGTTTCTTAATGAGTCTTGCTAATGGTTTGTCAATTTTGTTTATTTTTTCAAAAAACCAGCTTTTAGCTTTGTTGATTTTTGCTATGGTCTCTTTAGTTTCTATTGCATTTATTTCTGCCTTAATTTTTAAGATTTCTTTCCTTCTGCTAACCCTGGGGTTCTTCATTTCTTCCTTCTCTAATTGCTTTAGGTGTAGAGTTAGGTTATTTATTTGGCTTTTTTCTTGTTTCTTGATGTAAGCCTGTAATGCTATGAACCTTCCCCTTAGCACTGCTTTTACAGTGTCCCATAGGTTTTGGGTTGTTGTGTTTTCATTTTCATTCATTTCTATACATATTTTGATTTCTTTTTTGATTTCTTCTATGATTTGTTGGTTATTCAGAAGCGTGTTATTTAGCCTCCATATGTTTGAATTTTTAACAATTTTTTTCCTGTAATTGAGATCTAATCTTACTGCACTGTGGTCAGAAAAGATGACTGGAATGATTTCAATTTTTTTGAATTTTCCAAGACTAGATTTATGGCCCAGGATGTGATCTATTCTGGAGAAGGTTCCGTGTGCACTTGAGAAAAAGGTGAAGTTGATTGTTTTGGGGTGAAATGTCCTATAGATATCAATTAGGTCTAGCTGGTCCATTGTGTCATTTAAAGTTTGTGTTTCCTTGTTAATTTTCTGTTTAGTTGATCTATCCATAGTTGTGAGTGGGGTATTAAAGTCTCCCACTATTATTGTGTTACTATTAATTTCCTCTTTCATACTCGTTAGTGTTTGCCGTACATATTGCGGTGCTCCTATGTTGGGTGCATATATATTTATAATTGTTATATCTTCTTCTTGGATTGATCCTTTGATCATTATGTAGTGTCCTTCTTTGTCTCTTTTCACAGCTTTTATTTGAAAGTCTATTTTATCTGATATGAGTATTGCGACTCCTGCTTTCTTTTGGTCTCCATTTGCATGAAATATTTTTTTCCAGCCCTTCACTTTTAGTCTGTATGTGTCTCTTGTTTTGAGGTGGGTCTCTTGTAGACAGCATATATGGGGGTCTTGTTTTTGTATCCATTCAGCCAATCTTTGTCTTTTGGTTGGGGCATTCAACCCATTTACATTTAAGGTAATTATTGATAGGTGTGGTCCCGTTGCCATTTACTTTGTTGTTTTGGGTTCACGTTTATACAACCTTTCTGCATTTCCTGTCTAGAGAAGATCCTTTAGCATTTGTTGAAGAGCTGGTTTGGTGGTGCTGAATTCTCTCAGCTTTTGCTTATCTGTAAAGCTTTTGAGTTCTCCTTCATATCTGAATGAGATCCTTGCTGGATACAGTAATCTAGGTTGTAGGTTATTCTCTTTCATTACTTTCAGGACGTCCTGCCATTCCCTTCTGGCCTGGAGGGTTTCTATTGATAGGTCAGCTGTTATCCTTATGGGAATCCCTTTGTGTGTTATTTGTTGTTTTTCCCTTGCTGCTTTTAATATTTGTTCTTTGTGTTTGATCTTTGTTAGTTTGATTAATATGTGTCTTGGGGTGTTTCGCCTTGGGTTTATCCTGTTTGGGACTCTCTGGGTTTCTTGGACTTGAGTGGCTATTTCCTTCCCCATTTTAGGGAAGTTTTCAGCTATTATCTCCTCGAGTATTTTCTCATGGCCTTTCTTTTTGTCTTCTTCTTCTGGAACTCCTATGATTCGAATGTTGGGGCGTTTCACAGTGTCCCAGAGGTCCCTGAGGTTGTCCTCATTTCTTTTGATCCTTTTTTCTTTTTTCCTCTCTGCTTCATTTATTTCCACCATTTTATCTTCTACCTCACTTATCCTATCTTCTGTCTCCGTTATTCTACTCTTGGTTCCCTCCAAAGTGTTTTTGATCTCATTCATGGCATTGTTCATTTTTAATTGACTCTTTTTTATTTCTTCTAGGTCTTTATTAAACAGTTCTTGAATCTTTTCAATCTTTGTCTCCAGGCTATTTATCTGTAACTCCATTTTGTTTTCAAGATTTTGGATCATTTTTATTATCATTATTCTAAATTCTTTTTCAGGTAGATTCCCTATCTCCTCCTCTTTTGTTTGACTTGGTGGGCATTTTTCATGTTCCTTTACCTGTTGGGTATTTCTTTGCCTTTTCATCTTGTTTAGATTGCTGTGTCTGGAGTGGACTTTCTGTATTCTGGAGGTCTGTGGTTCCTTTTTATTGTGGAGGATTTACCCAGTGGGTGGGGTTAGACGATTGGCTTGTCAAGGTTTCCCGGTTAGGGAAGCTTGCGTCAGTGTACTGGTGCGTGGAACTTGATTTCTTCTTTTTGGAGAGCAATGGAGTGCCCAGTAATGAGTTTTGAGATGGGTCTATGTGTTAGGTGTCACCTTGGGCAGCCTGAATGTTGACATTCGGGGCTATGTTCCTGTGTTGCTGGAGAATTTGCGTGGTATGTCTTGCTCTAAAACTTACTGGCTCTTGGGTGGTGGTTGGTTTCAGTGTAGGTATGGAGGCTTTTGGACGGTCACTTATTGCTTAAAGTTCCATGTAGTCAGGAGTTTTCTGGTGTTCTCAGGTTTTGGGCTTAAGTTTCCTGCCTCTGGATTTCAGTTTTATTCTTCCTGTAGTCTCAGGACTTCTCCAACTATACAGCACTGATAATAAAACTTCTAGGTTAATGGCGAAAAGATTCTCCCCTGTTAGGGACACCCAGAGAGGTTCACAGAGTTACATGAACAGGAGAAAAGGGAGGAGGGAGATAGAGATGAGCAGGAGGAGAAAAAGGGGGACTCAAGAGGAGAGAGACAGATCTACACAGCTGTCTGTTCCCAGAGTGTTCTCCGTATCTCAGACACCTACAAGGATTCACAGAATTGGATTGGGAAGAGAAGGGGAAAGGAGGAAATAGAGGTGTTCTGAGGTAGAAAACAGAGAGTCAAGATTGGGAGAGAATAATCTTCGGTTTAAAGATAGGGCTTCTTTTTTTTTTTGGTAAGGTTATAGTGTAGTGAAAATGAAAATGAAGAGTAGTAGAGGAGTACTAGAGGACTTTAAAAGAAATAAGAGAAAAAGAAAAATAGAAAATAAAAGAGAAAACGGAAAGAAAAAAAAGAAGAAAAAAGAAAAAAAAGAAAAAGAAAAAAAAAAAAAGAAAGAAAAAAAAAATTTTTTTTTTCCCCTAATTAAAAAAATCGTAAAAATCTATGTAAATGAAAGTTAAGGAGTAATGGGGGAGTAATAGGGAATTTTAAAGGAAAATAAAAGAGAAAAAATAAAAAAGAAAAAATATAAAAAGAAAAAAAAAATTTTTTTTTTCTTTCCTTACTTAGAAAAAAAAAAGTAAAAATATATCTAGGAGTTTCTCTGGAGCTGTTGCGGCCAGTGTGGGTTCGGCTCAGTTTCAGATAGCTCCTCGTTCCAGCTTACACTTCTCGATATCTACAGGGCCCTTCCGGTGAAGTCGGTGTTTTCTAGAGGGATTTTAGTCTGTTGCACCAGTCCCTTCTGAAGCGGTTCCCTTTGTTTATTTGGCTTCTGTTTGCCGGTCTCTTCAGAGCCTCATTTCCGCCCTGACACAGGCGGGCGGAGGTGGACTCTCACTCAGTTAGCTAGTTCCGTTGCGCTGCGGGGCGGGGCTGACGCTGCGGGGAGGGGCTGGCGCTGCGGGGAGGGGCTGGCCCTGCGGGGGCGGGCTGGCGCTGCCGGGAGGGGCTGACGCTGCTTTCTCCGTCTGCGCTGCTCAGGCTCCCGGCTGTTCTATATGGAGCGCGCCCCGCGCTGCGCTAGGTTCCAGCCCTCGGGTGTTACACAAAAGCGCGGAAGGAAAAGCTGCGCCTGCTCTCTGTGCCTTCCCCGTCAGAGCGGTCCAGGCAGCGAGGGGCTTGATGGGCGCACTATCCCCAGGTGTGGCACACTCACTCCCTTCCGCGGACCCAGTCTCAGTTTCCGCTGGCGCCAGTCGGGTGCGCGCGCCTTCCGCCCTCTGCGTCCCCAGCCCCAGTCTCCGCCCGCGCCGGTCGGGTGCCTGCGCCCTGTGTCTCGCCGCGACCTTCCCCTCCCCCCTGCCTCCTGCCTCCGGCGGGGCTGGGCGGGTCCGCAGCCTGCGACCTCTTCTTGGGACTTTCTCCGTCCCTTTGTTCTGCGAACGGCCAGCAGTGTGTTCTGGCCGGTTAATTTTCTCTCTTTTGGTCTCCCACAGTTCAAGTTGGCACCTCACAGAAGCTCCCTCCGATTGTCCTCAGGGCCCTCAGGCCTGGACCCTAGCCCAAGCAAGGCCGCCTAAGACTCCCTTCCCGGGACGGGTCTCCGTCCTTAGCTCTTTTGTCTCACTTTTTATCTTTTATATTTTGTCCTACCTCCTTTCGAAGACAATGGTCTGCTTTTCTGGGTGCCTGATGACCTCAGCTAGCGATCAGAAGTTGTTTTGTGAGGTTTGCTCTGCATTCAGTTATTCTTTTGATGAATTTGTAGGAGAGAAAATGGTCTCCCCGTCCTACTCCTCCGCCATCTTGGCTCCTCCCCCCCCCAAATTGTGAGCTTTGCCAGTATTCTAAAATGTTTGTGTGTGAAAGTTCTCAATTACCATCCACTTAGTTTCTTTTGTAAAATATTATTTAGTTTGGTTATAAATTATAATTGACATATATATTCAAAACTAAGGGTGGTATTGACAAAACTTCACAAAGTTATTCTTGGGCAAGCAGATGAGATTTTGTTTTCCAGGGATTTAGAAAATAGGTTTATCCTAAATAAAGCGTTAGTCTGTTCTAGAATATGGAAGTTCATAACAAAGGGCAAAATTCGACTATTTGCTCCAAGTTTTAAAGGATATGAAGGAAGGAATTGAATTTTCTTTGATTTAGTAACTAATATTCCATATCTTATAGAATAATTTTCTCTGTTTTAAATTGACTTTGAAATGTCTTGATTATTTTAAAAATGGTTCCTTGGTTGTGAAAGAGCTAGTATTTCTTACAATCATATAGCAATCTTCTGTTTTATTTTCAAATAACATTTTGATTAAATAAGCAATCCATATTGATCCTATTTCAATTAAGGAACCAAATCTCATCAAAACCAAATATTCAGGTATCATCAGAAATAAAAGAGGTAAAGGTAGAACTTTGCCAAGCCAGCTATGTGTTAAGTCTATCTTCACAAAAATGGCTTCCCAGGTGGCGCAGTGGTAAGGAATCTGCGTGCCAATGTAGGAGATGCAAAAGATGCAGGTTTGATCCCTGGGTCAGGAAGATCCCCTGGAGAAGGGAATGTCAAACCGCTCCAATTTTCTTGCCTGGGGAATCCCACGGACAGAGGAGCTTGGTGGGCTACAGTTCACGAGGTTGTGAAGAGTCAGACATGACTGAGCACACACACATGCCACATAAAATATTACTAATATGTCTTGTGATTGTACATTATTTAGAAAGGTCACGGAGAGATTTGTCAATGAATTTGCCGCCCATAGTTTCTACCTTAAGGGAAATTATTGATCAAGCCCTTATGAAATAGTCATTTCCTGTATCTAAATAAAGAATTGCAACTTCCTCTATTCTATATGATCAGTTACTTAATAAAATTAACTTCTCTGATTCAGTTTCACTCTCAAACAGGTTTCTGCTTCCCTCTGTTGCTTGCTAAAGCTTCTGCTGTAAGTGACAGGCTAGAATTATTGCCTTAAAAAAGATGCACAGTCTCAAAACCTCATGAAAATGACAGTACCAACTACTCTGAACTATTCATTCATGTGAGGATGAATCTTGGGTATCTACCACCAAGCTGACATCATTTAAACAACATTCTGATTGGTACCCATCCTGTGGATCAAAACACTGTGGTACCAAACCATTTATAAAAAGTAAAATATTTTTACCAAATAGAAAAGTAATTGTCCTAGGAAAATAGTAGAAATTTAGTAAGGCTAGGAAGGTACTCATCTGTTGCTTCTTAGTAGTTTATAGGAGGAGGATTTAAGTGAAAAGAAATCTCCCTTAAGCTCTCTTTCATGTGTTTCACTGTATGACAAGAGCTGATGGCTTTAGGGGGAGAGGGCTGGGTAACACATGATTTTATTTGAGGTCCGCATACCATCTCTGTTGCATATTCTTCTCAGTGTTTTTTACGGTTATTTAAAAATTTAAACCCACTTTTGGCTCACGGGTCATACAAAAACCAAGCTGTAAGATTTAGTCTGTCAAAGCCTGTTTTGTAATGTGAAGTATAATGATTTGCCTGTAGTAGAGTCTTCTATGCAGCACTGTTAGCCAGCCAATTAGCTTGATATTTTGATTCTTATACCTATCTTTTAGGATTATCTTATAGGTCATGTGGACTACTCAGAAAATGATTCCAAGTTTTTTAAAACAATTATTATACATTCAGTTGGATGCTATTACAGATATTTCTACTTAGAAAAACTGAGATTACATAATTGCTTAATTGAGGGGGAAATAGAAGAGTTATTGGTATTTGGAATGTGTGGACAGAAATGTTAATTGATAGATTAATTCATTGCCAATAGGATACATTTGATTGCCATGGAATAATCTTTCAGAAAGCCAATATTTCTATGTAATGCTCCCAGAGTGAACTTTCTATATCCTAAATCTGATAATGCGACTTGCATGTGTGAAAATCGTCAATGGCTCTTGTATTCCTATATGATTAATTTAAAAATCTTTAGCATAGATTTCTAAGTCCTTTATAATGTGATCCAATTTTCATTTCCAGGCAACTTGTGACATATTTCTTATTTCAAGCAAGATAACCACTTTACCCTGGTCTCGATACGCTACACTCTCCCTGCTCTGTGTCTTTGCTTATGGCATTTCTTCAACTCAGAATGCTCTTTCCTCTTCCCATAAATTTATAGCAAACAAATATTCACAATTTAATGATTTCTTCATCCTTGAAGCTCTTGATAAGTGAATGAATTGAGCATATGATAATTGGAATTATTTTCTGTAAGAGAAAACAATTTTCCAAGAGATCATATATATAGCAGTGATGTGTCAAAACTTATGTAAGATGCGTGCTCTAAGAGAACTATGAAACAACATGATGTCATCTGCTCTGGTGCTTATCAGTTTCCCCATGAGATTCAGGTTTGTTGGATTGTGCTTTCATGTCAAATCCCCTACAGTAAAATTATATTTGTTTTCATAGAAGGCCAAATTTGAAAGCACTGTTGAATGTCACCCATGGACACCAATTGTTTTTATCAAATTACTTAGCTATCACTTGCAATACATAAGACACTGTTGCATTTTGAGAACTGGGGTTCAAAAAATACCAAGAGTTTGAGGGTACTGCAGCACTGGAACAGACCCAGAAGATGTTCCATCATGGGACTCTTGGTGGGAGGGGATCCTGGTGAGTACTAGGAGCAGGACTTGGCAAGATGGAATTTTCCAAGATTTCTGAGCACTACTAGTTTTGGTTCTTATATCATAAATCTATATATATATATATTTTTTTTTATTCTTTAAATGCAACTCAAAATGTAAGTTAGTCTTCATTTTAATGATGATAATGATATTAGAATAAACTTTCATTGTTACATCAAAGTGCTGAAAACTTCAAGTTGGTGGAGATTGTTTTGAGGAGGGCTGGTGCAGAAGACTTATATTGGAAGCCAATAAAGAAATTGGATTCAGTGGTGAAGAGCCATCTTCATTTCTGTCCTTAAAATCTATAGTTTTCCAATTAAAGTCTCCAGAAAATGTTTTTTTATACCCTTATCTGTTCTTTCTGGTGGAATAAAAGACACCTCACAAGATAGTTGGGGGAACATAGAGATCTGAAGGCTACTGGCTCTGCTGTTAATAGAAATCAGAATAAGGACCAGTAGTTCAGTAATACTATCTTCCACCATGCACAACTTCAAATGCATCACGGAGAACAGTTGCTGTGAGTAATCACACCTTTAATGACACTTTTTGCTCTAAAATAAGAAGTCCTACAAGATGTTTTCACCTTAAATTTCACTGATGAAAATGTAAAATTGTGCCTCCCCTAATGGAAACAGTTTGGTTGTTCTTCAAAAAGTTAAATGTAGGGATTTCCCTAGTGGTCTAGTGGTTTGTTATTATTCAGTCACTAAGTCATGTCTGACTCTTTGCTATTCCATGGACTGCAGCACGCCAGGCTTCCTTGTTTTTCACCATCTCCCAGGATTTGCTCAAACTCTTGTCCCTTGAGTTGGTGATGCCATCAAACTATCTCATCCTCTGTTGCTCTGTTCTCCTGCATTCAATCTTTCCCAGTATCAGGGTCTTTTCCAATGAGTCAACTCTTCACATCAGGTGACCAAAGTATTGGAGCTTCAGCTTCAGCATCAATCCTTTCAGTGAGTATTCAGGGTTGATCTTCTTTAGGATTGACTGGTTTGATTTCCTTGAAATCCAAGGGGCTCTCAAGAGTCTCCTCCAGAACCACAGTTCAAAAACATCAGTTCTTCAGCACTCAGCCTTCTTTATGGTCCAACTCTCACATCTATATATGACCTACTGGAAAAACCATAGCTTTGACCATATGGACCTTTGTTGGCAAAGTACTTCCAGTTCATGGGGTGTGGTTTCTATCCTTGATTAGGGAACTAATATCCCACATGTCTCATAGCATAAAACAGAAACAACGTCATAACAAATTAAATAGACTCTTTTTTAAGTCAACATTAAAATAATCTTTTATTTTTTTTTAATTTTTTTATTAGTTGGAGGCTAATTACTTCACAACATTTCAGTGGGTTTTGTCATACATTGATATGAATCAGCCATAGAGTTACACGTATTCCCCATCCCGATCCCCCCTCCCACCTCCCTCTCCACCCGATTCCTCTGGGTCTTCCCAGTGTACCAGGCCCGAGCACTTGTCTCATGCATCCCACCTGGGCTGGTGATCTGTTTCACCATAGATAGTATACATGCTGTTCTTTTGAAACATCCCACCCTCACCTTCTCCCACAGAGTTCAAAAGTCTGTTCTGTATTTCTGTGTCTCTTTTTCTGTTTTGCATATAGGGTTATCGTTACCATCTTTCTAGATTCCATATATATGCGTTAGTATGCTGTAATGTTCTGAAAGAGACACGTGCACCCCAATGTTCATCGCAGCACTGTTTATAATAGCCAGGACATGGAAGCAACCTAGATGCCCATCAGCAGATGAATGGATAAGGAAGCTGTGGTACATATACACCATGGAATATTACTCAGCCATTAAAAAGAATTCATTTGAATCAGTTCTAATGAGATGGATGAAACTGGAGCCCATTATACAGAGTGAAGTAAGCCAGAAAGATAAAATAATCTTTTAAAAATATTAAATGTAGAAATACTATAAGACCCAGCAATTCCATTCCTAGGATATACTAAAAGTGATCCTACTAATCATTTCATTATATATATATATATATGTATATCAAATCATCATGTTGTATGCTTTAAGTATAAACAACTTTTATTTAAAAATAAAATGTAAAACATTGGAAACAATTCAGAAAAGTCAATGTGTTTGAGGGACTTAACTAAATACTTGTCTGTAAATGTTCAGAGCAGCAGTGTTCACAGTATCCAAAAGGTGGGAATGGCTTAAACGTTCATCAGATGATGAGTGAATAAACAAAATGTTGCTGCTGTTGTTTGGTTTTTAAGTCGTGTCTGCCTCTTTTGTGACCCCATGAACACAGGACCCTCCAGGCTCCTCTCCATGGGATTTCCCATGCAAAAATACTGGAGTGGGTTGCCGTTTCCTTCTCCAGGGGATCTTTCCAATCCTGGGATCAAACCTGCATCTCCTGCGTTGGCAGGCTGATTGTTTATGGCTGAGCCACCAGGGAAGCCCAAACAAAAATGTAAGTCTATCTATAGTGAAATATTTTCAAAGATACAAGAAATAAAGGACCTCTACATGGTACAACAACTAAGAAGAACCTTGAAAATATTATGCTAAATGAAAGAAACCAGACTCAGAAGTCACATACTATATGATTCCATTTATGTGAAATATACAGATTAGACAAATTCAGAGACAGAAAATAGATTAGTGGTTGCCTGGTGTTATGGGGAGGAAAGAATGGGGATGACAGTTTAAAGGATACAGGGTTTGCTTTAGGGGTAATGGAAGTGTTTTTGAACTGGATCTAGGTGGTAGATACACAACACTATAATTGTAATTAATGCCACTGAATTATGCATTTTAAAATGTTTAATTTTATGTTACATAAATTTCATCTTAAATAAAAAAATAAGATTCTAGGAAAATGATATTGACTGACCAAGATTACAAATTAACTCATAAAACTCATAAATATTTTTACCATCTGTAAACTAAAACAAGAAAGGTAGCATTCATTGACTCGTTCTTTTATTGTATTTAGTCAATGGATATTTATTCAGCATCTTCTACATACATGTTAGGCATTATTTTAAACTTTAGAGCTATATTACCAAAAGAAGCCCTTACTCCTTTAAGATTACATTTTAGTTGGGAGAGACGAAGAGTAAATTAATAGTTACATAGTAATCCAAGTAGTGATAAAGTTTGTGAAGAAAAGTAAAGCAAGACAAAGGAATAAAGACAAGTCAGGTGGTGGGGTGTTGTTTTAGACAGCACAGTCAAGGCAGGCTTCTCTTGCAGGTAACATTTGAACAGAAACATGCAAGCCAGACATTTATCTGGGAGAAGAGCAGTTAAGGCGGAGGTAACAGCAGGTACAAATGCCCTGATGACCCAAATGCTTGGCCAGTGTGAGGAGCCGCAAAGAGGCTGGAGGCTACAGGAGGATCTATTAATGGTTTGCAAATAGGAAGAAGTGAGGTCAGAGAGAGCCAGGAGTTCAGCTCGCTTAGGAGTTGTATCCTAACTACTTTGACATTTACAAACTTGGACTTGTTCTGAGTGTGAGGGGTTAGGCCCCAGATGAAATGAACATCAGAAGCATTTAATACATCTTAAAACATTAACGTGGGATTCCCAGGCAGCACTAGTGGTAATGAACCTGACTGCCAATACAGGAGATGTAAAGAGACACAGGTTAGATCTTTGATTAGATCCCCTGGAGGAGGGCATAGCAATCCACTCCAGTATTCTTGCCTGGAGAAGCCCACGGACAGAGGAGCCTGGCAGGCTACAGTCCAAGAGTCGGACAAGACTGAAGCGACTTAACAGGCACACAAAGCATTAATATATATGAACATATTTTGAAAACTTTTGTACAATATTTTGAAAACTTGTTTTACTGTAGTTTCAAAAAATAATCTGAATTTGCTTTTCATTATACCAGTTATGAGTCATTGGGAAAGATGCTGATGCTGGGAAACACTGAATGCAAAAGGAGAAGGGGGCAGCAGAAGATGAGATGGTTAGATAACAGCACCGACTCAATGGACATGAGTTTGAACAAGCTCCGGGAGATGGTGAAGGAAGGACAGGGAAGCCTGGCATGCTGCTGTCCATGGCGTCGCAAAGAGTCAGACACAACTTGGTGACTGAACAACAACAATGCCAGATATCCATCTACAAAAAGACCCTTTTCTGTATCTCGTCTTCCACACAGACATTTTTTATTTCAGCTTGCTATTAATTTTATGACTTGGAATTGATCCTAATCTAAGTATGCTCCATTTATTTTCCCATTGATGTAGAAAAGGTTTTTATATTTAAGATGGCTTTGGGAAAATTCCATTGAAGAGGCATCTTGGATTTGAGAGGAAGTAATCTTTCCCCTTGGAGAGAAATTTAAAAATGAAAACATGATAATAGATTAGTCAGATCACATAAATTTCTTCAGTTATCTAATACCCTTTGGTAGATGTTTACTAAAGACATGGAGCCACATCAGGTCAGAGAGATCTGGAATGAAATATTCATCTATAAACAAACTCTGAATTTGTTCTCTGAACTTAAGAGACTGTCCCTGATCATCACCATCACCATCCATTTCAGAGAGAGGGTATGAGTCACCTACTCTTTGAGAACACTGTAAATTGAGAGAAGCTGAGGAGCCAAATCTTTGAGTTGAATTTAAAAATAGCAGAAAGATATATACTTTTAGAACAACCTTTCTCATGCAGGAAAAAACAAAATAACAAAAAACAGACCATATTCTGGAGGTGGTGGAGCCTTGGTGACAACAGGTATGATGTAGAACTTAGCAGAAGATTTAGCGAAAGGATGACCTTCACTGGGATGAGCACAGTGGTTGGGTCTCTGCTGCCAGGGGAGTGTAGGAACTGAGTGAGCTCCTAAAATTCAAGCCAACCTGTCTCCAAGACTGTGAACTCTATGCATTGTCAATAACCAAGGTGCCTCCTTGGCTGTCTCCGATTTCCCCCCATTGACAACCATCCTACACACACCCAACTGCCTGACCACATCAGGCAGATAAGTATTGCACCCAACCCTAGGACCGTGTTTAAGGCCCCTGCAGAAGATAGGGAGTTGGAAACCTTGACGCTTAGGAAGAGACCATGAGCCAAGATAAGGTTGGACAAAATATAAAGTTGGAGATCCCCCTCTAGTCAAGAACAATGTTGGAACATACCCATTCTCAATTTGGAATGGCCATTAGTACACTGAAATAGAAAACTGATGAAATTTTGGAAGTATTTTCATTAAAATGTTGTTACTTTCTTATAATATGATTTCTTGTGCAATTTCTCAATGTCAATAGGCTATATAAGAACATTGAGTAAAACAGGAAACTGAGATTGAAATTATTCATCTCATTTCCTTTTTTTAATGTGATTGATTCCATGCTATTATTTCTAAACCAACTTTTATTATAAATAGCAATTACCACTATCTGCAATTAATAGTATGTTTACTTGTTGACATCTGCCTACCCACATGGGAAAGTCAGTCCTGCCAGGGGAAGGCATTTTGGGTCACATTCATCACTCTGTGATTGAGAAGTGTATGCTCTAGCAATTAAATCTTGAGACCTGGAGTCATACCACCTGAGTTTGTACTCCAGTTCTGTTGCTCACATAACATTTTATGCTTCAGAAATTTCTGTTGTAAAATATGGATTATAATCATCCATACATTATGGGCTATAGTTGTGAGGTATTTAAATGCCTGGCACATGCTAAGTACTAAATAAATGTTAAGATGGATTACACCCCTAGCATCTATAACAAGGCCAGCACTTCTGCCATTTAAAAATAATAAACAGATGAATGGTCACCTTCTGAAAATGCAGATGAAAGCTCTGTAGAATGAAAAGGATTGAGTGGAATTGAGCAAATAATCAGTAGCAGTTTTTTGATCACTTGCCACATACTAGGAGGAAAGAAAAATGTAAGACAGAATGAAAGTACAAGTAAAGGAAGACAGAAATTGTTTAGAACAGATCACAGGTTTACAACTTTAGTTTAGCTTAGTGAAGTCGCTCAGTCGTGTCAGACTCTTTGCAACCCCGTGGACTGTAGCCTACCAGGCTCCTCTGTACATGGGATTCTCCAGACAAGAATACTGGAGTGGGTTACCATTTCCTTCTCCAGGGGATCTTCCTGACCCAGGGATAGAACCCTGGTCTCCCGCATTGGAGGCAGACCCTTTAACCTCTGAGCCACCAGGGAAGCCCTTACAACTTTAGACCTGGATTTTATTTCTAGCTCTCTTGGGTGTGCAGTACTCTGTAGTCTTGAGTTTGTGAGTGTACTGAAATAAACTGGATAATTGATAGACTGTCAGCACTTAATTGAGTCAGTTCAGTTGCTCAGTCATGTCCAACTCTTTGCGATGCCATGGACTGCAACAAGCCAGGCTTCCCTGTCCATCACCAACTCTTGGAGCTTGCTCAAACTCATGTCCATCGAGTCGGTGACAGCATCTAATCATCTCATCCTCTGCTGCCCCCTTCTCCTCCTGCCTTCAATCTTTCACAGCAGCAGGGTCTTTTCCAATGAGTCACATCAGGTGGCCAAAGTAGTGCTCTGCAAATCATGATATTGATGACATTTTGAATGCCATAAAAATAATAATTTGAACTTTATGTAGTTTTAAAGACTGTAGAAAACATCAGTGCCCCAAGAATACTTCCAAATTTTGATAATTGATTTTATCTCTACATTTTGACATGGACTCATATTATTATTTTATTAATTATTCACTTTATTGGGTGTCCCCTGAGTTTTAGGACTCAGTCACCTTAAAATAGACCTGCTTTTAGGAATTATTACACTACACTTTTAACCTTCCTAATCATTTGCAGATCACTTTGGTGTGAATACATTTATGAGATTCTTTTTTGATAATACAATTTGAGAAGCATTCTGATTGGAACAATAAAACTTTTTGATTCCTCGTTAGAATCAAGGGATAGTGAAAGCTTAGAATATCCACAATAAATTGAACTTACTTCAAGAAATTTGGAAGGACACCACTAATTAGCAGCATTCAGTTTCCCTGTGTCTTGAAATGAAGATCAAATGCATACGATCTCAGAGACTGGGTGATGTTTATTGCATTCCTGGGACATTTGTAAGTATTTTCATCTTAAGTAGCCAGGATGTATGCTTTTAGTGTCAGCTTTTCTTCTGTCCTTGCAACTTAATGATCCTGTGAATCACTAGACAGAATGTAAATAACAGAGCTGTTTGCTCAAGTGGGCTGCTAACCAGGCTCCTTTATTCATCCCTTAGCAGAAAAGCAGGAAGTCATATTTATTCTACTCATTATGGAATCCATAGACGAGGTGGAAAATGACCTTGCAGAATGTACAAGCAAGGCAAACGAGCTGTAAGTGCTTCTTGTCTTATCAAAGAAGTAGATAATGGCTCTCATTTTATTTTTCTGGGTCACAAATCAATACAGTTTCTCTAAAAGATGTCTGCTGATTCCCCCAAATGGATAATGACCATGTACTGGTTGCAATAAGAGTGCTTAAGGAGAAAAATTATTTCAGCAACTGTTTCTAGACAAAACAACTATTAATTTATATGGTTGCTCAGATTTCAAGACCCTTAGTTTAATTTTCCTCATCTCTTTCAATTACCCCTTTAGCTCTGACTCACTGATTTAGTTCTCTCTTTAGAATTTCGTTCTTGGGAACTCCCTGGTGGTCCAGTGGTTAGGACTCCATGCTCTCACTGCCATGGTGAGAACCCCGCAATCTGGGGTTTCATCCCTGGACAGGACACTAGAGTGTCCAAAAAAAGAAAAACTACATTTTCAGTTCTTTAAGATTCCATTCTTTTCATCACTTCTGGGCTCACCATTCTATAGGACCAAAATCAATTCAGGTCAGTTGCTCAGTTGTGTCTTACTCTTTGTGACCCCAGGGACTGCAGCACGCCAGGCTTCCCTGTCCATCACCAATTCCTGGAGCTTGCTCAAACTCATGTTCATCGAGTCAGTGATGCCATCCAACCATCTCATCCTCTGTCATCCCCTTCTCCTTCTGCCTTCCAAGCAGCAGGGTCTTTTCCAATGAGTCAGTTCTTTGCATCAGGTGGTCAAAGTATTGGAGCTTCAGCTTCATCATCAGTCCTTCCAATGAATATTCAGGACTGATCTCCTTTAGGATGGACTGGTTCGATCTCCTTGCTGTCCAGGGACTCTCAAGAGTCTTCTCCAGGACCGCAGTTCAAAAACATCAATTCTTCAGCGCTCAGCTTTCTTTATAGTCCAACTCTCACATCCATACATGACTACTGGAAAAGCATAGCTTTGACTAGACAGACCTTTATAGGCAAAGTAATGTCTCGGCTTTTTAATATGCTGTCTAGGTTGGTTATAGCTTTTCTTCCAAGGAGCAAGTGTCTTAATTTCATACCTTCAGTCACAATCTGCAGTGATTTTGGTGCCCTGGAAAATGAAATCTGTCATTGTTTCCAATGCTTCCCCATCTATTTGCCATAAAGTGATGGAACCAGATGCCATGATCTTTGTTTTTTTGAATGCTAAGTTTTAAGCCAGCTTTTTCATTCTTCTCTTTCACTTTCACCAAGAAGCTCTTTAGCTCCTCTTCACTTTCTGCCATAAGGGTGCAGTCATCTGCATATCTGATGTTATTGATATTTCTCCTGGCAATCTTGATTTCCAGCTTGTGCTTCATCCAGCCTGGTTATTTCTCATGATGTACTCTGCATATAAGTTAAATAAGCAAGGTGACAATATACAGCCTTGACGTACTCCTTTCCCAATTTGGAACTGGTCCATTGTTCCGTGTCCAGTTCAAACTGTTGCTTCTTGACCTGCATACAGATTTCTCAGGAGGCAGGTAAGGTGATCTGATATTCCCATCACTTAAAGAATTTTCCAAGTTTGTTGTGATCCACACAGTCAAAGGCTTTGGAGTCGGCAATAAATTAGAAGTAGATGTTTTTTTGTTGTTTTTTTTTTGTTGTTGGTCTTGTTTATCTCACAAGACCTCCAAAAATTATGTAGAACTCTCCCAGAGCCCTCCTCAGGGCTGGGGGCGGGGGACGTCCCTAACTCTAGAAGTAGATGTTTTTGTGGAACTCCTTTGCTTTTTTGATGGTCCAACAGATGTTGGCAATTTTATCTCTGGTTCCTCTGCCTTTTCTAAATCCAGCTTGAACATCTGAAATTTCTCCATTCATGTACTGTTGAAGCCTCACTTGGAGAATTTTGAGCATTCCTTTGCTAGCGTGTGAGATGAAAAGCAATTGTGCGGTGGTTTGAACATTCTTTGTCATTGCGTTTCTTTGGGATTGGAATGAAAATTGACCTTTTCCAGTCCCTGAGGCCACTGCTGAGTTTTCCAAATTTGCTGGCATGTTGAGTGCAGCACTTTCACAGCATCATCTTTCAGGATTTGAAATAGCTCAACTGGAATTCCATCACCTCCACTTACTTTGTTCATAGTGATGCTTCTGTAGAGATGCCCACATGACTTCGCATTTCAGGATGTCTGGTTCTAGGTGAGTGATCACACCATTGTGGTTATCTGGGTCATAAAGATCTTTTTTGTATAGTTCTTCTGTGTATTCTTGCCACCTCTTCTAATACCTTCTGCTTCTGTTAGGTCCATACCGTTTCTGTCTTTTATTATGCCCACCTTTGCATGAAATGTTCCCTTGGTATCTCTAATTTTCTTGAAAAGATCTCTAGTCTTTCCCATTCAATCGTTTTCCTCTATTTCTTTGCATTGATCACTGAGAGTTTCTTATCTCTCCTTGCTATTCTTTGGAAATCTGCATTCAAATGGGTATATCTTTCCTTTTCTCCTTTGCCTTTCACTTCTCTTCTTTACTCAGCTATTTGTAAGGCCTCCTCAGACAACCATTTTGCCTTTTTGCATTTCTTTTTCTTGGAAATGGTCTTGATCACTGCCTCCTGCACAATGTCATGAACCTCTGTGCATAGTTCTTCAGGCACTCTGTCTATCAGATCTAATCCCTTGAATCTATTTCTCACTTCCACTGTATAATTGTAAGGGATTTGATTTAGGTCATACCTGAATGGTCTAGTGGTTTTCCCTGCTTTCTTCATTTTAAGTCTGAATTTTGCAATAGGGCCAAAACAGTATGTACCAATTGCCATTCTTATTTCCCCCCGCCCCTTACTTTGGATCCAGGAAACCTGCAGGTTAAAGAGGGAAGTGTTAAGGAAAGTTAGGAACGTATTTCTTACCTTGTAACATCTCCTTTGGATTTTTAAATTTAATTGGTAATAAGAAAAAAGAAAAACAAAAGAAAAGACATCACCCAAGCTAATTAACCTTTTTTTGGTTTGTTTTGTTTATTATTACTATGATTAATTTATTTAATTGGAGGCTAATTGCAATATTATGGTGGGTTTTGCCATACATTGACATGAATCAGTCACAGGGGTACATGTGTCCCCCAGTCCCAAATCCCCCCCTCCCCTTTTAAAACGATCTCTTCTACTGTAGTGAGTTTTGATTTAGAAGATGAGTTAGTCTCTTGCCTCTGCCTATGTTGAAATATTTGACCCGGAAAATAATTTAACCCTTCAACTTCCTCATTCATAAAAAAAGTAAAATAATGTGTATTTCACATCCTAATAGTAAACAAAAAGGTTGAGAAAATATGTACACTACTTCATAAATTCAAAAATTCTAAATGATTTCCAATCTCAGAGTGAACACTGGTAGTATCACTTAAAAGACAGTTTGACAGTTTCTCGTAAAGCTAAACAGTCTTACCAGATACAATCCAATAAGTGGGACTGCTTAGTGTTTAGCTGACTGATTAAAAACTTAGATCTATGCAGAAACCTGCACGTAGTTATTTTTATGTTAATTTATAATCATCCCCAACTGGAAGCAACAAAGTTCATTTCCAATCTATGAGTAGATAAACCAAAGATGGGCTTCCTGGTGGTTCAGTGGTTAAGAATTCTCCTGCCAATGCAGGAGATGTGGATTTGATCCCTGGGTCAGGAAGAGTCCCTGGAGAAGGAAATAGCAACCCACTCCACTATTCTTGCTTGGGAAATCCCATGGACAGAGGAGCCTGACAGGCTACATTGTCCATGGGTTCACAAAAGAGTCACGACTTAGCAACTAAAAAACAAGAAGAACAGTAAAACCAAAGGTGATACATCCAGAAAATAGGATACTATTCAGTTACAAAAAGAAATAAGCTATGAAAAGCATAATGTATATCGATAAGTGAAAAAAAGCCAGTCCAAAAAGACTGCATAGCATATGACCTAAGTATGTGACATTTTGGAAATAGCAAATTATGGAGATGATAAAAAGGTCAGAGGTCTGGAGGAATGGACATGTGTTTGAGCAAACTATGGGAGATAGTGGAGGACAGAGGAGCCTGGCGTGCTGCACTCCATGGGGTCGCAAACTGTCAGTCCCCACTTAGCGAATGAACAACAACAACAACAATAAAAATAACTGCATCAATAACCGTGTGAATCTTTTCCCTAAACTTTCTGACTATGATGAAAAAAAGCAAAGCAACAGAGACTGAAAGATTTATTTGCTCACATAAAAGGTAAGAGGATTAAAATAACATAGATGTTAATACAAAGTGACGAGTCTTACTGATGTGCTAACAGAGAGATAGAAGTGAAACATCACAAAAGGTAAACTTTATAAATACTTGGATGCGTATGCATAAAAGAGATCATGGTGATATCATGAGTTCAGATTTGATGGCTAAGAAATGGATAATACAACTTTGGACCTATAAGGGAAGAGAAAATTTAGAATGTTGCCAGTAATGTAAACTGGTGACAAAACACGCTAATAATAAATATGCTCACACATAGAATTTGGCATAAATGGAAAACCTGCCTATTAAACCCGAATGAAGGACCTGGATTCTCTTACTTTTGAAGGAAGAGAAGGGGATGGGAGTTTTGTGCTTACAATAGACATTTTGGGTTGCAGGACTCCATGGATGGGTCAATTAACAGAACTACTTAGAATACAGTGTGAATGAAAAGGTGATAGGTCAGTTCAGTATAACAAGCTGCATTTCTCATGTTACCAGTGGAGGCATCCATGAGTCACCAGGTGGAGCAGGAATCAAATCTGTCTGTCTGAATGTAAAAGTGTCACTATTATTATATTAGGGAAACATGAAGTATGTATTCTATTTATGACAAGTTGGTTCTCAGAATGTCAGGAAGAGAATGACTTCTTCTAGTCCAAAATGATCAATTGTGGTACATGAAGAAAGAAACATCTAGTTTCTAACAGGTAAAATAAAATTCTATATTTTCCCATGAATTGACAGAAATTATTATATTGGTCAATTTATAAAAATGCACAATTTTATAAAGGCATATAATGTTTGTAAATAGTCAAACAACCCAATTCAAGACTTTCTATGTCCTAGAATAATTTTCTGACCTGATTCCCTATTTTATGAGTATGTTAGTTGCTATGACAAATATTGACTAAAGTGTTCACAGGTTACCACAGAAAAATGATCTTTGTTACTATGTCTTTCACTGCACATTAGGTGTCAGAATGCATTGCATACAACAAGTAGTCAAGGCAAGGAGTTGTGTCTACAAAAATAAAAATAAAAACTGTGAAGTAACAACTTAAATGTTTTAGAATTAGCAGGCATATTTTCAGTAGTTTTATAGCATTTGTAATGAGTCTGTATTTTAAAAATAATAATAGAAAAAATGAATTCTGACTTCTTTTTGGATGTGTGTTGTAATGCCTGAATTTCTCAAAGCATATGGTGATTCTCAAAATTACCCTTTTTCCACCTACTGCTAGAAATTTCTTGCCTACTGATTTCAGCACCTCTTCAATGTGTTAAAACCAATTAGTAATACATCAAAGGATTTTTTTTTTTAATAACAGAAAGTTTAAACTACTGCGGAATATTTGGGCACTAAGCTCTGTGAAAATCGATCTCTTGAACTTTGATCTGTGCCTGTGAGGATAAATTCATAAATATGTTTTCATTACCAAATTGGAGTCTCATCGGGAAGCAACCTAAACAAAAATACATCATCTAACCATGGCTATGATGGTAAGCTCTGTGAAACTAACATGTTTTAGGCAGCCAGTTATCTATTTTTATTAGGTATATATCAACAGATTTTCTCCTCTAGTTTTCCCTACAGTGTAATTAAAATCAATTATTTTTTAATACTAAAAATCCAGCAAAAATTAATGAACTAGCAGACTGCAACAACTACAACAGTAAGCTACAGATTGCCAAACATTTGCTTTTAATTTATTTCTAGTTCAGAATGACTCAGTGATAAAGAATCTGCCTGCAGTGCAGGAGATGTGGGTTTGATCCCTAGGTCGGGAAGATCCCCTGGAGTAGGAAATGGCAACCTGCTCCTGTATTCTTGCCTGGAGAATCCCATGGGCAGAGGAGCCTGATAGGCTATGGTCCATAAGATCACAAAAGAATAGGGCAGTATAGAGCGACTAAACCACAACAATTAGTTCAAATACAATTGCAAATCATGCAAGCACATAGTTCACTAATTTATACAGATCTTTCCCAGCATCAGTGTCTTTTCCAGTGAGTCAGCTCTTCATCAAGGAAGACTTTGGTTACCTGCTAATTATCAGACAAAAAGAGAAAATTAGAGGGAGACTCCAATTGGACGTGGAATTAGACTCAGGGTGCAGATAAGAAAGGAGAACTGACTTCTCAATGTCACAGCCAGAGGAGGATTTCAACTAAAGTAGACTAATCTGAGAGACACCTGGTTCCACAAGTCTTGAACAAGATTTAACTCTGATCTGGTCAGTGAAAATTTTCTGGCAGTCCCTTAATTTTAAATATAATGCAGTTTAAAAAATTATACAGATGTTGATGTGTAAAACAGAAGAGGGGAGTATTTTGTAAAACATATTTCTTTCTCCAGAGAGCTAAATGATACCATAAAATCTTTAATTACTTTCATGTTTAGACATAAAATTCAAAATGTTCCTTTTCAACATTTCATAACACATCTTTAATTTTTTCTTTAATTTACAATTCCAAATAGATACAATAAAAAGTATAAATTCTACAAATATCAATTTAGGTGTTCATTTTACATATACTTCTTTCATATTTTCTCAATTAAGTTTTTATGTTTATGTGTTTATCACTCATGACATCTTTCTTAAGTGTGAATTCCACCCATTATAAAATTAATGAAGGTTCAGTGAGATATCCATATAATTTAAAAAAAAAACATTGCATTACAATTTTGCTGATGCTTCTAAAATGGCGCTATTGGTTTGTAAGCAATTATTAGAAATATCAATTCTTAGATAAAGGCAAGTTTGAATTTAGAAGATGAAAGATGATCTAGGGATGTTAATGTATAAGAAATTAAGAGATAAGTTGTTTAAAATCAAACACATGAGTGATGAGAGCACCTCATATAAGCTGAGTCCACCTATCAACCACTTTTTAAATTTATTATCCATTTTGGAAAGTGATATTGATGAACATCTGCTTAATTAAATTACTGTGCTTGTCTTGACAAACTCATTTGGCTGGAATAATAAGTTAACATGCAAATTTTTAGGCAGATCACCATAAATCATAGACTGAGATAATAAGATTATGTTGCTCAGCTGCTAAGTCATGTCCGACTCTTTGTGACCCCATGGACTGCAGCACGCCAAGCTTTGCTGTCCTTCACCATCTACTCAAGTTTGCTCAAATTCATGTCCGTTGAGTTGGTGATGCCATCCAACCATCTCACCCTCTGTCGTCCCCTTCTCCTCCTGCCTTCAATCTTTCCCAGCATCAGTGTCTTTATGTGTATACAGTTTTTTTTTATATTTTGATGTTATCAAGCATAATAAAACATGTAACTTTTTCTTCTTTCCCTCTTTCCCTCCTTTGTTACTTTTATTTTTCCCGTTTTACTTCCAACTAAAGGGTTAAACCATGCACCCTGCAGTAGAAGCCCAGAGTACTCTGCACTGGACTGCAGACAATTCCCCCCAAAGCTTGTTTGCTCATTCTCTAGACTAGGGATGTTAACTACTATACTTCATGCATTTATCAGAATTCATAAATGTCTTTGTCAGGCTCTCTGTGTCTTCAGGAGAAGTGGCTCCGGTAGCCTAAAGGGAGTCTACCGGACACAAGTTCCACATGCAGGGTCTTGAAAACAGAAGTGTCCCCAGCTAGGGAAGAATGCACAGAAGTGACAGAGGAATGCTGCTGCTAAGTCACTTCAGTCGTGTCCGACCTTGTGCGACCCCATAGGTGGCAGCCCACCAGGCTCCCCAGTCCCTGGGATTCTCCAGGCAAGAGTACTGGAGTGGGTTGCCACTTCCTTCTCCTGACAGAGGAATAGGAGGGTGTTAGTTTCCTTTTGGTTGTTGTTGTTCAGTCACTAAGTCATGTCCAACACTGCGACCCCAAGAACTGTAGCCCACTGGGCTCCTCTGTCTGTGGAATTGCCCCAGCAAGAATATTGGACTGGTTTACCACTCTGTTCTCCAGGGGATCTTCCTGACTCAAGGATTGAACCTGGGTCTCTGGCATTGGCAGGTGGATTCCTTTATCTCTGAGCCACCAGGGAAGCCTGTATCATTAATAGTTTCCTAGGGTTGCTTTGGCCACCTCATGAGAAGAGTTGACTCATTGGAAAAGACCCTGATGCTGGGAGGGATTGGGGGCAGGAGGAGAAGGGGACGACAGAGGATGAGATGGCTGGATGGCATCACCGACTCGATGGACATGTGTTTGAGTAAACTCCGGGAGTTTGTGATGGACAGGGAGGCCTGGCGTGCTGCGATTCATGGGGTCACAAAGAGTCGGACATGACTGAGTGACTGAACTGAACTGAACTGAGGGTTGCTGTAACAAATTCCCACAGCTGGATGAATTAAGCAGGAAGAATGTATCCTCTCACAGTTATGGTGGCTGGAAGTCTAACAGAGTTGGTGTCTTGCTGTCTTGTGGAAGTTCTGAGGGAGACTCTGTACCAGGCCTCCGTCCTGGCTTCTGGTGCTTGCCAGCAATCCTCTGCATTCCTTGGTTTGTAGATAAATCCCTCTAGTCTCTGCTTCTGTCTGCCTGGTGTTCCCCTGTATGCCTTCTCACCTTTCTGGTAACCAGGTTTTCTTTTCTTCTAAGGAGACATGCTATTGAATCAGGGCTCACCCTAATCCAGAATGCCCTCATCTAAATTTTGCTACATCTGCAAAGACTCTATTTCCAGATAGGGCCACACAGGTGAGTTTAGGGATGGGATAGATCTTTTAGGATGACACGTTTCTACCCAAAATGCTACTAGAAGAACCTGGTGGAACAAGAGAATGATGGTGAATGATACTCCCAAGTCCTGGGAACAGGGATTTTCCCAGTGATAAAATTCTGAGTCAGTTCAAATAAAAATAAGCGCTGTGAATCACGATATTTCTTCATTATGATATTTCTCCTGACAATAGTCAGGGGGGTTCAGTAGTAAAAGTTGTATGGACTGGGGCTTTGAGTGAGCTTCAAACCTGTTCTGGCTCCTTTAGCGCCTTCTATCCTAGACTGCTGATTTTACAGTCACCGTGCTTTCAAGGGAGCTTGGACAGCAAGGAGATCAAACCAGTCAATCCTAAGTGATACCAGTCCTGAATATTCACTGGAAGGACAGATGATGAAGCTGAAGCGCCAGTACTCTGACCACCTGATGCAAAGAGCTGACCCAGAAAAGATTCTGATGCTGGGGATTATTGAAGGCAGGAGGAAAAAGGGGATGACAGAGGCTGAGATGGTTGGATGACATCACAGACTCGATGGACATGACTTTAGGCAGACTCCGGGAGATAATGGAGGACAGGGAAGCCTGGGGTCCTGCAGTCCCTGGAGTCACAAAGAGTTGAACACGGCTGAGCGACTGAACAACAACAAGTGCTTGCAAGTCTGTTGGTTGTGTGGCTACTGGGGAACTGGGGAATGGAGGAAGGGAACAAAATATGTTGAAATGCCACGAAGCTCATTGTTCTTACCGAGATTCAGTGATATTTCTTGAATCATAGATTGTTCCAAGTTATTGCTTAATTTCTAGAATTCCAAAAAAAAAGATTGACTTTGACAATTTCTCTTTGCTTTTAAGAAAGAACAGATTTGGGGGTGTTATTTCACTACCATTCTCCTGGTAGGAGGCATTAATAGACTTTTTTTTTTTTTTTTAAAAAAACAAGTGTGTTCCTGTAAAAACCTTTCTATAGCAGCGCACAATTTGGCAGGTGCTCCAGGGAACATATTCTTGTAGGAGTACTTTCTACATTCTTTTCTTGGCACACACCCAGTCCAAATAGATACTTTCAATGTGATGTCCAAATTCAGTTGGTGGTGGTATTTTAGTCTTTAAGTCGTGTCCGAATCTTCTGTGAGCTCACCAGGTTCCTCTGTCCATGGGATTTCCCAGGAAAGAATACTGGAGTGGGTTGCCATTTCCTCCTTCAGGGGATCTTCCCAACCCAGGGATTGAGACCCCATCTCTTGCATTGGCAGGCAGACTCTTTAACACTGAGCCACCCATGAAGCCTCCCAAATCAGGTGAGGCATATTAAATTTAGAAATTCTTAATGGAAACCTTTTCTACTTAGAGTCCAGGCTAAGGCCGATGCATTTGTTACTTTCCCATGCTAGTTTTCTTCTAAACCACCCTTTCAGTGAAGATGACCATAAAGTCAGGGGACTCCAGTAATCACTACCATGCTGTTCTCCTTCTATTCCAAATATCACCTGATCGTATGTCTCAGGACAAATCTGTTATTTTAAGAAATCTTTCTTGTGGGGGAAGCCACTATCTGTTATAGTCAATACAACTGGGGTGTGGGCATTGCTGCTGGCTCTTCACTCCATTCACACTCATGCTCAGTATTATTCCACCACCTCTCCTGGAGTTTTCCAGTTCTTACTATCAGTCAATCAGTCAGTCAGTTCAGTCGCTCAGTCATGTCCAACTCTTTGTGACCCCATGAATCACAGCACATCAGGCCTCCCTGTCCATCACCAACTCCCGAAGTTTACTCAAACTCATGTCCATCGAGTCGGTGATGCCATCCAGCCAGCTCATCCTCTGTCATCCCCTTCTCCTCCTGCCCCCAATCCCTCCCAGCATCAGGGTCTTTTCCAATGAGTCAACTCTTCCCATGAGGTGGCCAAAGTACTGGAGTTACAGCTTCAGCATCAGTCCTTCCAATGAACACCCAGGACTGATCTCCTTTAGGATGGACTGGTTGGATCTCCTTGCAGTCCAAGGGACTCTCAAGAGTCTTCTCCAACACCACAGTTCAAAAGCATCAATTTTTCAGCGCTCAGCTTTCTTCACAGTCCAACTCTCACATCCGTACATGAGTTTTATGCTGCAAATGTGCCCATCTTGACATAGCACAACCATCCTAGTATCACCATCCCTCTTGGACTTACTCAGGCAAATAAAAGGAAAGTAAAGGTAATAAATGCAACTTTTTCTCCCAGCTATGACCCCATGGCCCTTTAATTTTCAAGAGTTGGAATTTTCTTTGCATAAGGACTGAATTAACTTTCAGTTCTAAATTATATCAACTTAATTATATCTATTTATCCACAATATTTGATTCTTTACTAATTCATATTTGCTGAGAAAAATAATGATTAACTTTGATATATCACCTAAAATTTCAGTTGGTTTTTCCAACAACTTTATGAGATAGGCATTATTATAAAGTCCATTTTTCCAAAAGCAAAGATACTGAGGTTTAGTATATTTAGATAACTTGACTAGGTATATTAAAAGCAAATTGTAGAGCCAGCATTCAGAATCATAACTTTTATTCTACTTTAGAACACCTCAATGACATTTTTTATGTCAGAATACAAAAATAATGGAGAATAAATTTCAGTCAGAGCAAGAGAGATGATATATGTATGCATCTAGATTGGAAAGAAAGTAGTAACACTTTATTCACAGATGAGATGATTGTGTAGAAAAATTCAAGGATATCTGTTTAAAAATCTAATACTAATGAAATGAATTGGCAAGAGGACATCATAAAGCTTAATATACAGAAATTAACTGTATATCTGTATAACAAATAATCATATATGAAAAAAGTATTCTTTACTGTAGTATCAAATATATTAAATGTATAATATTAAGTCAGAAAAAAAAATGTTAAAGACCTGCACACTGAAAATTCTCAAGTTCTACTGAAAAGTCATAAAGATCTAAATAAATGGAGAGATTACCGTCTATAGATTGGAAGAGTCAACATTGTTGAGATGTAAATTCTCCTCAAATTAAAGATTTAACACAATTCTACTCACATCCCAGCAGTCATTCTTTTTTCCTTGAAACTTGACAAGCTAATGGAAAATTAAAGTGGAAATGCAAAGGACCTAGATTGGCCAAAATAAATTAGTAGAGGAAGAATAAATTTGGAGAATTAATTCTATCTAATGTTGAGTTAATATAAAGCTATACTAATCGAGACCATTTTAATATTGGCAAAGATAGATAAGAGGAACAGAATAGAAAGTCTGGAAATAGCCATACACATATATGGACAACTGGTTTTGGAAAAGTTGCAAAGTCAGTTCACTGGAGAAAGAACATCTTTCATCAAAAGGTGCTCAAAAAATTGGATAAACATATGCCTGGTGGCTCAGATGCTAAAGAATCTGCCTGCAGTGTGGGAGACCTGGGTTCAGTCCCTGGGTCAGAAAGATCTTCCTGGAGAAGGGAATGGCTACCCATTCTAGTATTCTTGCCTGAAACTCCATGGACAGAGGACCCTGGTGGACTACAGTCCATGGGGTCTCAAAGAGTCAGATGCAAAGGAATGACTAACACTTTTCACATGTAAACAAATGGAAACAAAACAAATATGATTCAAAACCTATGCCTATGTAATAATTTAACTAAAAGTGAATAATTACACAGAAGCAGGAAGATCCTTTTGAGAGTGATTAATATGTCTATTGCCAACTGCAGTGATGATTTCAAGGGAGCATATATATATATATATATATATATGTATATATATATATATATCAGTCAGTTCAGTTCAGTTCAGTCGCTCAGTCGTGTCCGACTCTAAAGTCACCCAGTTGTGCATTTTAAATACATGCAGTTTATTGTATATAAGTTATATTACAATATATCTGTTAAAAAAGAAAATATTCAAATCCATAATTTATTTTGAGGGCTCAAACAAAAGGAAAAGTTTGTAAATGATTCTAGAGGCTACATTTTTATCCTAAGCAAATATTTAAATATTTTCTTTGTGTAATATTAATTATTTTTTATGTCTTGTGAACAGGATTTAGTTTCTGACTTGAAAGATCGATCAAGAGAATAGCTCTTTTCAGGGAAAACTTACCATATTATTAGTTCAAAATTATCTTCAGAGAACCAAAAGTAACCTAAGCCAGTGACACCTCACACACTGATAGGGAAGCTAATCTGATAGATGTCAAAAACAGGAGGAATCGTGTTGGATGAAGATTCCTTGATTCTCCAGGAATCAAGCTGCATGATTCACTTGGGGGAGAAAATAAGTCTTCAACGGCAGCAGTTACTCGTGTATTGAGCTCACCTATGGGAAGAACATAGCAGTTAGGATAGTTAACATTGATTTATAGATTTCTCCTCTCTGCGGGAAAATGGGCTTCTCTCCAGTACAAAAAAAAAAAAAAAAAAAAAAACTGTAAACTTAGAAGATTTTTCAGGAGCTGGAGTCAATTAAGTAGAATATACTTTCCATTGGTTCTTTATATATGGTAAAGATGAAATATTTACAAAATATAATGGACAGAAACTTTTAATAGTATTACTACATAAAAAAATGAAAGTCCATTAAAAAAAGATGAAAAATGAAATAAGAAAAAGATAAAAAGTATATGCATTATATGATTTATATTAAAGAAGAAATACAAGCAGCTGATAGATATATGTTGTTGTTGTTAAGTTGCTAAGTCATGTCCGACTGTTTGTGATGCCATGGACTGCAGCATGCCAGGCTTCTCTGTCCTTTACCATCTCCTGGAGTTTGCTCAGATTCGTGTTCATTAAGTTGGTGATACTATCCAACCATCTCATCCTCTCCCACTTTCTTCTTTTGTCTTTAATCTTTCCCACATCAGGGTGATACATATATAAGAAAGTTCTAAATCTTAAGGGTATGTCAATAAAACAATTATATACTCTTTACTCCTATCCGTTTGGTAAAAGATAAACACACAAACACACACTGGTGTGTGGCATGTGCACACACACAGATTCTGCATTGACAACAACCAGAATGATCTTTTGTTCAATTGTTTGTTCAATCGGCACAACCCGATTGTGCCATTCAGTTCTGTTGCACGGCTGTCTTTCTTGGACCTCTTATTACTCCTGTCATGAATTGTAGCTACTGTAACTGAATCACTTTTTACTAGAATCTGGGGAGGGTTCAATCATGAGGAAACTATGTGTCAAGGCAGAAATCTAGCCTGAAATTCTCCCTCATTCATAAAGAATACTTGATTGCTAAAGTGAGGAACATGATTGCTCAAAGTTCTCTGCTCTTTAGCAGAGGAGAGCTGCCAGAAAATAAATGCTATATTTAAATGATTATAAAAGGACCTTACCCTTTATTGCAATCTTGCCAGATCTTAGAAATAGATATGATACTCAATGTCCTCTATGAAATAAAGGCCAGAATGGGATTTTTGCATGAGCCAAAAATAGCGTTACACATCTTGATTGTTGAAGCATTTAACTTTTTATCACTGACAAGATAAATTCTAAACAGTTTCTGGCTCATGTGGTGATAAAAAATATTTTTCTATTTTCTAAGCAGTTAAAACAATAGAGGATGACTTTAGTTATGCTATAAATCTTTGCTCATTTCCTGCTGATTTGAGCAAACTTTGATTTTATTAGGTAAGTGAAATTGTCCTGTGTCTTTAGCTAAAAATATGGAAGTTGAGATGTCAGAAAGCATAAGATTATCAAACCATTTCTAATTATCTTGAGGGTAAACTTATGAAGGAAGAAGCAAATCACTTTTTAAAAAATAGTTTAAAAATCTTTCCATTGCCTTGTATTTCTGATAATTTCTAAAAATATTACACTCTTGACATTCAGTGCAAATGTTATTTTCAGTTAAAAATTAGTCTCTATTACATGCTAATTTTTTCTCATTGGCATTCTGAAGCCAACCAGTCCCCAGTTATTATTTTGCGCTGTTAATTGTACACTAGACTACTATTTATAACTCACATGTTGATTAATTGTTACACATTTTAGACTTACTTGAGTTTTTACCAGCAACAGACTAATTTTCTTATAAATGAAAATAAAGATGAAAACTCCAAACAGTTCTAAAACAATTAAGATTTTTTCCCACACTTTTTGGTAAACTAGCTTCAGTAGTTTAAAGCAAAATTTTATGAATCTGTTAAGAAAGTAGTAATTATATATTGAGACATTCAAAGCTTACTAATATTGGAGTCTACAGTGCTTTAACTGTTTCCTGTTAGTTCACAAAGAATATTAAAGCTCTGAAAAATTATGGATACACACCAAGTTGGAGGAAGACTGATAGGGAAGCATATATGAAGGATATATGAAGAATAGGAATATTCAAGAGTTAAAATCTGAAGTGGCTTGTGAGGTGCATGTCTTCATTCACTCCCTATCATCTTTTTGTGGTTGTTCAGTCGCTAAGCTGTGTCTGACTTCGACCCCATGGACTGTATCATGCCAGACTCCTCTGTCCTCCACTGTCCCCCAGAGTTTGCTCCTATTCATATCCATTGAGTCAGTGATGCTATCTAACCACCTCAGCCTCTGCTGCCCCCTTCTTTTGCCTTCATTCTTTCCCAGCATCAGAGTATTTTCCAATGAATCAGTTCTTTGCATCAGATGGTCAAAGTATTGGAGCTTCAGCTTCCACGACAGTCCTTCCAATGAATATTCAGAGTTGATTTCCTTTAGGATTAACTGGTTTGATCTCTTCACTGTCCAAGGGACTCTCAAGAGTCTTCTCCAGCACCACTATTCAAAAGCATCAATTCTTTGGTGCTCAGCCTTCTTTGTGATCCAACTCTCACATCCATACATGACTACTAGAAAAACCATAGCCTTGATTATATGGACCTTTGTCTGCAAAGTGATGTCTCTGCTGTCTAGGTCTGTGCCATCTTTATAAATACATCAAGTGCTTACAGACTTTTTTTTAAGAATGTAAAGAATGCTATCATGAAGAATTGTGAACAGTTATTAGTAGATTAACAGAGTAATAAAGAGGTGCTTTCAGATGGTCATTAAAATGGTTTTGAAGACTTTTGTAGAATGGGGAATGTAGTATCCAGGTTACTCTGATCTTTAGAATGCTAATTTTGAAAGATGTTATACATTTAAAAACAAAAACAAAAATATATGGTTGTTCAGATATTTCCCATAATTTTTCTAAGCTTATTTGTCCCTAACCTCCTTCTTCAAGCATCTCAAAGAATTACTGTTTTATGGGACACATTTTAAGAAATGCTTTCCACAGGGTTAAAAGCCTTTTGTTGTGACTATGTGATTTGGTAAAAAATCAGGAAGTTATAAACAGGTTTGAATATAATAGGGAAAGGATATGTAAGTATCCAAGTCTTTGGACACTATTCTCTACACAGACTAAGGAAAAGAAACCTAGGCAGAACAGCATGAGCCACTGGAGAGAATATGAAGTCAGATAAAGGCCAGAATAGGAATTTATCAGTAAAGGTGACACCATTACAATCTGGGCTTAAAATTAAAGTAGATCATTTCCCCTAGGAGCTTCCCTGGTGATTCAGATGGTAAAGAATCTGCCTACAATGCAGGAGTTCCAGGTTTGATCCCTCGGTCAGGAAAGAGCCCCTGGAGAAGGGAATGGTTACCCAGTCCAGTATTCTTGCCTGGAGAATCCCATGGACAGAGGAGCCTGGCGTGCCGCAGTCCACGTGTTCACAGAGTCAGACACGACTGAGTGGCTAACACTTTCACTTTCATTTCCTCTAGAAGCATGCTTAGGAGGCACCGGATTGGAAGATTCCTCACCTTGCTCCATAGGGATGAATGGAAATCTGTCCCCCAGTGAGTTTGGAGTAACAGGGTGGGCAGGTAAACTCCAAGTGCAAAGGGCAGCCCTGGCAAAGCACTGTTGGAATCTAAAAGAAGGGCCTCGATCACTTACTCAACTTTTTTAGAAAGTGCTTCAAAGGTAGACTCAGTGTGCAATCATAATCAAATAGCTATATCTTCACATATTGTGAAGATAACACTACCACAAGGCAGTAAGAAGACTATAGAGCTACATGGAAGAGATTAAGTAGTGGTCCAGGACTTTCCAAAGGAGAAGGTCCTGGGTTTCATTTTCTTTTGCTTTCCTTTCATTTTCTATTTCTTGCCTTCTCCTCTCCTCTTCCCTCTTGTCTTTCATTTCCTTTCCTTTATTTTTTTAACCACTTTTCTCTTCTCATTTGTTTCATGTGCCAGAAATATCCCTGAAGTGACTGGGAGAAAATCCAGACTGTTACGTCAAGTAAAATGTTCTTCCTAAAATCTGACTCCTCTTCCCTGGTTGTGCATTTTTCAGAGTGATGGCTGATCTGCCATTTGTTCACCCAGCCAAGCCCACCACTATGCATGCTCCTCTATGTTCTCACGATACCCTGTGAAACCTGTCTCTATGTACAAATCTAAGTTAGGATTACAGTGTGTATTGTCCTCCCAAGTAGATTTTTAGTGCCTTGAATACAGGGACTGTGCTCTTCTGTATTTTATTCCCAGTACTGAGCTACAGAAAACAAGTCTGGCTGAAAAGATAGATGGTAATGAAAGGGTATATACACATATATGTAAGTATATTTTAAACAGTGATGCACTGTTCTCGGGATTATGTAAATCCTCTTTTGAATGTACCTGCCTCCACATTAGGTCCTTATAATTGAAACAACATGTGGCCTAATCAGCATTCTAGAGAAGATCAACTAAGTCCATTTAATGAGATAAATATTTATCAATGACCTGTTATGTGCAGGGGCTTCCCAGGTAGTCAGTGGTAAAGAATCTGCCTGTCAATGCAGGAGATGCAGGCTCCATCCTTGGGTCGGGAAGATCCCCTGGAGTAGGAAATGGCAATCCACTCCAGTATTCTTGCTTGGGAAATCCCATGAACAGAGGAGCCTGGTGGGCTACAGTCCATGGGGTCACAAAGAGTCAGACACTACTGAACATACATGCATGCATATTATGTGCAAGGAGTGTAGGTGAATGATTGAAAGATTGAGAATAAGGGAAAAGCTAAAGAAACCTGGGTCCCTTTATATGGAGATAAGTTGACCTCAGGTTTGGGGAACCGAGTAGCAGATTTTGTCTCTGGAGAGTTGTCATTTGTAAGCAGGATCCGCACACATTTCCACCGACAAATGAAAAGAAAGAGGAACGGGTTTTAGCTTTGAATAACCTTCTAGGAGTATGTTACCAAACAGGGCTAGGAGGGCTATTTCTCGGGAGATGTTTTTTAAGGTTAAGGTAACTCCTTAGCTGCAATCCTTTCAATAAATAAAAGGCTAGATGCCTGGAGCTCCCTGCTGGTTGTATAATTCTGGAATATTTTGGTTCCTTCTTATGCCTCTCCTTCAATGACCTTAGTTCCTTTCATCAGTTTAATGTTTAAAGCATTTACAAGAAAACATGTATCTATTTACAAGAATGAGAAATTTCAAAATTTGTCCAGGCAACTCTATTTTCATAAAAATCCCCTATTTGAAGTGACCTCGCGAGTTTCTCCCGAGGAGGCATGGCCGTGACAACATGCAGTTTCACAGGATTTCGCTTTGAAGGAGATGATATGAAATACAAAACAGACCTCGCTTTTATAGTGTGTACAAGCATTGTCTCCCTCTGAAAGAGGAAAAAGAAAACATTGGTGATGTTGCACAAGCTTCAGAAGCAAAAATAGTTCAAATAATCTTTTCAAGTGGTATCACTGAACTCTGATGAAAAACTCTCATAAACTTTATGTTTGAACATTTTCATAAGAGGATAGTTGCTTTACAATGCTGTGTTTGTTTCGGCTGTAGAGAAGAGTGAATCAGCTAGACATATACATGTATCCCCAACTTTTTGGATTTCCTTCCCATTTAGGTCCGGCTTCCCTGGTAGCTCAGCTTGTAGAGAATCTTCCTGCAATGTGGGAGACCTGGGTTCAGTCCCTGGGTTGGAAGATCCCCTGGAGAAGGGAACAGTGACTGACTTTAGTATTCTTGCTTGTAGAATTCCATGGACAGAGAAACTTGGCAGGCTACATACAGTCCATGGGGAAGCAAAAAATCTGACATGACTAAATGACTTTCACTTTACTTCACTCCCATTTTAGGACACCACAGAGCTCTGAGTAGAGTTCCCTGTGCTATACAGTAGATTCTCATTAGTTACCTATTTTATATGTAGTGGTATATATATGTCAGTCCCAATTTCCCAATTCAGCCCACCTCCACTTTCCCTTCTTGGTGTTCATACATTTGCTCTCTATGTCTGTTTTTAAAAAAAAAAAAAAAAACCCAGAAAACAAAACTTTAATTAAATTTATATGTGGATATCTACACTTAAGACTTCCTTAGTCTTAAACACTGGGGAGGGCTGCTCTGCTCAGGTAACATACTCTCCGAATAGCCTTCCAGTGACAACTCAAAAGAGTTAGCTGCTCTATTTCCAGCTGAGCTCATTCTTTACCATCTGAGCCACAGGGGAAGCTCAAATGAAAGTGAAAGTCGCTCAGTCGTGCCTGACTCTTTGCGACCCCATGGACTATAGAGTCCATGGAATTCTCCAGGCCACAATCCTGGAGTCGGTTGCCTTTCCCTTCTCCAAGGGATCTTCCCAACCCAGGGATTGAACCCAAGTGTCCCAAATTGCAGGCGGATTCTTTACCAGCTGAGCCACAAGAGAAGCCCTCTTTTTCCAGAGCAACTTGAAAGCAGGAATTGTGTCTGAATGACCTTTGTATTCCTAGCTTCCTTTATGTTGCCTCGTAGATGATAAAATGTTTATTTAATGAATGAGCACAGCTCTTACAGTATGTAGTCAACTTTCAACTCCCCTCTACAAATCCCCAGACTCTTTGAAAGTAAAGCCTAATGTCTCTTTATATTTATAATCTGAGTGTCTGGTACAGCATAGGCAGTTAATACATGCATGATGTATATGATGAAAGAATTAATACCTTGGTACGTACAGGGAATATCACCATGTTATAGAAGCATGCAATAATCAATATTGAGCAAGACTCTTAAATTATTTAGATAATATACTTATATTGGGCTTCCCTGGTGGTGCTAGTGGTAAAGAATCTGCCTGCCAATGCAAGAGGTACAAGTGATGTGTGTTCCGTCCCTGGGTTGGGAAAACCCCTGGAGAAGGAAATGGCACCCACTCCAGGATTCTTGCCTGGATAATCCCATGGACAGAGGAGACTGGCCGGCTACAGTCAGACATGACTGAGCGACTGAGAGACAGAGAACTTATATTCATCACACTCTGGGAGGAAAACACAGACATGTGTGTGTCTATAATTGATACATATTGTTGTTCAATCACTAACTCATGTCTATGTTTTTACCCTATGGACTGCAAAAGGCCAAGCCTTCCTGTCCCTCACTATCTCCTGGAATATGCCCAAGTTCATGTCCATTGAATCGGTGATGCCATCCAACCATCTCATCCTTTGCTGCCCACTTCTCCTGTTGCCTTCAATTTTTCCCAGCATCAGGGTCTTTTCCATTAAGTTGGCTCTTTGCATCAGGTGGCCAAAGTATTGGAGCTTCATCTTCAGCATCAGTCCTTCCCATGAGTATTCAGGGTTGATTGCCTTTAGGATTTACTGATTTGATCTCCTTGCAGTCCAAAAGACTCTCAAGAGTCTTTTCCAGCACCACAATTTGAAGGCATCAATTCTTTGGAGAGCAGCCTTCTTTATGGTCCAACTCTCACATCCATACATGACTACTGGAAAAACCATAGCTTTGACTATACCTTTGTCAGCAAAGTGATGTCTTTGCTTTTTAACACACTGTCTAGGTTTGTCATAGCTTTCCCTGCAAGGAGCAAGCATCTTCTAATTTCATGGTATGTATATAGATACACATATATGTACACAATCTCAGAGTATGATTAGTATCTTAACATATTTTAATTAAGAATAAATTGCAAGATTTTGTTATTAGAGAGGTCAGTACCTGCTGTCCCTGTCCTCCCCCTACCAAAGAAAAATTTATGTATTTAAATCATCTCCTTCCTTGCCCACATTAGATATTCGTATGAGGTTGTGATTATATCTGATGTAAGCATGTGACAGTGCTTTGGAGTAACTATGAAATTATTCATTTTTGCTTCTTTCTAAACCTTTTGTGTAATCATTTGTGCAGGCTGCCCTGACACTGACACCGTTGGCTGTGCCAGTCAGCGTCAGCACAGGAAGCCTCCTGAAGAGGAGGGTTACACAACTTCTATTTTTAATGCTTTCGTGAATTGCAACACTGGTTCTGCCTTGTTTTCTGACATAGACAATAGTAAAATATCAGCCCCTTCTCTGCTTAACTCATTTGCATGGGATTTTATTAGGAGGAGGACTCATTGATGAGCTTGTGTGTGGTGCTTAGTTGCTCAGTCGTGTCTGACTCTGCAACTCCATGAACTGTAGCCTGCCAAGCTCCTCTGTCCAAGATGATCTCCAAGCAAGAATACTGGAGTGGGTTGCCAACCCTTCCTCCAGGGGAACCTTCCCAACCCAGGGGTCGAATCCAGGTCTCCTGCATTGCAGTTGGATTCTTTACTGTCTGAGCCACTGATGAACTCAGGAGAAACTGCCCCACTCATTGGGGTGAGTAATTGACAGTGTGGGAAATGGAGTAAAAGATGGATGCTTTCAAACCTGCTCTTACCACTTCCTGTTATAATTTTGGACTAGTGCAACATTGAACAAGTGACTTATTTGATCTGAGCTTCTGGTTAGTCATTATCAAAGTGGAAATAAAATTAGTATACACTTCCTTGTGGCTCAGCTGGTAAAGAATCCGCCTGCAATTTGGGACACCTGGGTTTGATCCCTGGGTTGGGAAGATCCCTTGAAGAAGGGAAAGGCTGTCCACTCTAGTATTCTGGCCTGGACAATTCCATTGACTGTATAGTCCATGGGATCACAAAGAGTCGGACACAACTGAGCAACTTTCACTTTCACTTCAATGCATTATGAAACATGTAATTAACTCATGCCTTATGCAGTGACTGGTATATAAAAAGTATACATTAAGTTTTTTTTTTATTACTGTTTCTACTGTTTTATTTCTGAGCATTTCAAGGTTTACATGGTACACTTTTTTGTCAGTAGCAAGATAGAATAATGATTATACTTAACTAGCTCATTTGTTGTGATGCAATTCGTTAACCAGTGTCTGTTGACATTGATCACATGTTTTGTTTGATTTAAGAAAAGAAAAATCAAATTCTGGAAAAATGATCTAATTTATGATCAGCTGATACCAAATTACTAGACTGACTCCCCTTTTTCCAGGAAGTTGCTTGGACTTTGGGTACTACAGTTTAGTCATATAAGTAATGAAGCCTGGTGAGACTGTTTCTCACCACTAAATGGGGGAAAACCAATCCATTTGTTAATACTCAGAAAGGTAATCAGTGATGATGGGATGAGGAGGTGGAAAGTTCAAGAACTTTGGCATCAGGCTGACCTGGGTTTGAATTTCAGTTCTATCATTTCTCTGGCTAATGCACTGAATTCCTTTGTAACAGAGATTCTCAGACTTTGTCTTATGGTTGTTAAGATTCTCAGTATTTCCAAAGGGACTATTATTTATCACATTTTTAAAAATTTCTAGGTTGATTGTTAAAGCAATTTATCTCTGTAGATAATTAGACCAAAGAGATGGAGGAGACAAAGTCAGGGTGTGAGATGGAAAGACAGGAGAAAACCAGGATCTAGGGGAGAGAATTTCATTGGATGGTCCCCTGTAGGATTTGTTCTAGCACAATTGAGAAGTTAACCAGATGTGTCTTGGAAATTGCCCTTCCTAGCCATACTTCTCCCGGATGCTACAAGAACTTACAAAAATATACTTGAAGCCCAAATCTACACATTTCTCTATCTTCTAGTCATTCCTAATTGGTATTTTCCCTAGGATTTTTTTAGAAGGAAGCAAGGTCTATTCCATTTGTCAGGCTTTTTGTTTATTTGTTAGCCTGGACTGATCAAGGCAAACTTGGAAGGCTTTTCTTTATCCCTAGAGATAACCAACGTGAGTAACTTTCACTAGCCCATTTCCACACTAGTGCCAAGGTTTTTTAAAAACAGAAATTGAAATGCTTTACACTGACACTCTAGTCTGGAAAGCAAATTATTTGATTAAAACAAGTGACTGATTTTGTTGTTGTTGTTGTTGTTTAGTGGCTAAGTTATGTCTGACTCTTGTGTGACCTCATGGACCGTAGGCCACCAGACTCCTCTGTTCAAGGGATTTCCTTGGCGAGAATACTAGAATTGGTTGCCATTTCCTTCTTCAGAGGATCTTCCTGACCCAAGGATTGAACCTGTGTCTTCTGCATTGCAGGTGGATTCTTTATCATCTAAGCCACCTGTAAAGCCCCAAATGGATGATAGAAGATTCTAATTATTGTCTCTACATTGTTCCATAAAACTCAGTTCCATTCATTTCTTGAAAATAAAAAGCACAGAATAAAATAAATCATGTTTCCTTTTTTTTTTCAAAATTGGATTTTAATGGCTTATTTGAGTCTCAACTTCCTCATGCCTAATTTTAGTTAACAGTATCCCTTTGGATTCTAATAATATATTTTAATGTAAATTTGAATAAAATTGAAAAAGGCATAACTGAACATGTTTGATTTCTTGGTTTCTTAGGTCTATCAAAACTGATCATTTCAATTAGAAGTTTTTGTATGCCTTGTGTTTTTCAAGAGTTAGTGCAAGCTTGTTAGGACTTGCATGTGTATTCAGTCGGTAAGTTGTATCTGACTTTTTTGCTACCCCATGGACTCTATCCTGGGGCTTCCCAGGTGATGCTAAATGTTACAGTCCATGGGATTGCAAAGAGTCGGACACTACTGAAGCAACTTAGCACACGCACACACATATGGACTGTAGCCCACCAGCCTCCTCTGTCCATGAGGTTCTCCAGGCAAGAATAGTGGAGTAGGTTGCTATTTCCTCCTCCAGGGGATCTTCCTGACCCAGAGATCGAACCTGTATCTCCTGCACTGGCAGGCAGATCTTTTACCACTGGGGCCACCTGGAAAACCAGCCCACTGCTAGGACATAGTTGCAATTAATTAAAAGTTGCATTTATTTATAGTTTTTATTTCAGTATTTCTCAATGTATGGTCTACTTTCTGCTTCATTAACATTACTTGGGAATGTTTATTTAAAAATCTTAGATTCCTGGGTTCCACTCAAAATTACTGATTCAAAATATCCAGAGGCAGAGCCAAGGAATCCTTTTTTTTTTTTTAATGGCATCCTATATAACTCTTATGCACATGAAAACTTGATTTCAGCACCACTATAAAGAAGTCAGAAAGAGAAAAATAAATGTTGTATATTAACGCATCTATGTGTAATCTAGAAAAATGGTTCAGAGGAACCTATTTTCAAGGCCAGAATCCAGAGGTAGAGAACAGACATGTGGACACAGGAAAGGAAGGAGGGGATGGGATGAATTGGGAAAGTATAATTGACATATATATACTACCATGTGTAAAATAGATAGCTGGTGAGGACCTGCTATATAGCACAAGCTTAGCTTAGTGCTCTGCGATGGAGGCTCCAGAGGGAGAGTATGTAAGTATTCATATAAGCTGATTCAATTTGCTGCAGAGCAGAAACTAACACAATATTATAAAGCAACTATACACCAATTAGGGAAAAAAAAAGAATCAGTGGAGAGGCCAGCAGCCACTAAATGAGCTATTTTAGAGAGAAGGAGGGATGAAAAAGGACAAGGAAAATTTAGGCTATATTATCATTGTATGAATGATAGAAGGTCAAGTGCTATTTTCTTCCTTTTCCTTTGAAAATCTTTTATTTTGTGTGAACAACCAATATTTATTAAAATATGTAAGAACTACAGTCACTTCTTAATTCACACTAAAGAAATGAACGCGGAAAGGAGAATGCTTAAAGAGGATCACTCAGTGCAGTTCAGTTCAGTTCAGAAGCTCAGTCGTGTCCGACTCTTTGAGACCCCATGAATCACAGCATGCCAGGCCTCCCTGTCCATCACCAACTCCCAGAGTTTACTCAAACTCATGCCCATCAAGTCAGTGATGCTATCCAGCCATCTCATCCTCTGTTGCCCCCGTCTCCTCCTGCCCCCAATCCCTCCCAGCATCAGGGTCTTTTCTAATGAGTCAACTCTTCGCATGAGGTGGCCAAAGTATTGGAGTTTCAGCCTCAGCATCAGTCCTTCCAATGAACACCCAGGACTGATCTCCTTTAGGATGGACTGGTTAGATCTCCTTGCAGTCCAAGGGACTCTCAAGAGTCTTCTCCAACACCACAGTTCAAAAGCATCAATTCTTCAGCACTCAGCTTTCTTTATAGTCCAACTCTCACATCCATACATGACCAATGGAAAAACCATAGCCTTGACCAGACAGACCTTTGTTGACAAAGTAATGTCTCTGCTTTCTAGGTTGCTGTCTAGGTTGGTCATAACTTTCCTTCCAAGGAGTAAGCGTCTTTTAGTTTCATTGCTGCAATCACCATCTGCAGTGATTTTGGAGCCCAGAAAAATAAAGTCAGCCACTGTTTCCACTGTGTCCCCATCTATTTGCCATGAAGTGACAAGACTGGATGCCATGATCTTAGTTTTCTGAATGTTAAGCTTTAAGCCAACTCTTTCACCCTCCTCTTTCACGTTCATCAAGAGGCTCTTTGGTTCTTCTTCACTTTCTGCCATAAGGGTGGTGTCATCTGCATATTTGAGATTATTGATATTTCTCCCGGCAGTCTTGATTCCAGCTTGTGCTTCTTCCAGCCCAGTGTACTCTGCATATAAGTTAAATAAGCAGGGTGACAATATACAGCCTTGACGTCCTCCTTTTCCTATTTGGAACCAGTCTGTTGTTCCATGTCCAGTTCTAACTGTTGCTTCCTGACCCGCATACAGGTTTCTCAAGAGGCAGGTCAGGTGGTCTGGTATTCCCATCTCTTTCAGAATTTTCCACAGTCATTGGATGAGATGCTTATACCAACAATAGACAACAAAACTGATAGTAAGGTTGATATGAAAGACAGATTAAAGGAATGGACAGGGTCTCATTTCCATTTTTGGTTACAGATTTATTCCCTTGTCCAATGAAGACAAAACCTGAAGTCAAGGTTAGTTCCTGTTGGTTTATCCCATCTGTATGTAATAATTTGTTAAAATTATATATTAAAATGAAACAAACACTTCTGACAAGCATACAAACCCTAAATTTTATTCAATTAATTGCAAATAGGACTATCAAATCTTCAGCTTTTGGACTGAAATGACCTTCTTTGTTTTGCAAAGTAGTTCTTATCAAATAATCTCCTTTTGGGGAAGATTTCCTTCTGTCTCAGTTTGCTTTGCATTTAATTAAGAAGTTTGTCCGCGTATTTTCTCCTAAGACAAGGAGAAAATAAGAGAATTGCTCTTTCAATTTTTGATATTTTACATAAGTTGTAAAATATTTGATATAAAGCCAACTTGAGATGATAAATAATTCATGCAGTCTATTGGTAATTGGTGATGTGAGATGCAAACCACATAAATGAAATGGATCTCTTTGCTATCATTTGCCCAATGTAATATATTTTATAGACACTAATGATACACAAACAGTAAAGCTTAATGATGTTTTGAGTGCTGATTATACCTAAAAGATGCTTCAAGTCATACAAATATTCCAGAAGTGATCACACCATGAGCTATTTGTTGAAATAAACATTACAAGATGGCTTAAGGTCAATTTAATCAAATATATATGGAAGTCTTTTTGTAGTTGCATGTATCTAGCTCTTGCTCAGCCATTTAAATCTGTTTACTTTTCAAATCATCAGTTCTAGAAAAATAGTAAAATTCAATGTGCCACTGCTCCTCAGTTAATTAACCTTTGATTCAATCATAGGACACAATAGCAAGTTTCTATTTACAGGGGGATGTTGCTGTTATTTCCCAGCAAGTCTGTTAGAATCTTCTAAGCAAGTGCCTGGACAAGGTATAACCGGAGAGAAGTCAGCTTATCAGAGTAAAAATTAGATAAATTGGATTCATTAATGAAACTAATTTGAATCCTCAAACTACTGCACAATTGCACTCATCTCACACACTAGTAAAGTAATGCTGAAAATTCGCCAAGCCAGGCTTCAGCAATACATGAACCATGAACTTCCAGATGTTCAAGCTGGTTTTAGAAAAGGCAGAGGAACCAGAGGTCAAATTGCCAACATCTGCTGGATCATCAAAAAAGAAAGAGTTCCAGAAAAACATCGACCTATGCTTTATTGACTATGCCAAAGCCTTTAACTGTGTTGATCACAATAAACTGTGGAAAATTCTGAAAGAGATGGGAATACCAGACCACCTGACCTGCCTCTTGAGAAACCTGTATGCGGGTCAGGAAGCAACAGTTAGAACTGGACATGGAACAACAGACTGGTTCCAAATAGGAAAAGGAGGACGTCAAGGCTGTATATTGTCACCCTGCTTATTTAACTTATATGCAGAGTACACTGGGCTGGAAGAAGCACAAGCTGGAATCAAGACTGCCGGGAGAAATATCAATAATCTCAGATATGCAGATGACACCACCCTTATGGCAGAAAGTGAAGAAGAACCAAAGAGCCTCTTGATGAACGTGAAAGAGGAGGGTGAAAGAGTTGGCTTAAAGCTTAACATTCAGAAAACTAAGATCATGGCATCCAGTCTTGTCACTTCATGGCAAATAGATGGGGACACAGTGGAAACAGTGGCTGACTTTATTTTTCTGGGCTCCAAAATCACTGCAGATGGTGATTGCAGCAATGAAACTAAAAGACACTTACTCCTTGGAAGGAAAGTTATGACCAACCTAGACAGCAACCTAGACAGCAACCTAGAAAGCAGAGACATTACTTTATCAACAAAGGTCTGTCTGGTCAAGGCTATGGTTTTTCCATTGGTCATGTATGGATGTGAGAGTTGGACTGTGAAGAAAGCTGAGTGCTGAAGAATTGATGCTTTTGAACTGTGGTGTTGGAGAAGACTCTTGAGAGTCCCTTGGACTGCAAGGAGATCTAACCAGTCCATCCTAAAGGAGATCAGTCCTGGGTGTTCATTGGAAGGACTGATGCTGAGGCTGAAACTCCAATACTTTGGCCACCTCATGCGAAGAGCTGACTCATTTGAGAAGACCCTGATGCTGGGAAAGATTGAGGGCAGGAGGAGAAGGGTAAGACAGAGGATGAGATGGTTGGATGGCATCACATACTCGATGGACATGGGTTTGGGTGGACTCTGGGAGTTGGTGATGGACAGGGATGACTGGCGTGCTGCAGTTCATGGGGTCTCAAAGAGTCGGACACAACTGAGCTTCTGAACTGAACTGAATGAAACTAATGACACTTGAAAAAAATGTCACTTTACCCCTAAACACTTAATTGTATTTAGAGTGGCTTCACAGGTTGTTCTAGTGGTAAAGAATTCTCCTGCGAATGCAGGAGACAGGAGAGGTGCTGGTTCGATCCCTGGGTCAAAAAAATTGCCTGGAGAAGGAAGTGGCAACCCACTCCAGTATTCTTGCCTAGGAAATGCCATGGACAGAGGACCCTGGTGGGCTACAGTCCCTGGGGTCGCAACGAGTCTGACACCACTGAAGCGACCTAGCATGCAACATGTACACAGTATTCAGCATTTAGGAAGAGTTTTTGTTACCACTCAAATTCCTATCACTGTTTTCGTGGGAAAACAGTGAACAGATGAGATATAATACATTTCAGAAAAGGGCAGTTGATTATGCCTTCTCCATAACTCAAGTATTTTTATTTATCCATCTGGTCTGTCATAACCTTGTTATGACATAAAGATTGCTAGATCTCAGCATGGCAAGAAAATACCCATTTTTAATCAGTAAAACTGGATGGCGCTGCTTCACTGAACAGATCTGGGCAGGTTGCTGGTAATACTGAGTATTGTCATCCAGCTGCAGCCACAGTGACAATCTGGGCAGGAAGTGGGATTTCAAAACCCTTTCCACCAGATGGGAGATTTTATTTATTCCCACCACCCAGATGCCACCAACTCATCTCTCTGATGAGACTGTTTACTTATCTTACAAGGAGAGGTGCTGGTTGCTCCAAGACATGTTTATTGAGAATTTCAACTGCCAGCTGAACAGCAAATTAACACAAAAGCAGTGTGTGTGTGTGTGTGTGTGTGTGTGTGTGTGTGAGAGAGAGAGAGAGAGAGAGAGACAGAGAGACAGAGAGACTTAAGAGGACTATTCAGTGGACTCTTCTTTCAGTTGATTCTCAAGTGTGCGTGGTGACCTTGCAGAGATGAAGAGACAGTGCCTCAACTGGACTTACCTGCTTGACTCTGGAGTCATCTTAGGGCCCAAAAGCTGACTCCAGCATAGGGTTGAGCTGAAAGGGGACTCTTTAGTCCAGAGCATCCCCAATCCTAGGATCCACAAACCTTGGTATCAAGTCCTTATCAGAAATTTTTTGTAATCAAAGTCACTTCAGTGGTGTCTGACTCTTTGCAACCCTATGGGCCATAGACCGCCAGGCTCCTCTATCCATGGGATTCTCCAGACAAGAATACTGGAGTGGGTTGCCATTTTCCTTCTCCAGGGGAATCTTCCTGATCCAGGGATCAAACTCGAGTCTCTTTAAGTCTCCTGCATTGGCAGGCAGGTTTTTACCACTATCAGAAGTACAAGGATTTAATTAAATTGTAGGATTGACAATACCATCAGTCCAAGAACAGTCCCTCCTGGAGTGGACTGTGGAGTCAGAGGTTCCCAGCATTTTCTCAGAGGAGCTCTATGTGTGACATCCCAGAGCTTGTACCCTCTGCCACCAATGGAGGAAATCCTCTGCAGAATCATGTGTAGAACAGATGGGATCAGGCTGGAATCTCAGCTCTGTAGCACTCTACATGAGCACTGTCTATGCTGTAACACCACCCTGTGTGGCTTCCTGCAGTTCCTTAATTACCTTGGTTACTGTTGCCCCAAATGTCCAAGCACTGGCACAAAACTATTTCAAAAACATCTCAGCTATGCCTGTCTTAATGCACCATGTATAGCCAAGCAGGTGGTCCCCAGCAGACCACCATGTGAATCATCAAACCACATCATTGGTGGCCCTTGTCTGCAGCAAGAAGGCCCCCTGATTTCTCTACTCCTCAGTGTCCTTCTATGAAATTGATTCCTTGTTAATCTGTGTTTCATTAACCACAGAACTGCACATGCTTTAAATAATCAGAAAATAAAAACTGTTTTCAGTAACTTTAGACTATGTGATAGGTGTTGGTTTCCTAGCGTTATTTCTCACTACCTCTGTACATTCAAATATGCACACAAAGGGCATAGAAGTTAATTGTCTGGAACAAACTCAGCCATACTGTATGAGAATTACTCCAAAAGTAGAAGCCTTGGTCTTCCCAGGTGGTACTAGTGGTAAAAAGCCCTCCTGCCAGTGCGGGAGAACATGGGCATTAAGAGATGAGGGCTTGATCCCTGGGCTGGGAAGATCCCCTGGAGTAGGAAATGCAACCCACTCCAGTATTCTTGCCGGGGAATCCCATGGACATAGGAGCCTGTTGGGCTACAGTCCATACAGTCACAAAGAGTCAAACATGACTGAAGTGACTTAGCACCCGTGAAATAGTCAGCATCACAACCATCCCACATTTAGGGTAGCAAAATCGGCTCACTTGATAACTGCCATAAGAAAAGGGCTGATCTCTGTGTGTTTCTCAGTGTTATTACTCACTGGAGAGTTGCTAAACCTCTCAAAGCTTTGTCTTCTCATGTAAACATGAAGTGGAGAATGTAAACAGTGTCCATACATAGGGCTGCTATGACATTACATGAAATAAGTATGTGAAACCCTTAGTGTATTACCAAACTATGGACTGTAGCCCACCAGGCTCCTCCATCCATGGGATTATTCCAGGCAAGAATTCTGGAGTGGGTTGCCATTTCCTTCTCAGGGGATCTTCCGGGGATCTTCTCAACCCAGGGATCGAACCTAGGTCTCCCACTTTGCAGGCAGACTTTTTACTGTCTCAGCCACCAGGGAATCCCATCTAACATATAAAGTACATACAAATGCTTTATCTTTTAATTATTACTGAATTTATTATCATCAATAACCCAGTTCTACAGTTGCAGTTTATAGGCCAGATAACTGTTATCAATTTTCTTTTTTTCTTTTTTGGCTGGGTTGCATGGGACAGAGAAGCAGAGTCTTAATCATTAAAATACAAGGGAAGTCCCAACTGTATTTATTTTCTTTTTCTGTTGTAATCGATTACCACAAATTTAATGACTTAAGACATCACAAATATATCTTACAATCCTGGGGCTCAGAAGTCCAAGTTCAATGTGATTGAACTAAAGTTAAAGTGTTTTCAGGGCTGGTTGCTTCTGGAGGCTCCAGGGGAGAAGACATCTTCTTTCCTTTCCCAGCTTCTGGAAGCAGACTGTAGTCCTTGGATGGTGGTCTTTTTCTCCATCTTCAAAGAAGTGTAGCATCTTTCAGTCTCATCTCTCTGTCACTCTCTTTCTCTGTCTCCTTTTTTCCGCCTGTCATTGTCACATCACCATCTCTGTCTTTAACCTTCCTGCTTCACTCTTGTAAAGATCCTTGTGATAATATCCAGTCTGCAGAATAATCTCCTCATCTCAAGAGCTGCAAAGCTCCTTTTATGTTTCCGGGTTTCCAGGATGAGGGCCTTGCCATATGCTGACTGTTGCTCAGCCCACCCCAGTAACTGAGATCTGAGAATTTAAATGACAGGCACCAAGTCACACAACTAGTCAGTTACATGGTCCGTGTCTCAAGGCTCCCAGCCAAATGTTTATTCTGATTTAGCCTCTGTCTGTAATTGCAGATCTAGTCTTGCTTTATTTTGAAAATGAGTTCAAAGACTCATTATCTTTTAATTAACACAAGTAATATCTGTGTATAATTTTTTTATAGAAAAATGTGGATGTTTCTTTTCTCCCATTATTTCTCCAGTTGTAACCACCCTAATAGTTTCATGGCCAACCTTCTGGTATCCTTCTATGTATTTATAAAGTTTTTATATTTTGTATAAATGTATATAAATGTCCATTTATCCTTTCTAGTCTTTCATTTTTTATATACATAAGGTCTTTCCATAAATATTACTCTGCCCCCTTCCCCCCACCATTTACCAATGTAATTTTCTAACAGGGGATATAGGATGCCACTGAGTATGAGAATCTTGTTTTCAACTGCTGTTTTTCAGATAGACATTTCTATTCTAGCTTAGACTCTCACCTTTATACTGTGATGAGTAAATATCTTTGTGCACACATGAATGTATTTAGTGGTAGGTTTTTAGAAGTGGAAACGTGTGTATGTGTGCAGGCATGTGTATTTCAATTCTAAATTCTAATTTTGGAAGTCTAACCAATTTACTTCATGGTAATCACTTCATGGGAAATAGATGGGGAAACAGTGCAAGCAGTGTCAGACTTTATTTTTTTGGGCTCCAAAATCACTGCAGATGGTGATTGCAGCCATGAAATTAAAAGACGCTTATTCCTTGGAAGGAAAATTATGACCAACTGAGAAAGCATATTAAAAAGCAGAGACATTACTTTGCCAACAAAGGTCCGTCTGGTCAAGGCTATGGTTTCTCCAGTGGTCATGTATGGATGTGAGTTGGACTGTGAAGAAAGCTGAGTGCTGAAGAATTGATGCTTTTGACTGTGGTGTTGGAGAAGACTCTTGAGAGTCCCTTGGACTGCAAGGAGATCCAACCAGTCCATCCATAAGGAGATCAGTCCTAGGTGTTCATTGGAAGGACTGATGCTGAAGCCGAAACTCCAATACTTTGGCCACCTCATGAGAAGAGTTGACTCATTGGAAAAGACTCTGATGCTGGGAGGGATTGGGGGCAGGAGGAGAAGGGGACGACAGAGGATGAGCTGGCTGGATGGCATCACATACTTGATGGACATGGGTTTGGGTGGACTCCGTGAGTTAGTGATGGACAGGGAGGCCTGGCATGCTGCAATTCATGGGATCACAAAGAGTCGAACATGACTGAGTGACCTAACTGAACTGAACTGAACCAGTTTACACTCTGACCAATGGTGTATGAGCATTCTTATATCATCATGTCTTCAGTTACACTCAGTGTTTTCAATTTTTGTCCCAATTTGATAGGAGGAAAATAATACTTTACAATGGCTTAATGTGTGCTTGTTAAATTAGTGACATTGATTAATGGCTGCTTCTTTAGATGGGTGATGCAGATATGGCTGTATAATATTATTCCCTGAAACCTTCTTACCCTAATTGGACAAATAGTTAATTCACAGGACAAGTCTCCAAGTGTATGTAACTGCTTTCCTCTCTGGCCTGACTCCACATAGTATAGCTTATGTAAGGGTCTTCTGCAGTCAACTTCTTGATCAATGAAGCTTTTCTTATTTATTTTATGTCTGACTGCCTTCTTTCCATATGTTTATTTTGCTCACCATCCTCTCTTAAACCAGTCTTATTTGCTAAACAGTCTTGGGATAACTGAGTTCACTGTTAATTCATAACTGCTGTCATTGTAGTTCTTATTTTCACATTATTTTCATATTGGTTTGGGTTTCTCACTGATAATTTAAAAGTAATTAAGCTAGTGTACTACATTAAGCACAATCTGTGATGCCTAAGGTTTTTACAAATTAGTCTGTTTATATACAAAATAACATCAAGCTGAAACTAATTTATCTACCATGGTTCTTCAGGTGATCAATGATCACTTTTAACACAATTGGAATCAAGCTGCTCAAGAGAATGACACAGAAGACATCTAATTTGCACTTCCTTAATGCTGATAGAAATGCAGTGGATTCTAGTGTCTTTTTCCATCAATGTCTCTTGCATGTGATCATCTGGAAGCTTGGCTGCATTGATTGTGTGCTCTTGTGAGTGTCCTTTGATTACAATCATGTTGTCAAGATTCAATTACATTTCACTGGTAAAACAAGAAATGGCAATTATAACCTGAATTATTTTAGAACTGGAGTTTATTGGAAAAGACCCTGATGCTGGGAAAGATTGAGGGCAGGAGGAGAAGGGGACGACAGAGGATGAGATGGTTGGATGGCATCACCGACTCGATGGACATGGGTTTGGGTGGACTCCGGGAGTTGGTGATGGACAGGAAGGCCTGGCGTGCTGCGGTTCATGGGGTTGCAAGGAGTTGGACACGACTGAGCGACTGAACTGAACTGAGCAAATTTCTGCTCCTATTAAGTTGTGGACAATAATTTATACTATATGCTGTAATTGAACTTCAAATTATGTATAAAAATGCAAATGATGACCCTGATATTGTGTTCAGTCACTCAGTTGTGTCCAACTCTTTGCAGTCCCATGGACTATAGCTTGCCAGGCTCCTCTGTCCATGGGATTTTCTAGGCAAGATTACTGGAGTAAAAGGGATTAAACCTGCATCTCTTGCATTGCCTGCACTGGCAGGCGATTCTTTACCACTGGCACCACCTGGGAAGCCCATATTGGACCCTGATTATTGGACTCTTACAAACACTCAGGATTTCATCCTGAAGAACTTTAGGTGGTTAGGGAATATTCTCCAGGGGTTGATTATGTGAGTTGAGGTCTGAATGACAAAAATAAAGCAGCCCTGTCAAAATTTGGGATAGAATATTTCTGGCAGAGGGACAGCAAGGGAAGTGTCCTAAGGCTAGAAAAAGTATAGTTTTAAGAGACAGAAAGGAGTCCAGGTGTGACCAGAGCCTCGTGAGCACAGGTGAGGGTCATGTCAGTTGAGGATGCTGAAGTCAGCTTCACAAGATTGTAAGCACAGTGGAACAAGTAAAGTGTGTTTTTTTGTTTGTTTGGTTTTGGTTTGTTTTGTTTTTTTTTTTTTACAGATGGGGTGTTATGATTCTATCTGCATTTTGAAAAGATCACTTTGGTGACTGTGTGAAGAATGGACCATGAGGATCAAATGGATGTAAAGTCTAGAGTAAGTGGTAGAGCCAATGGATTGACGGTCTGAAATAGTTTAAATGTTTCTGAGAGACTATGTGAGAAAACCAGTAGTAGGAATAGAATCTTGTGTTTGGGAGTAAGAAGATTTCTTGTGAGCGCTAGGTCTAGGATCTAACCACCATAGAATATGGCTGATGTGCTGTGAAATCACACTTAGGAATCTCACTTATTCATTCAACAAATATGTTTTCAGTGCTTCCCATGTGCCAGTCACTGTCTGAAGCCACAGGCTTACAGCAGTGACAAAAACAGACAAAAACTCCCCGTGCCAAATGGCTTTACAAGCTAGTGGGTAAGAGAGATGACAGATCAAGGCATACCGACAAGTGTGAGGTATGGTGAATGGCAAGGACGAAGGAAGGAGAGGTGGCTAGAGGCTTAACCAGGGAGGATTCCTCATCAATCATGATACAGAGTTGGATTTTCTTCTGTAGTGTGGTTGGGGGGTGGAGAGAACATATTCAGATTTACATTTATAAAGGGATCGCTAGGGCTACCATCTGGGGACAGACCTTTTGTGGGCAAGAGAAGAGACCTCAAAAGTTCTGCCCTGATCCAGGCAAGAGAGAAAGGTTCTTCCTACATGAGGGCAGCTGTGGTGGAGGTGAGCAAAAGTTGAATTCAGGATACATTTTGAACATGGAATGTCAAATTTATAGGTTCTAGAGCTGTCATCTTTGAGAGCTGGCCCTTTGTGATTTGCTCAGCTCATTCATCCCCAAGAGACCACATTTGTATAAAAGCCTGGCGTGGGCAAATATCAAACCTCTTCAGTGTGGCAATTCCCTTCACACTTACTATTACACTTCATCATTACAAAAGCTTCATGAGCTAGGTTTCGTTAACCACCTTGCAAATTACTGTACATCATGGATCTTGTAGATTCTGTATAAAAGGCATTAAATTTTGCAGATACCAAAAGAATACATGTTTATTTTCCATTACTTATCTTTGTTTGATTTAATAACAGCCCCGAGTTGAATTCTGTCTGTTTTGAGAAATTCACAAGAGAGTATACACATTTTTTTTTTTTTTGGTTAAAAGTCAGGATAGTCTTTAGTTTTATTCCGTGAGAAATTCAAGAGATAAATATGACTCTATTTAAAACCTCACAAAATGTTTTCTACCCACAGAAAGGCACAGCTTTTGTTCCACAGGTCACTGTTTCTCTGTGTCCCCAGTTCTTGCTCTTGCTCCCAGACCTTTCAAAAATAGAATAGTTGCAGCTGAGCCAAGTAGTCTTGGCTTGAAATTACTTTTACTTTTGGAATATTCTTTCTGCATTTAACACTTAAAATTTTGGCTAAAGCAGGGACTGTCACTGGCTCTCATTCCCATTTCCCCAAGCACTAGCCTCACTTCTGGCTGAGCCACAAGAGCAATTAAAACATCCTGAGAGATTAATCGAAACTGTGTTGGAGGAAGATCAAGGGCTCAAGGAACTGAGAACTCAGGGTATCAGCTGTTCTAATAAATATTAAAATTATTTAAAATACTGTCAGGAAAGGTGTAAGAAGATTGTGACCCAGGTCCTGAAAAATCAATAATGGAAGGGAATTGACAAGGAGGTCAGTAGAAGCCAGTGATGATGAGAGCAGAGTGCTAAATGCTAATAACATGGATAGACCTCATAGTAGAAGGACTTCTGGAAGAGCAAGGGGAGGGGGTAGCGGTGTGGTAGTGTGTCTGGTCAGGAGGAATTGGCTCACCCACTATCTAATTGTGAGTTGATTCTTTAAAAATATTAAATATTAAAAATATAGTCTTTAAAAATAGATTCCTCTACCTGACAGCAAGTATCCTCAGGAGATGGCCAGCATTCACTTAAAGCAAGAGGTGGAGGGAACTTTCAGAAAAAATACTGAGTGTATATGGGAGTGTGCTGATCATGAAGTAAGAAATTCAGAGGACACAGTGCCAATTGTTATTATCTGTATCTACCACGTTGAGGTAAACTGAAGGTCAAAAAGGATCATTTATCCAGTCACAGGGCTTCTAGGTGGCAGCAAAATGAGATTCTTTGTATTAATATAATTTTATGATTCCAGATCCTATGCTCTTTAAAGGGGCTATGAAGCTGATGTAATGTAAGCTAAGCTCAATGTAATGTCAGAGAAATGTTATTCTTTACCATGCTTTAGCCAACAAAGCACTGCAACACAGACATGTAACAGTGCTTCTGTTGGTAATAGCTGAATTCTGCACCCCACTTATGAGGGGTCTCAGTGTGCTGAGAGCTGTGTTGATCACCTCTTAAGAAATTTGTTCAAGTGCTGGTCAGGGTAAACTCTGGACTTGATAGCCTCTAGTGCATGTCTTAGAATAGGTCTGGAAAAAAGCAAGGAAAAATGAACTTGGTTGCTGAACAATGTTTGGCCACGTCACAATGTGATTAAGGGCCAACTGTGTACCCAGCTATGAAAAGATGCTATGCAGAGCCGTGAAAAATAGAGCTTCATATCACTGATGGCTTTCCTATGTCCATTTCTTTTCCTGTATCCATTTTTCAATTTTCTCTTCTTATTCAACCATATAAGTATATAAATATTAATTATTACCAAAATATAAAATTAAAAATTTCCTTTAAAAAAAAAGTTTACCTGGTCAGAAGATGGTGGATAGAATGAGTAGGGTTGCCTTAGTGATGACCACATACAATAAGTAGAAATCTCTATGCACTTTGGGAGCAAAGGTTTTTTATGGTTCAGAATATAAATTACTTTTAAAAACATGACTTTGACCTCTTTCTCCAACTATTTGAAAAAAAGAAATAATTTGTATAGCAGTTCCTATTTTAAAAACTTTTTATTTCCCAACTAGTAGAGGAGAGAAAGCTGAAACCTGAGTGCCTGCAGAGAGGAATGATGATAAAGCCTCAATTTACTCCAGAGAGGGGGCTTCCCTGGTGGCTCAGTGGTAAAGAATCAAGCTGCCAATGCAGGAGACATAAGAGACGAAAGTTCTATCCCTGGGTCGGGAAGATGCTCTGGAGGAGGGCATGGCAACCCACTCCAGTATTCTTGGCCTAGAGAATCCCATGGACAGAGGAACATGGTGGGCTATAGTCAGTAGGGTTGCAAAGAGTCAGACATGACTGAAGCGATTGGGCAGACATGCACACTCCAGAGGGACCAGAACAGTTTGAAACTTGGATGCATCAGAGGATGTGAGGTGGTCTGAGTCTTGGATTATCTAAGACCCAAGTGGAAATTGGTCATCTACAGTGAAGATGAAACCTTGGATCTCTTCCTCATCCAGCAAGCCATCAGGTAACTCTCATTCCCCCAACCTCAGCAGGTAGATGTTTGTTCTCTGAAGAAGTTGAATTCAAGATGCTTGGAATGTGGTGGCAAGGATTATGGAAGACATAGGGAGTAAGTGAAAATGTGCACAGGAATCATGAGTCCTTCAGGCTCATTTCTCATTCTGGCTCCAAGGACAGAGGCCATCAAATATATGTTCTCCAGTCACTGAAGCAAGAAAATGAAGTATTTTCTGGAGCAACTGCTCAAGAGAAAGACATTTCTCACTACTGAGATCGCTGATATTTGGGGTCAAATAAGGAAAGAGGCACCTCTGCTAGGTCGCTTTACAGCACTGTCCCTCCACTCACTAAAAAGTCATGTCATTCATCCAGATCTACTGCATAACTGTCAGTGCCTCACTCAAAAGGGAATTCAAAGGCAAAGGCCTCAGGATAGTTTGAAAACCCTCTAAAATCAAGGTCAAAGCCTAAGTCAACAGGAAAAACATGAATTGAAGCAAGAATATAACTCAAGGTAACCGAAAGCAAACTTTATAGAAGCTACTTTTAATGCACTTTATTTGGTAAGAATGAACGGCACATCTACGAAACGAAGATGGATGTGAAAAATAAAACATTCATGGGAATTTAAATTATGATAAGCCACAGTTTTAACAAATCAGTAGAAGAAGGTATTAGAAGATTTTCAGAATAATTCTCTTGTAATTAGAACAAAAGCACAACAAAAAGGATGATAGGAAGATAAAGATTTTTTAAAAATTAAATATTTATCCACAAGGTCCAGCCACCTCGTAGTAGGAGTTCCATAAAAAACAGAATAGGAAGAAATGGAGATTTTTAAATGAAGTGATCAAATAAGCGGTTCCATAATTGAATGAGTGAAATTTTCAAAATTAAAGGGTTGTTTGCCTAAGTCAGAGGCTTCCAGTTACTCCATGGTAAAGAATCTGCCTGTCAGTGTAGGAGACATAAAAGGCGCAGGTTCGATCCCTGGGTTAGGAAGATCGCCTAGAGAAGGAAATGGCAACCCATTCCAGTATTCTTGCCTGGGAAATCCCATGGATAGCGGAGTTTGGCTTGGTATAGTCCATGGGGTTGCAAAGAGCTGGACACAGCTGAGAGAACTGAGCATGCATGTTCCATTGCCTAGATCAGTGAATAAAAGACATCCAACAAACCACATCATCTTGAGATTTTAGATAAAGAAAAAAATGATTAGACTTAAAAATCTCCCAAAAGAAAAGATGGCACATAGTTAAACAAACGGGAATAATGTCCAAGAGCAACCTGTGCACACGTGTGCTGTCTTTTCAGTCATGTCTGACTCTGCGACCCCGTGGACTGTGCCCTGCAAGAGGCTCCTTTGTCCACGGGATTCTCCAGACAAGAATATTGGAGTGGGTTGCTGTTTCCTCCTCCAGCGGATCTTCCCCACCAAGGGATCGAATCTTCTTCTCATGTCTCCTGCATTGGCAAGTGGGTTCTTTACTACTAGAGCCACCTAGGACACCCCCCCAAGAGCAACATACTATTGGTAAATCTGGGGGAAAAAATCCAAGCTTTCAAACCAGCCTCAGCATCTGGTCGTGAGCCAAATTCATAATCTCTCTGTGTTCACTCATTACCTGTAACCTGCAGATAACAATACCCCCTATTTCATGGCATTGTTAAGATAATTAAATGAGGTAAAGCGCAGAATTCTCAATTCATGCTATCTGTTTTTACATTGATAATATGACTACTGTACTTTTGAACAAGCTCTTCTGACTAGAAAGAATTGTCTGGGAAAGCATAGGTGCTGAACATCATTTAAGTTATTATGAAATGGATAAAGGACTTACTAAGCATGGGATAACAGTGGAGGAAAGATTGAAATATTTAATTCAGATATTTGAATGTATAAAAATAAAAGCCACACATAATAATTACAAATGGGATCATCAAAAGATAAATAGGCAAATGAAAATATAATTGCTATTCAATAAAATCATGTGGCAAAGGGTAATGTTATTAATTTATAAGGAACAATTTTAGGCAATTAAAAAATCTATATATTAAAATAAAATGGTCAAAGTGTCTAAACAGATTATAGGGGAGATTTCAAAAAATAAATACCAGAAACCAATTATTAGCTATAAAAATTATCCAATTAAAAATGTAATGAGCTGACATTTTTGGTCTAGGAATTTGGCAACAAACAATAGCATCAACAATTCATTAATTTCCTAATTATATCTTTATTATGTTGCTGTTATTCTTTAGTCACTCAGTCGTGTCCAACTCTTTACGACCCCATGGACTGCAGCATGCCAGGCCCCCATGTCCCTCACCACTTCCTGACATTTGCCCAAGTTCATGTCCATTGCATCGGTGATGCCATCCAGCCATCTCATCCCCTGATGCCCTCTTCTCCTGCCTTCAATCTTTCCCAGCATCAGGGACTTTTCCAATGAGTCAGCTGTTCACATCATATGACCAAAATACTGGCGTTTCAGCTTCAGCATCAGTCCTTCCAATGAATGTTCAGGGTTGATTTCCCTTAAGATTGACTGGTTTGATCTCCTTTTTGTCGAAGGGACCCTCAGGAGTCTTCTCCAGCACCACATATAAAGGTATACTTTATAATGAAGATATAAGTTATATCTTCATCATACTTTATTTTATTATTTGCTTCTTATGTGCCTTTATTTTGTACATATCTTCCCAAGCAGGCTCTGTGCATTGTTAAAACAGGAGCTTGGTTGTTTAGTTCGATGCGGTTTTCTAAGTGTAGTGGAGTAAGAAATCAGTCTGCCTGCTTTAGCCCCAGCACTTTCAATCCTGTGTCATGAATGGGAGTCCTTCCTTAGGGCTGCTCTGGGTCTCTGCCCAGGAAAGCATGGATAGCAGGCAAGGTAGTGATGGGTCCAGTGCAGGGCTTCAGTAGTTGGGGCACATAGGCTTCATTGCTCTACCACCTGTGGGATCTTCCCGGATGAGACTGAACCTGTTTCCTACATTGGCAGATGGATTCTTAACTGCTAGACCACCAGGGAAGCCCTGACCTCCATTCTTGTTCAGTCAAAATGGAGCAGTGGCCAGCTCTCAAGAAGTCACTAGATTCTAGCAAGGAAGTCGAGAAAGAGAAATTCAAAAGAAGCAAGGCTGGCATGAAGTGAATTGCTAACTGTAGAATTCTATGGAGTTGCCATGAACAAAGTCTTGAAGGATTTAGATGCATGATTAACTTTTGTTTTCTATGGTATCTAATCTTTACAATGAGATGATAAATTCACCAGTCTTACCTCATATACCACTATAATGTTTATTAGGAGAAAGAGTAAGTTTTTATTAAATGTTTCACTATTTAAATATATTCCAATTATATTCCCATTTTAACCTGAAAGAGTAATGAGAATATAATCTGTTCTTTTATAATAGCAAGTGTTATACTCTGTCCATAATTGGTCTTTAATTTCTGCCTTGTAAATTTAATTTCCATCAATTTGATTTATATTTGAAGAGTTTTAGGTTTCAGCATACTGCATAGCTTGCCATGAAAAAGTAGAACTTTTCTCTGATATCTCATTTGAGGTTTTATGCTTCTATGCTGATAAATATTCTCTTTGTTTTCAAACTTTTTTATGTAGTATATTTGGGAAGGAAAAGAAAGTATTTGCTTCATAGACTTGCTTCTGTTTCACTAAAACTAAATTGGCTTGGAAACATTATTCCATCCAGGTTGCAGTACTAATAAATGCATTCCTATGAGCAATCAAAACACAGGGTGGCATTTTGAGATTCAGTCATACAGTAGGACAGCCAATTCTCTTATTCATAAGACTAAGGAGTTAGTTACTGCAGATGTACTTTCTTCCTGGAGAGTCAATGACTGTGTCTAGAAGTCACTTCATCAGAAGAGTACGTATGGACCATTTCAATATGCTTACATTTCCTTCACAATCTACACAAACTCTAGCTTAGCCAATTCAAAAATGTCACCCATCGGGGGAGGGGTGATGAAGCTGGAGCAGAATATAAATAGTAGCTGAAGTAAGTATAATCTAGAATCAAATGTTTGAGATATTTTTATATTAGGGGGTCTACACAAGAAAAGTGGTGTTCATTCATACCTGGAAAATATGCCCATCGATGTACCCAATAAAGTTTAGCTAAGGCTCATCCTAACTCTGCAGACTCAGTGCCACCTAGTGGTTAAATCGCACGTATAATGCTGGTCATGAGTTCTGTTTGGGCCACAGACCCAGCTTCGCAAGGAAGAACTATTAATATTTCACTGTGTGGTGCAGACCATAAAAAACACTTATTCACACCTACTTTGAGGGATACTGTTTGATGAATATACTACACTGCTTCAATTTCCTCTGAATCAAATCCACTAAGCCCAGGTCATGCACCTTTAATACCAAATCAGCCTTCTGGTATACCTGTTTCCATCACTGTGGCTGGCATGTTTCAATACAAGTTGAATCTTATATAGTTCCAGTGTGTGTTCAATATAGACTCCTAGATCCATATTTATAGCCCAATCTTTGAACTTTGCTTAGAAAGACAAACTTTGCAGTTCATTCACATTCAATTTCCAACTGTAGAAGTGACTATATATGACTCTGAACCAGTTCTTTGGTCTTTCTGAGTCTTATTCTGATTCCTTAAAATAAAATCAATAATCATATCTTGATACCATTACAGATATATTTATGTAAATAAAATTATCTATGTAAAGTCCTACATATGCAATATGTGTTCAATATACAGTAGCTATTGTTATTTTAAGGTTGTCAGAAAGACGCATCAACAGACAGACAAAAGGCACAAAGTGAAGTGGCTCAGTCGTGTCTGACTCTTTGCGACCCCGTGGACTGTAGCCTACCAAGCTCCTCCGTCCATGGGATTCTCAGGCAAGAATACTGGAGTGGGTTGCCATTTCCTTCTCCAGGGGATCTTCCAGACTCAGGGATCGAACCTAGGTCTCTCCCATTGCAGGCAGATGCTTTAACCTCTGAGCCACCAGGGAAGCAGACACTTCTCATTAAATATTTTATAATTTCATAAATAAGGAAATCGAATTTCTGACTTCATATCCAAAATACCTGGAAGACTGCCTACGTATTAGAAATGTAAGGATGGAAACATCAGTGTTTCAGGACCAGACCCCCCCACTCCGCCCTTCCTTCCTTGCAGGAGTCCTTATGACTCCTTTTTATTCACCCTTTTTATGTCCATGGACTTCTTTCAAAAACTGGAATTTTTAGAAGAACATATGAAGAGATTAAATTCCACCCACAGTTAATACATTGTTACCCAGTCACTTGTAATCACCCTGTTGCTATTTTCAAACTGGCTCGACTGCACTGTCTCATAAATTTAGGAGGCAAATTAATCACACATTCTTGCTAAGTGAGCTCTTTCCCTGACCCTCTCATCGTAGTGTTTCACTTGGCATGCATCACCTTAGAAGCATATATTCTTGGTGGCAGCAAAAAATAAATCTGCTACAGTGATTGTACTTTCATCAAAAGTTGTCAGCAGTTGTTTTTCTACTGACAGCTACTGCCCTCACCTAATTTTCTTTCTTCCTTAAAGTGGCTACCACTAAACTGTGCCTTGGAGGAGTTCTTCTCATAACATGAAATAAACAAAATTGACTGTATTTAGGACAAGCTAAGCCAGCTAGAGAATGGCCTCCTCTCCCAGGCAATGAACCTGGCATGCACTAGCATCTTCAAAGCAGATGGAAAAGTGTTAAGCACAGGATGAGATATTTACATTCAGTAGACAATTTATAAGGTGACAAGGACTGGCAACAACTTATTCTCAAAAACCAATTTCATATATATAACTCTTCAGGGATACTTTAGTTATCCTTTATTTAAAAAAAAAAAACCTATAGTGATAAATATCTCAAGAAAGCTCAAATGGGCAAATAATAATGAGAAAGAAGAAAAAGTCAACTATTTCCACATAGTGTTTATAAGAAAGACCATAAAACCTCACTGTAAATCTACATTATTCATCACATGCCTTTTTCCCCTTGTGCTAAGTTGCTACAGTCATGTTTGGCTCTGCGATCCCATGGACTATAACCCTCCAGGCTCCTCTGTCCATGGAATTCTCCTGGCAAGAATGCTGGAGTGGGTTTCCATGCCCTTCTTCAGGGCATCTTCCCGACCCAGGAATCGAATCCATGTCTCTTGCAACTCCTGCATTGCAGGCAGATTATTTACCGCTGAGACAGTGGGGAAGCCCCTTTTCCCCTTAGTTCTGTCCTATGGATGATTATGGCAAGCTTTAATGTTGAGTGGAACATTAAAGCTTATGTTAATCTCTGTGATAATCTTTTTAATCCATTATAATGCAAATATCTCTATTATGATTCAAATATCTTTTTAAACTTTCAACTGTATTTTGGGACATCTATGTTAAGTTCCACTATGGTGCATTTTTTTCTAGTCATATATATAATGGAGAAAAAGCAGATATGATCTACGGTTCATGAGGTATCAGAGTTCTGCAAGGAGTGTATGTTGACTTAGGGCTGCACTCCTGTGTGGCAGGGGCTTAGGAGGACTGTTTGTACAGTGTCCTCTGGGAACACAGAAAAGAGAAATACACTGAGATAGGAGAGAAATGGAGGAGAAAGGAGGTTATGAAAGACCTCTGGGAGAAATGAAACCAGAACTGGATCATAAAGAGCAAGTAAGCAAAATACAGGGGAAGGTCATTCAAAGTAGAAGAATCAAACAAAATAGAGGTACACAGCTTTTAAAAAAATGCCATGTTTATTCATTGATTCCACAAATATTTAATGGGAACCACTATGTGTCAGTCACTGGAGAGTTATTGGGGAGACAGAGGTGAAGGAAACAAACCCCCTAAAGTCCAAATCCAATGGATACCAGACATTAAGCATGGAGTTACAACGTGATAAATGATATAAAGGAGAATTCTGTAAGAGACTTAAACTTGGGTAAATGGGGTGAGATATGACAAAAGCTCTTTTGATAAGTTATTTTAAGCATATATCTATTTTTAAAAAAGAATTAATACAGGCTGAGATGGGGAGGAAGGAGAAAAAGTGGAGGGGAGTAAAAATAGCTGCTTGATCATGAAGAGTGGGGAGAACTGTAGGACTCTGATGTTGGAGAGTATGTGGCAAGTTTGAGAACCTTAAATAAGTAAAGTATGGCTTCAGGGTAGAGTGCAAGGAGTAAAGCAGCAAATTGAGGTTAGAGAGGCAGGCAGGAGCTTTTTTGTTTCTTTGTTTTTCCCTGAAAACAATTAGATGACAAAAACAGGATCTAGAGGTGTATGTATATAAAATAAGCATTATATATGTGAGATTCACGATTTAGTGAATGAACAGCAATGTGAAATTCTAGAAGTATGTATACATAGATAAATATAGATAGAAGATAGATAGATAAATAGATAGACCCTAGAGCACAGAAAAGTAAGTGGGCATATCCACCTTGTTTGCAATGAGGCTTAGGGCATTGTCATTGTTCAGTCGCTAAGTTGTGTCCGAATCGTAGTGACCCCATGGACTGCAACTTGCCAGGCTCCTCTGTCCTGCACCGTCTCTCAGAGTTTGCTCAAATTTGTGTCCGTTGAGTCAGTGATGCTATCTAACCATATGAATTCACAAAAAATGTTGCAGAGGATTTGAGTCTTGAAGGAGAAGGTATCTGATAGGGGTCAAGCAGTTCATTCCTTACCATTTCAATTTGGCTCTTCTTTCCCATGCCTGGAGAAAAACTACTCTTTCTTCTAACCTATCATCATCTTTTTAATGCACATCTGATATTCCTTTTCCCAAAACAATGACACAAAATAATGAGCCCATGTTCAGCAGGAGCTGTCAAATTAGCAATATCGCAAAACAATGATCAGAGAAAATGGATTGTGGTGTTCATGCTCCAGTAATGACTATCCCTCTGTGGAGCTATTAGCAAAACCAAGGGATTGGATCAGTATGCAATTTTAATGAAGTCAAGAGTACACAAATGGAAAATTACATGGAAAATGTTCTATTTCCTTCTTGCTCTTCTTTTTACAAACACTAAACGCTTTACCGCAGTGAGTGGAGTCAAATCACAGAAATCATTAGCACTAGAATTTTGGAAATGTGATATTCACCAGTGATCCCACAGGAAAGATCACCTACCTTTGTCACAGATCAGCACCCCAACTTACTTTATTTCAATTTTATTTTTAAACAAAAAGGAACAATTTGGGACTTCCCTGGTAGTCTAGTGGCTAAGACTCTGTGATCCCAATGCAGGAAGCCTGGGTTTGATCCCTAGTCAGGGGGGAAAAAAAAAATAGATCCTATAGGTAGCAACTAAGACCTAGTGGAGCCAAAGGGGGGAAAAAAAGGAACAACTTAGCTAACCAAGAGAAAATATTATATTTAATTTTCCAGGCATGAGTTGGAAGCAATCACAGCATTTGCTAGTTGGTTTTAAGGGGCATATACTTTAATTTGTTTCAGTTTCCTCACATGTAAAAAGGGCTTGATGAATGATTAAAATATTTGATTCTTTTGTTATTCTGTATTTTTAAAGGCTGCTGTAAAATACAGATAACTGAAAGGAAAAGTGTTAGTCACTCAGTTGCATCTGACTCTTTGCGACCCCATGGACTGTAGTCCACCAGGCTCCTCTGTCCTTGGTATTCTCTAGGCAAGAATACTGAAGTGGGTAACCATTCCCTTTTCCAGAAGCAACAGTTAGATCTGGACATGGAACAACAGACTGGTTCCAAATCGGGAAAGGAGTACATCAAGGCTGTATATTGTCATCCTGCTTATTTAACTTATATGCAGAGTACATCATGAGAAACACTGGGCTGGATGAAGAAGAAGCTGGAATCAAGATTGCTGGGAGAAATATCAATAACCTCACTTTATGGCAGAAAGTGAAGAAGAACTAAAGAGCCTCTTGATGAAAGTGAAAGAGGAGAGTGAAAAAGTTGGCTTAAAACTCAGCATTCAGAAAACTAAGATCATGGCATCAGGTCCCATCACTTCATGGCAAATAGATGGAGAAACAATGGAAACAGTGACAGACTTTATTTGTTTGGGCTCCAAAATCACTGCAGATGGTGACTGCACCCATGAAATTAAAAGATGTTTGCTCCTTGGAAGAAAAGTTATGTCAACCTAGACAGCATATTAAAAAGCAGAGACATTACTTTGCCATAAAAGGTCCATCTAGTCAAAGCTATGGTTTTTCCAGTCACCATGTATGGATTGAAAGTTGGACTATAAAGAAAGCTGAGTGCCAAAGAATTGATGCTTTTGAACTGTGGTGTTGAAGAAGACTCTTGGAGTCCCTTGGACTGCAAGGAGATCCAACCAGTCCATCCTAAAGGAAATCAGTCCTGAATATTCATTGGAAGGACTGATGCTGAAGCTGAAGCTCCAATACTTTGGCCACCCCATGCGAAGAACTGACTCATTTGAAAAAACCCTTCAATCTTTCCCAGATTGAAGGCAGGAGGAGAAAGGGATGACAGAGGATGAGATGGTTGGATGGCATCACCAACACAATGGACATGAATTTGAGTAAACTCCGGGAGTTGGTGATGGACAGGGAGGCCTGGCATGCTGCAATTCATGGGGTCACAAAGAATAGGATACGACTGAGCGACTGAACTGAACTGAACTTCTTGACCTGGGGATCGAACCCAGGTCTCCTGCACTGCAGGCAGATTCTTTACCATCTAAACCACCAAAGAAGCCCGAAATACTGATTCATGAAACCTAGGGGATGCATGTTTATTCTTTCTTTTTCTGCATGTCAATCCTTGAAAACTTCCACTCAACAGAGCATCAGCCTCTTTGCTCATAAAATGGAAATGAAACCACAGTGCTTTCTAGGCATCAAACTGTCAATATGTATTTAATAAGCGGCAGGCACTGTTCCAGGCTCTCTAGATGTCTTAGTGAATGAGACACACTGATTCTACCTTCATTATGTATGAAAATCAATAGGAAAACAAAACAAATGAAAACATGAATTGACTTTTGAAAAGGGAAGGAAAAGAGAAATGAGAACAATAGAAAAAACTGAACATGTAGAAAATATCCAGTAAGGCTATATTATCAAGTCCAAACATATTAATAATCACAATACATGTAAATGAACTAAATGGACAAGTTGAAAGACAGAGATTTTCATATTGGAAAATCTGAAAAAAAAATCCAGCAACATGACACTTAAAAAGGACGTGAGTAAAATATAAGGATACAGAAACATTGAAATTTAAAAGGATGGAAAAAAATTACAAGATAAATATAAAATCTTTAAGAAAGTGTGAGTCACCATTTGCAAAAGACCAAATAGTCTGTGATAACAAAAAGCATCATTGAGGATAGAGAGGGAAACTGTATACAAAAATACTTTTGTTCAGTAAGAAGATATAAAATTTTAAATTAGTACACATGTAACAAAATCTCAAATGGTGCTAGGACAATTGCATAGCCATAGGCAAAAGAATGAACTTGGACCCTTATCTAAGACTACAAACAAAAATTAAATAAAAAGAGATCAAGAGCTAAATTTATGGTTTCACTATAATTTAAAACTGTAAATGTCTTGGAAGAAAGCATAGGGGTAAATATTTATGATCCTGACTTTGGCAAATGATTCACAGATGTAATATCAAAAACATGAGTCAAAGGAAAAAAGTTGGATTTGATCAAAATGTAGAAATTTTGTTCTTCAAATTATTCCATCAAGAAAGTAAAATGACAATCCATAGCATGGGAAAAATACTTGAAAATTATCTTAAGTCAGGTGATACAGGATGAGAACTAATGGAAAAGTGGAAGACTTGGCTTTAGATAGATAGTCCTACTAAAGTAAAGGAAAGAGTATATGGATACAGATGTGGAGATGGGAGTAAATGTTTCTTTTTTGATTGCTTCATTTTTTCTTTATAAGGAAGTGTGTGTATATGTTTCTCTCTGTGTGTGTACTGTTTTTATTAGAAAGCTAAGGATATTTAAATGATATATTAATAAAAGAAGACCATTTTCAGAGTCAGGATATGAGTGAGTACTAGAAGACTACCCTCAAAAAACGTTGATTCCTGAGTAAGAAATAATTTTACCTGGGTAATTAGGCTTGTTTCTACATGCTCTTTGGCATCTTTCTCATAAAGTTTTACACCTTATTTTTAAAGCTCAATGCAACATATGACTACACGGTGCAGGGGTTAAAAGACTGAAGTCAGGCATCTTTGAATTCGGCCGTTTGCAAGTCACTAGTTGAGAAAAAAATCTTTTGAATGGTGGAGGAGCTCAGTAACTTCACTTCTCACATTTTAAAAGCACCTACCCTTCAGGGCTGCTGGAAATATTAGACAAAGTATACACAAATAATAGACAAGTTTCAATTAGGAAGCAGAAGTCAAGCTATGTATGTAGGGGTTTAACAAACCTTAGGGGGTTGATGACCTGTAGAAATGCTGCAGAAGTAGAAGTCAGAGAAGCTGCTCCTAAAATTAATAAACATTGATACCAAAGATTTCAGTTGTGAACACCAAACTAGATGGTTATCTCCATCTAACCAGGAAGCTGCTGCATTTCTTGAGACTCTCCAAGATGATGTCACCAATTATTTCAATCTTCAGTGGCAAGCAGGTGGGAAAAGCTACTGTGGATCTCTTGTTCTTCTTCATTTTCACTCTGCAAAGCTCCTGTGAGTTCCTTTCACTGATAAACTCTAAGCCAAAACCCTGCAGAAAAGGAGACTCTGGGAAACATAATTCAGTCTTAGAAGAGAAGATAGTGGCACTAGCCCCAAGCTTATTTAACGCGGTAAAATACAAAAGAAAAATGACAAAAGAAACTGGATATATATTGCTGCTGCTCCTGCTAAGTCGCTTCAGTCGTGTCCGACCCTGTGCGACCCCATAGATGACAGCCCACCAGGCTCCTCTGTCCACAGGATTCTCCAGGCAAGAACACTGGAGTGGGTTGCCATTTCCTTCTCCAGGATATAAATTAAGTTTTATAAAAACTTTATAAAAACAACCTGTTTTTATGTGCCAGAGAAAATAATCTCAGATCATGATTATTATGTGACAGTCAACTGCATACATTAAAAGTCTGATTCTTAAGATGTTTACTGTGCATCCAGTGTACAAGCATTGCATTCTATAACTGGAGGAATAGTAAGATAAATATAAAGCAAAGTCCTTGTCAACAAGAAACATGTAGATGTAACAGAGACCTAATGACTACATGAGGCTTCCCAGGTGACTCAGTGGTAAACAATCCACCTGCCAATACAGGAGACCTGGGTTCGATCCCAAGGTCAGGCAGATCCCCTGGAGAAGAAAATGGCAAGCCACTCCAGTATTCTTGCCCGGAGAATCCCATGGACAGAGGAGCCTGTGTGGATGGGGTCGCACAGAGTCGGACACAATTAGCAACTAAACAACATCAACAATGGCTGAATGATAGGGACATTAACAATTCAGTTACTAATTTCTGTAGGTATTCATTCCACTATCAATCTATTCATTCTCATTTTTCTCTTGACTCCTCTTACTTTATTAGTATTTTTAGTTTGGAGATCTTATAGTCGGGGCGTGAAATGCCAAACATACATAGATAAATTAGCATATGTGAAGCAAGCATTCCTGCCATATCACCATGAGAACTTGAATATCCCGAAAAGCTTTATTTAAATAAAGATAACATAGTCTCCCTACATTACTTCTAAGGTTACTTAAATAAAAAAACCTTTTGGCTCCTTTTTTCTAGAATATTGAGATTTGCTAAACAAATTCTTATTCACTTGAATATGAATTTTCCAATCTGAGTGTTTTGTTGACTTTTGCAGGCATTTGTTCTCTTAGCCTGGAGTGAATTTCTCTCCTTTGTCTGCTAGGCAGGACCCTACCCATCTTTCAAGACGTACCTTGACCATGGCCTCTAATAACAAAACCAACTTCATTTCTCCAAGTCAGAATTAGATGAGATGTTTCCTTTCCTGGGTCAGAGTATGTTTCTATCACACTGTTACAATCGTGCTTTTCACTGTGTTGTTACTCTTTCACCCACATCTCCACCACTGCACAATGATCCCCTAAATCTACGGATGGTGTCTGAGTCATCTTCGTGTTCTCAGTGCTTAGTTCATTACAGGTCCTTGTGTTAGCTTCCTGTTGCTATAGCAAAAGATTACCCCACACTTAGTGGCCTGAAATAACCCCGACTTATTCTGTCGTAATTCTGGAAGTCCAAAGTGTGAAATGAATCTGAGTGGGCTAAAAAATCAGGATAAGCAGAGCTGTGTTCCTTCCAAAGCTTCCAGTGGGAATCTGTTTCCTTGCCTTTTCCAGTTTTTAGATGCTGTGTTCATTTTTTCAGTCCTGGCTCTTTCCCCATCTTCAAAACCAGAGTAGCTTCTTCAGTCTCCCTCCATCTCTTATAAGGATCCTGGTGGTTACATTAATCCAGGATAATCTCACAAATCCAGATCCTGAACTTAATCCTGCCTGCTGAGTCCCTTCACCATGTTCATAGGTTCTGAGGATTAGGATGCAGGCATCTTTGGGGGTGGAGGGAGGCCTTATTCTGTTTACCACAAGGTCCAAACAAAGTCTTCTCAATTAACGAGGCATCCACATATCTGAGCCCCATCCACTCCCTGAATAATGACTTCTTTGCACTCCTTGGAACTTTTTCAGCTCTGTACGGTCTCTGTGGCATGGAGTACAGAACTTTGTATTTTCCTGGGTGTATATGCTCTGTGTTTTTCTAGATACATTCTTATTGGTGTTGAATTCAATTATACTTTCAATAGAAAGAGTGTCATTGACTCTCCTAAGCAATAAAAATATTATAAAGCTTAGAGTTTTACATCTTATAAAACTATTAGGTTTTCTCAGATTCCATTTTTCACACAGCCTCTCTTCTGTAGTGCAACATGGAAGTACTTTATCAGAGGGAGAGTGAAGAGGTTTAGTAAATGTTTGGTGAGAAAGACAAAATAAGCCATTATTATCACAGGAAACAGACTGAGATTTGCCTTTATCTTAAAATTAACAAATGAAAAAAGAAATACAACAGTGTGGCTTCCAAACTTTTTTGTCTTTATTCTGCCACCTCTCTTATCATTTTTTTCTCTCATCTCCTTTGTCCTCTTTTATTATTCTTTATTTCCTTTAAGGTTATGCTTGATTTAAAATAGCTATATAATGTTTCTTTTGAATTCTCTTATCCATTTAAAAATCTATTCTTATTATTTAGCCACTGTCTATCCTAATCTCTCAAGGAACCCAAATCAAAAATTCTCATCACTTTTATTTAAAATACATTTGAAATCCACACTTTTTACAAAGATACCCATTGACTTTCTGTTGTTGCTATCAATATTGATGCTGTCACTTGAAGTCTAAATTGTCAGCATCAGTGTCGAAGTAAATATCAGTAAAAAGTTGTCCTTGACTTGCATTCAAATCACCTGAGAAATAGTGACAAGTTGGCATATGAAAGAAAAGCATTTGAATGCCATAAGGATATGTAAGTCTCACTGGTGTCAGTTTAAAATCAACTCAAATTTTAGTAGAAACTATTATTTGAAGTCTCTGAATTTATTTTTGGCAATTGCAAAAAAGCTTTGTGGTCATAGAAGGAAGCCAAGGTAGGATAAAAAATAAAAATTCACAGCAGAACAAAAAGTAATTCTATAGAAGGTATTCTATTGATTTTCAATGATTTGGGGGGATCTTTTCAATCTTCCTACCAGTCTAACTCTCCACCTGCAGTGCAGTGGTGGGTTTTTATTTAGTTGCTCAGTTGTGTCTGACTCTTTGCAACTCCATGGACTGCAGCACACCAGGCTTCCCTGTCCTTCACCATCTCCTGGAGCTTGCTCAAACTCATGTCCATTGAGTCAGTGATACTATCCAACCATTTCATCCTGTGTCGTCCCCTTCTCCTCCTGCCTTCAATCTTTCCAATCATCAGGGTCTTTTCTAATGAGTTAGTTCTTCATATCAGGTGGCCAAAGTATTGGAGTTTCAGCTTCAGCATTAGTCCTGCCAATGAATATTCAGGACTGATTTCCTTTAGGATGGACTGGTTGGATCTCCTTGCAGTCCAAAGGACTCTCAAGAGTCTTCTCCATTGCCACAGTTCTAACATGCTAATGGAGAAGAGCAGAGAAATAGCTCTAGAAAGAATGAAAAGGCTGAGCCAAAGCAAAAACAATGCCCAGTTGTGGATGCATCAGGTGGTGGAAGTAAAATTCAGTGCTGTAAAGAATAAAATTGCATAGGAACTTGGAATGTGAGGTCAAAGAATCAAGGTAACCTTGTATGGTAACCTAACCCGGAATGATAGGTCCATAAATCACAGCCAGTCTCTCCCATCCAGAAGCTTCGGCAAGACTCTTATCTTTATCCATCAGAGGGCATACAGTTTTAGGAAAACTCAAGACAATCCATTTGTATTTATTCTGTTCTGAAATATTCTCATTTTATCTCAACTCTCCAGATACTAACAAAAAGTTGACCATATCCCAAGGAATTATTTTATAAAAGGCAAATTGGATTTATCATAATAAAATGCTATATTTTGCTGGAAGATGTTCATAGCTTATATTTTTACAGTTTCCCATGACACACAAATTTTGAACATGAAAAGATTACCTACCCAAGATTAATATATTTGAAATTTAAAGATTTAACATTCTTAAAAATCAATGATTCTAAAGTTAGTTTTAAAAATAATGTAGAGTTCCCTGGTTTTATATAAAAGCTACTTATATAAAAGTAATACTTTTATATAAAAATAAGTACTTTTACTTATATAAAAGCAGTAAGAAGGAAATTTTTTTCAACCTGATTCTTAGACTAAGAAATTCATAAGATGTGTCATATCTGTAGCTTCACATAAACTACTGGAAGAGAGCTTTTTACCCAGTCAACTTCATGTTTTAAATTCATACTAACAGTAAGAACTTTGAATTTCTGCTCAGATGTATATAAAAAGAAAAAGCATATATAATATTCACCCTAATTTTTTCCTGCTTTATATATAAATTCAAAATAATTGAGAGCAGAGATAGCATAATAGAATATTATGAGAACTACATAGAACTTAAAAAATTATTATAACTTACTTCTAATAAGTTATCTGTAAATTCTAAAACTTATACTAAATATACAAATTTTACAGTTATCTTGTTATACCAGACACATAAATCAGGAAAATTGGATGTAAATAAGCAGCTCTTTGTTGCCTATTTATTACATGCAGTACTGTCTTCTAAGTGTTTTATTTAGTTGCTGGATTTAGCTACTGTTATTTTCACTTCATAACTGAGCATGATTTTCAGTTACTATGACTTTTAAATGATTCAGATGAAATAATAAGCTGAAATAAATTGAAACAAAATGATGTATTCTTTTTCTATTCAATTCTGGACTTGTCTGAGCACATAAATACTTGTGTAAAAATCAACAATAATTCAACAACTCTGTTCAGCTTTTCAATCTCTATCCGACTTTGTTGTTGTTGACAATAAAGCCAATATTGTTGCTATTTTTGTTTAGTCTCTAAGTTGTGTCCTACTCTTTGTGACCTCTTTGACTATAACCCACAGGCTCCTCTGTCCATGAAATTTTCCAGGCAGGAATATTGGAGTGCATTGCCATTTCCTTCTCCAGGGGATCTTCCCTACTCAGGGATTGAACCCATGTCTCCTGCATTGATAGATGGATTCTTTACCACTGAGCTACCTGGGAAGCCCTATCTGATTTTCAGTTCAGTTCAATAACTCAGTCATGTCCGACTCTTTGTGACCCCATGAGCTGCAGCACGCCAGGCCTCCCTGTCCAACACCAACTCCCAGAGCCCACCCAAACTCATGTCCATTGAGTCAGTGATGCCATCCAACCATCTCATCCTCTGTCATTCCCTTCTCCTCCTGCCCTCAATTTTTCCCAGCATCAGGGTCTTTTCCAACGAGTCAGCTCTTCACATCAGGTAGCCAAAGTATTGGAGTTTCAGCTTCAACATCAGACCTTCCAATGAACACCCAGGACTGATCTCCTTTAAGATGGACTGGATGGATCTCCTTGCAGTCCCAGGGACTCTCAAAACTCTTTGCTAACACCACAGTTCAAAAGCATCAATTCTTCTGCACTCAGCTTTCTTTATAGTTCAACTCTCACATCCATACATGACAACTGGAAAAACCATAGCCTTGACTAGATGGACCTTTGTCAGCAAAGTAATGTTTCTGATTTTACTATCATTTAAAATAATGTTTACGTTTCTTATCAATATACTATCACATATATTGAAATTTTAAAATATTACTAAAGCCTTAACAAGTAAAATTATAGATATTTTATTAACCTAATTTTACATCACCTGAAATAAATTAATGTCTTATATTTTAACAATGAAGCGCTTTCACTATTTGTAATGTTAGAGAAAGACTGCTGCTATCAATTTAATTCCACACCTAGACTATGATAGTAACATTCCAGAAATTTTTTCCCTCTTTTTCCCAGTTTTTAAAATTCTCCTAATTGCTTGCTTTAGAAACTGTGGAAATTGCCATGTAGTTTGATGTTGTTAAAATATAAAGGTTAATTTGCTCAATTGCTAAGACTTTAATTACAACACATCAGTTATTTAGACTGTTTGACATTTTCTGTAAATTCCTCTAATTAGGAAACCCTTAGAGACTCTCACAAAAGAAGAAGAAATCACTAAAATGTGTTGACAGAAATAAATATATTTCCTCTTACCGAATGAGCTCAGAGTGTTATAAATGTTTGGAAAAACCCGAGAATTATAATTTTACAGTTAAGGTGTTGAGTGGTGTGACCTTAAATGCTTTGTGGGTTTGTTGTGATTGCTTTATTGCCCATTTATTTGTTGAGAAGGAGAATGAGCTTGCATTGATGGGTGGTAGAAATTGTGATTAAAGAAGGGGAACTCATTAAAAGTGTGTTACAAGTGAGGGTCTGTGAAGCATAAAGCTGGAAATTCAGAAACTCAGAGTTTATAATCAGGAGGGGGGAAAAATCTTAGATTTCAAAGTTGTGCAATTTAATTACATTATATGTGTGAGTTTTTACCAAGAGTGGAAAAGTGTTTGATATTTTATGGTGCCCAGATGTGTTGAGGCAATTTCCTTTTTATATGTGTGTGTGCTAAGTAGCTTCAGTCCAGTCCAACTCTGTGCAACCCCATGGTAGCCCACCAGGCTCCTCTGTCCATGGGATTCACCAGGCAAGAATACTGGAGTGGGTTGCCATGCTATCCACCAGGGGATATTCCTGACCCAGGGATCAAACCTATATCTCTCAAGTCATCTGCATTGGCAAATGGGTTCTTTACCACTAGCATCACCTACTTTCTATGTATACATCTCTGAAAGCACATTTTTCTGCTATCCACTTCAGTGAAGTTGTTTCATAGAGGTATAATGCAGTTGTCATATTATGTTTCCTTTCCTGGAATCCTCAGACCTACTAAATTATTTTTTTTTTAATTTTGTGTGCCTTAAGGTTACAACTCTGCACTGTAGGGTTCTGTGAGTTTTGCCTAAAGCAAAGTGTCACTTATCAACCATAATTGTTATTATACAGAATAATTTTATTATACATATTATACACATTATTATACATATTATATGTATACATATATAATATTATACATATTATAATAACATTACACATATTATACAGAATAATTTACCACCCTAAGAAAAATTTGCACTTCATGTACTCAGTCTCCACTCAGTGAACCCATGACAACCACTGATCTTTGCATTGTCTCCATGGTTTTGCCTCTTCTGGAATGTTGGAATTCTGTGTAGCTTTTTCAGATTGACTTCTTTCACTCAGTAATATGCCTTGAAAGGTCCTCCATGTCTTTTCATGGCGTATAGCTCATTTATTTTTAGTGCTGAATAATATTCCATTGCCTGGGTGTACTACAGATTATTTATCCCTTCACCTATTAGGGAATATCTTGGTTGTGCAGATTTTTCTGTGGGTATAATACCAAGGAGCATGATTGTTGGATTGTGTAATAGAAGTATGTTTAGTACTGTTTGAAAAAACTGCCAAATTGTCTTTCAAAGTGGTTGGACCACTTTTCATTCCCACTAACAGTGAATAAGAGTTCCTTTTGTTTCATATCATCAGCGTTTGATGTCAGTGTTATGGATTTTTGCCATTCTAATAACTGTGTTATGACAATGACTGCAAACATGAAATTAAAAGAAGCTTGCTTCTTAGAAGAAAAGCTATGCCAAATCTAGATAGAGTAGTAAAAAGCAGAGACATTACTTTGCCCACAAAGGTCTGTATAGTCAAAGTTATGGTTTTTCCAGTCGTCATGTATGGATATGAGAGTTGGACCATAAAGAAGGCTGAGTGCCAAAGAACTGATGCTTTTGAGCTGTGGTGTTGGAGAAGACTCTTGAGAGTCCCTTGGACTGCAAGGAGATCCAACCAGTCAATCCTAAAGGAAATCAATCCTAACTATTCATTGGAAGGACTGATGCTGAAGCTGAAGCTTCAGTACTTTAGCCACCTGATGCCAAGAGCTGACTCATTGGAAAAGACCCTGATGTTCAGAAAGACTGAAGGCAGGAGGCGAAGGGGATGACAGAGGATGAGATGGTTGGATGGCATCACTGACTCAATGGACGTGAGTTTAAGCAAGCTCCAGGAGATGGTGATGGACAGGGAAGCCTGGTGTGCTGCAGTCCAGGAGATCATGACTGAACAACAACAAAAAATAACCGTGTAGTGGTCTCTCATTCATTGTTGTTTTAATTTGCATTTCTCTGACAGCATGTGATACAGAGCATCTTTTCATATGCTTATTTGCCATCTGTATATCTTCTTTGGTGGTCAGCTCAGGTCTTTTTAAAAATCTTTTTTTATTGCTGAATTTTAAGCAACAAAATTATCTTTGTGTATTTTAGATAACACTCCATTATCGGCTATGTCTTTTGTAAATATTTTCTCCCAGTCTGTAGCTTGGCCTTTTATTTTCTTGACCTGTCTTTCACAAAGAAGCAAATTTTAATTCTAATGAAGTCCAACTTATCAATTATTTCTTTCTTGAATTATATCTTTGGTGTCGTTATCTAAAAAGTCCTCACCAAACCCAAGGTCATCTCGATTTTCTCCCACATTATTCTCTAGGCGTTTTATAGTTTTGTGTTTTACATTTAGGTCTGTGATCCAGTTGGAGTTAATTTTGGGGGATGGGCATGATGTTTAGAATATTTTTTTTGCATGTGGATATCCAGTTGTATTTTTAAACACACATTGACCTCTCAGTGACTGCTCTTAATTGTCTTCAGTGAATTAGAAAACAGAAGTAAATCTCCATTCCTTTAAAAGACAGTGAAATAGGATACTCAGGTTCATTCTCAAAATTTTATTTCTGTTGGCAGCGATGAATTTTTCTAATATTCTCCATTTCCCTCGCTTCATGGTGTTTTGCTAATAGTGACACTCACATCCACTTGGGCAGGGGTAGGACTTGATAAAATTAGATGGATTAAACTGATGAGGAGCCAAAGTGAAGGAGACACTCAAGGTTACATATCTGGATATGTATTTTAGGTTCAGTCATCTTCCTTCGAAACGTTGAAGATTCTTCCATTTTCTTCACTTTCCGTGATTACTAACAAGGTGCCTGACACCCAGCTGATCTTCATTCCTTTATAGGCAATCTGCAGTGCTTTGTATTTCCTCTTGGGAAATTTTTGGATAGCCTTTTGACCTTTGAGGTCCTGCTGTTTCACCAGGAGATACTTATTTGTATATCTTTTGTTGTTCCTCCAGGTAATGAAGACATCTTTCTTCAAGTACGTGATTCAGTCCCTAAGTCAAGTCCAAGTCTTTTGAGACCTCGTGGGCTGTAGCCCAACAGGCTCCTCTGTCCATGGGATTTCCCAAACAGGAATACTGAAGTGGGTTGCCATTTCTTTTTCCAAGAGATCTTCTGGACCCAGGGATGGAAACTATATCTCCTGCATTGCAGGTGGTCTCTTGCATTGCATGTAGATTCTTTACTGACTGAGTCACCAGGGAAACCCTATCTTTCTTCATCATCAAGAAAATGGAAATTGCACTTTCTTTCATTACTGCCTTTCTGCATATTCTGAGGATTCTTTGTGTAGTGGTCCTTTTACTTGATAAGTACCAAGTTTCCTAGATTGATCTTCCATCCCTTTACTGGTCTCTGATATTCTCCATCTCTTTGTTTAATTCTATATTCTAGTCTTTTTCTATGTAAATAATGTATATAATCTCTTTCCTTCCAGATGCAGTTCTTTAGTTTGTTTATCTTGGTCCTTCTCTTTGGTGCGTTCTCAACTGTTTGGTAATCCTGCTAATCCATCCATATTTATGAATGAAGAATAATGCTGAAACTCTTAGGATCTGTTCTGAATTTCCTCAAGACACTTTTAGACGTATTTGCTCCTGGCTTCCATGAGGACTGTCAGTGATGTACAAGGGGTGTAAGCATCCATGTGCTGCCTTTGCTTTAGGGAGAACATGCACTGATCTCCACTTTCAGTGCCAGAATTAAGATGTCTTTATCCTAGAGTCTTGGTTCCCAACCTAGAAGCCTAGCTTTCCCCAGGCAAATGATCCCATATTATTTTTGTCAGTGTCATCCTAGATTTACCCTAGAAACCCCTGATCCTGTAGTCATTCTGTAAGGGTGGAGGTCAGGAGGTTGGTTGGCATCAGAGCTCTTCTTCAGATTGCCTTTCAATCATGGGTCTGAATGCATACTTTCCTATACTTGTTCTGTGAATCTCCAAACTGAGGTCAGAGCCTGAGAAATATGCCCTCACCTTTATTGTGGGTTCCTCTGCAGTGTTTTCTGGACTGTGATTTCTCCTTTACACACCATCACTGTACTTCCATCTATTTTTCTTTTTCAGAAATTCATAAAATTATCTATGCTCTTCTAGATCATTTTTTCCACTATTGTTACAGTTTTTTTTTTTCCTTCTCATTCATTTTCACTGTATTTTTCTTGGGATTTTATAAGGGAGAGGAGGGGGTAAGTGTTGATGTTCAATTGTTCCTTTAGAATGAGAAATATAAAATCATATTTTAGTTTTACGTAGAGGCACTATTCCTTGGTATTTAAGAGAACAGACTCTAGAACCTGGTTGCCTGGGTTTAAATACTGACTCTGCCCCTCTGGTGTTTGAAGTTGTGCCGATCACTTAATTGCTTGATTAAATATCTTTGTAAAATGTACAGGTCCTAACAGTACTTAACAGTATTTGTCTCATGGTGGTGGTGGTTTAGTGGCCAAGTCATGTCTGACTTTTTTGCGACCCCATGGACTGTAGCCCGCCAGGCTCCTCTCTCTGGGGGATTTCCCAGGCAAAAATACTGGAGTGGGTTGTCATTTCCTTCTCCAGAGGATCTTCCTGACCAAGGACTGAACCCATGTCTCCTGCACTGCAGGTGGATTCCTTACCGCTGAGCCACAGGGGAGGTGAACTTTTCTCAAAGTGTTGCTTTTTTTCAAGTGTATTGTTTTTGTTGAGTTCTCAGCTGTGTTACATTTACAAAATGCTTATTGTATAGAAATTATCAATAAATGTTATTATGATGGCAATCATGTTACACGAGCTTGCATACATGATGTAAATTTTACACCTTCTTTAGAAGAATGTCAAGCATGATACCAAAATAATATACCATAGTATGTAACAGTATTTTATAGTTTTTTTCTTATTATTTCTTTTATTTTTTCCTTTAGAACTTAAGAGCATAAGAAAACATACTGCCTCTAAGAATCCCTTTGATCAGCTGTTCTAGTATTTATAGGTCATGATCTATGAAGTGAGTACCCTGCATCTTCTAAAGAGTAAATATTTAGTTATCTTAAAGAGAAAGACATAATGAATTATCTGAAATGGTTTTCAGGAAGCAAAAATTGGTTAAGATGAACAGATATGGAGTGAGATGTCTGTTATGGTAAGTACTGTTCATTTTTAAGGGACGGAACTTTCAGGTAAAGATTTTGAAAATTAGAGAGAAAAACAAGTTGAACTAAAAGTCTGGAAATATAGTTTTTACACCCTGTAGTACTAACTAGTCCAGTTCATAACTTTTTTCCATTGCTGACAACCTTCTCCCTACACTCTGTATTTTGAAAATAACTCAGTAGGCTGTGCCTTGCACAGCAGCTCCTTTCAAGGTTCAGGTGTCTAAAATACAGGGCAGTAAACACATTCAGCAGGCTACAAGTGAAGCTGCATTGGAACATTTATGATTTTTGAACATTGTAAAGCCATCTGAAGCAATGTCCTGATGAAAATACAATCAAGAAGCTATTTCCTGTGAAATGAACAGCACAAGGTAGGTCCACAGTTTTGTAAATAATACATTAATATCTTTATGTAATGAAATAATTTGAAATTTACAAAAATGAAGAGAATGGCTAAAGAAAAGAACTATTATTGTCTTCTAAGGATGGCCTGGTGTTAAAAATCAAACAGTTTGCTGTGGGGAGTCTTTTTAGTAGCTTCCAGGCAATAATTTTATTTGTAGCAAGATAAATATCTGCTTGTATCCAAGTTTATAGCATTTTTATTCTGTTTAAAGTTCAGCACTGATTAGACTGGGTTGGAAGCTGGAATTCAATTTATTTATATCACTGTATTTAGACAGAATCTGACTCAGGGAATTTGAAATGCAGAAAAGCACTAACATTAGTACAAATTAAAACTGCACTGAGATATCACTTCACACCATTAGGATGATTACTCTAATAAAAAGGACAGACGATAACAACTGTTGAGTTGTCATAGCTGATATGGATGTGGAGAACTTGGAATCTTCATACTTTGCTGGTGAAAATGTAAATTGGTGCAGCCATGCTGTAAAGTCGTTTGACAGTCCTGCAAAATGTTAAACCTAGACTTAACCATATGACCCAGCAATTACACTCCTTGGTATCCCATTCCTAAGAGAAATGAAGAGACATGTCTACACAAAACTTGTACCTTTATGTTCATAACAGCATTATAACTCATAATAATTGAAAGTTATCTTTCATAATAATGAAAGACGGAAACAACCTAAATGTCCATCAACAGATAAATGGATAAATAAAACTAGTCCACCCACACAATGGATACTACTCTACAATAAAAATGGATGTGGACTGAAAAAAAAGTATGCTCAGTGAAAGAAGTCAGCTACAAGAGAGCACATGTTATATGATTACATTTATGAGATGTCCAGAATAGGCAAATCTATAGAGAAGAAAGTAGATTAGTGGTTGCAAGGGCTTAGGGGTGGGAGAATGAGGACTGACTACTAATCAGTCTGTGGTAAAGGTTACTGCAGCCATGAAATTAAAAGATACTTGCTCCTTGTAAGGAAAACTATGACAAACCTAGACAACATATTAAAAAGCAAAGACATCACTTTGCTGACAAAGGTCCATATAGTCAAAGATATGGTTTTTCCAGTAGTCATGTACGGATGTGGGAGTTGCATTGTAAAGAAAGGCTGAGCACCAAAGAATTGATGCTTTCAAATTGTGGTGTTGGAAAAGACTCTTGAGAGTCCCTTGGACAGCAAGGAGATAAAACCAGTCAATCCTAAAGGAAATCAATCCTGAATATTCATTGAAAGGACTGATGCTGATGCTGAAGCTCCAGTACTTTGGTCACCCAATGCAAAGAGCCTACTCACTGGAAAACACCCTGATGCTGGGAAAGATTGAAGGCATCAGAATAAGGGGGCAGCAGAGGAGGACCTGGTTGAATAGCATCACGGACACAAGGGACATGAGTCTGAGCAAGCTCCGGGAGATAGTGAAGGACAGGGAAGCCTGGTGTGCTGCAGGCAATGAGGTCACAAAGAGTCAGACACAACTTAGCAAATAACAAAAATAACAATGGTTACACACTTCTGTGAATATACTAGAAACATTTGAATTATATACTTTAAATGGGTAAATTTTATGGTTGTTGTTATTTGCTAAGTCATGTCCGATCCTTTTGCTACCCCATAGACTGTCACCTACCAGGCTTCTTTGACCATAGGATTCTCCAGGCAAGAATACTAGAGTGGGTTGCCATTTCCTTCTCCAAGATATCTTTCCAACCCAGGGATCGAATGCACATCACCTGCATTGACAGGTGGATTCTTTACCACTGAGCTATTGGGGAAGCCCAAATTTTATGGTAGATGAATTATGTCTAAATAAAGATGTTAAATAATATTATACTTTAAAAAGATAAAGTCAGTTTTTAGATACATCAGATGAAAATGTTCCACACTATGAATTTCAGTTTGAGAAAAGAGACTTAAGTCAGTATCTTCACTTTTGTCTTGAAAAAATGACAATGGTATTTTTTGGTATCCAATGGTGATTTTCCTGAAAAGAAAAAATAACTATTACCTTGTTGCTAAGTTTGGTCTGCTTATAGGATCTCAGTATATTGCTTTTACTGACCTGAGATTTATTACATTAAAGTGTTTACATATCTAAAGCAAGGATATTAACTGTTTAGAGGGTTTCTTTCACCAGAAAAATGCAAATAGATATAAACCACAAAGTCTTGCATATGATTTCAGAGTCTTTAGATTAACTCTGATTGTTACCTAGTGTGGACTGATTTATCAGAATGACCAGTGGTGCTAAATCTACAAAACAAGATAGAGGATCAAGATAAACATGCATATGAGCTCAGAACTTTGGGCTTCTTTTTAAATCAACATTGGGTAAATTAAAGGCTATGTCTTTAATGACATGATCAGATTAATTCTCACTGGATACAAATGTGATCCTCTATCAATGAATTTGACATCATGGTAATTTGCCATATGAGAAACAAACATGTCATTAGGGGACTTGGGCATATAAAAACTCAATGCGTTCAATTTTTTCTCTGGTCCAATAAGACAATCTCAATTAGATAAGCTCTAGCTCTGAGATTCTTTCAATATAAAAAAGTGGCCTCGACACTGTTACAACATATAGATCCTTGCAAGTACATGTTGTTCAGATTAATTAAAAATCTTAACACTCTGGGATACACATATTACCAGCACTGGATTATGTTCTGACAATATTAATGTTTGTTAAGTCTTCATTAAGTACAAGTCCATCATAATTGCTCAATTCTACTCTACCTAGCCAGAAAATGAAGCAATGTAGAGTGCAGTCAAAGGAATGTGGTTCTACAACCAAGCTTTTTAATCAGTTGAGGGTGATGCTAACAGGGTGACAGGTTGATCACCTTGATAAACCTCTCAATCTAATACAAAGTTGAAATGAGTCTGAACTAAATTACTACCAGCAACATTCATTCAACCGAGCTTAATCCCTGATCCTTAGGTATGAAAGTGAAGTCACTCAGTCACCGTCCAACTCTTTGAAACCCCTTGGATTTTAGCCTACCAGACTCCTCTGTCCATGGAATTTTCCAGGCAAGAGTACTGGAGTGTGTTGCCATTTCCTTCTCCAGGGGATCTTCCCAACCCAGGGATAGAACCCAGGTCTCCTGCATTGCAGGAAGAAGCTTTACCATCTGAGTACCAGGGAAGCTAGAGCCTATCTGAGGGGGTGCCTGGAAACTCCTTCAGTTCAGCTCAGCTCAGCTCAGTCATGTCCAACTGTGTGCGACCCCATGAATCACAGCACGCCATGCCTCCCTGTCTATCACAAACTCCCGGAGTTTATTCAAACTCATGTCCATCAAGTCGGTGATGCCATCCAGCCATCTCATCCTCTGTCGTCCCCTTCTCCTCCTGCCCCCAGTCCCTCCCAGCATCAGGGTCTTTTCCAATGAGTCAACTCTTCACATGAGGTGGCCAAAGTATTGGAGTTTCAGCTTCAGCATCAGACCTTCCAAAGAACACCCAGGACTGATCTCCTTTAGGATGGACTGGTTGGATCTCCTTGCAGTCCAAGGGACTCTCAAGATCTTCTCCAACACCATAGTTCAAAAGCATCAATTTTTCAGCAGTCAGCTTTCTTCACAGTGCAACTCTCACATCCATACATGACCCCTGGAAAAACCATAGCCTTGACTAGACGGACCTTTGTTGGCAAAGTAATGTCTCTGCTTTTTAATATGCTATCTAGGTTGGTCATAACTTTCCTTCCAAGGAGTAAGTGTCTTTTAATTTCATGGCTGCAATCACCATCTGCAGTGATTTTGGAGCCCAAAAAAATAAAGTCTGACACTGTTTCCACTGTTTCCCTGTCTATTTCCCATGAAGTGATGGGACCAAATGCCATGATCTTAGTTTTCTGAACTCCTTATCTTCTTGCTAAAATAATGTGGAGGAAGCAGCTCTCTGACTTTCCCATCTACAAAATCTGGTAAATACTGCCATTTCCAACCATTCTTTTCCCTAATTATTTCATGTTCTCTGCAGGAGTTCTCACTCTGCCTTTTAGTAACAGTTGGCTTAGTTCCCCACCTCCTTAGTATCAATGGTACAATGACTCAGCAAATACACCAAGAAGAAAAAAAGCTTAATGTTTGAGTCTCTTCAAATTTCCTCATTGTGTATAACTCACACCATTGTTGTTCAGTCACTAAGGCGTGTTTGACTCTTTGCGACCCCAGGGGGGTTGCAGCACACCAGGCTTCCCTGTCCTTCACTGGCTCCCGGAGTTTGCTCAAATTAATGTCCATTGAGTTGGTGATGCTATCTAACCATCTCATCCTCTGCCACCCCTTTCTCTTTTTGCCTTCAACCTTTCCCAGCATCAGGGTCTTTTCCAATGAGTTGGCTCTTCACATTAGGTGGCCAAGCTTCAGCTTCAGCATCAGTCTTTGAATATTCAGGACTGATTTCCTTTAGGATTGACTGGTTTGATTTCTTTGTTATCCAAGGGACCCTGAAGAGTCTTCTCCGGCACCACAGTTCGAAAGCATCAATTCTTCAGTGCTCAGCCTTCTTTATGGTCCAACTCTCACATCCATACATGACTACTGGAAAAACCATTGTTTAAATATTGGAATGATTTTTGATTTATTGAATAGTTCTTTCTTGTCTCTTCATTAATCTGTGAAATTCTTGAAACAGAGAAAATATAATATTTTTCTCTATATTTTTCAGAATACTAGGCACAGATAGGCATTCAACAAACATTTGTAGATGCTTTTGTGTTTATTTACATGTTTATTATTCTCATCTATTGAATTCCTGGAATATATTTCAGAGTTATAGCATACACAATACTTTTGTAAAAGTAAAAAAAGACAGTGACAACAGCACATTTGGTCACAAATGCAGTATTATGAGGTATTTGTTTTCATATTTTATTACTGGTTAATTAAGCATACAATTGTCTCTTCCGAAAACAATTCAGAAACACTGTGTGTGTGTGCATGCATGCACGCTCAGTTGTGTCCTATTCTTTGTGATCCATGGACTATAGTCCACCAGGCTTTTCTGTCCATGGAATTTCCCAGGCAAGAACACTGAAGTGGGTTGCCATTTCTTCTTCCAGGGGATATTCCTGACCCAGGATTTGAATGCATGTCTCTTATACCTCCTGCATTGTCAGGCGCAGGTTCTTTACTGGTTGAGCCATCAGGGAAGTCCTGTTGAAGTGTATCCATAATATTTTCAAGTTTTTGAAATATGAAGTCATTTTCACTTATTTATTCAAAGTTAATTTTATTTAATGCATATTTATATAGGTAAAGACTCTGAAAAATAGAATATATGATACCCTACAAAGAAATGGAAAGGATACACTAATCTCATTACCTTTAAAGTACCTTCCTAATTTAAGCTTCAATGACATTTTCACATATTCAAGAAAAAACGAGGAGTGAAACACACTAAAAAGCATTACTCTACTGACTTAAAATGCCAATAAAAGAAATTATCCTTTCCAATTTATATAAATGCCATTGAACACATATGGTGAAAGCAAAGCAATGGTGGGTGATCATTTCCATTATGCACAATGTGCTCTAAATGCTTTTCTTTTACTAGCATCCTAGTTTCCATTAGTAGTTCATTGTACAAATGATACTGCTTTATTAAAGTAGAAATGCAGAACAGAAAACATATCCAATGAACACTGTCTTTAAAACAAAAAAACTTACAAGTTATCATATCCTTTTTATATTAATTGTACAGTGTCTTTATTTTTAATATTAACCTTTTGTCACATGTATTGCAAATCCTGTTGGTATTTTTTCATTTTTTAATTAATTAATTTATTTATTTTTGGCCACACTGGGAGGCATGTGGGATCTTAGTTGCCAACCAGGGCTCAAACCCCCACCCCCTGCATTGGGAGCACAGAGTCTTAACCACTGGACCTCCAGGGAATTTCCTATACATAGTGGCTTTAGATGTGTTGCACAATAAGTTAGTCACTGGTCTCATATATACAGTTCATGGAATTCTCCAGGCCAGAATACTGGAGTGGGTAGCATTTCCTTTCTCCAGGGGATCTTCCCAACCCAGGGATCGAACCCAGGTCTCCCACATTGCAGGCGGATTCTTTACCAGCGGGAAGCATTTACATTAGAATTAATGAAGTTAAACAACATCTAAAATTGGTTCCTTTGTTTCTCTAGAGTAGTTTCAAGTGCTTAACCAAATATGACGGGTGGTACCATATTGAACAGTACAGCTATGGAACATTTCCATCTTCACAGAAAGGTTTTTTTATGGACAGGATTGGCTAGAGTTTTCAACAGATTGGGGTTGAAATTTGTGCTTTTCACTGAAAAAGAACTAGGTCTGAGTGAAAAAAAAAAATGAAGGTGCTTCTGAGTTACTTGCACTAGTTCCCCTTTGAATATTACATTTTAGAACAAGATGTGGCCAGTGAGTTCACTTGGAGATGATTTTGTTCAGCCCTTTTATTAATTAGATAAAGATAGCACAACCCAAGGAAGGTTATTTTGCCATGAAAGACAGGCTATCAGTTGATAGGTTAGTGCTAAAGTGGGAACTGGTACTCAGTTCTACTGAATGAAGCTTATGTCTCACCACATGGTCTCATTTAAGATCACTCCACTCTCGGTATACTTTACTACCACCAGAGAAACAAAAGAATAAGATGACCAGGTGGACAATACATCAATGTGAAATCATCAGTTACTAGTTAAATTATGTCATAAGTAAAGTAAGTGTTAGTCTCCCATTTCCTACTCTTCGTAACCCAGGTTCCTCTGTCCATGAAATTCTCCAGGCAAGAATACTGGAGTAGGTGTGTGTGTGCATAATCGCTCAGCCCTGTCTGACTCTTTGTGACCCCCATGGACCGTAGCCCACAAGGTTTCTCTGTCCATGGGGATTCTCCAGGCAAGAATAGTGGAGTGGGTAGCCTATCCCTTCTCCAGGGGAACGTCCCAACCCAGGAATCAGACTGGGATCTCCTGCCTTGCAGGCGGATTCTTTACCAGCTGAGCCACCAGGGAAGCCCGCTGGAGTAGGCAGCCATTCCCTCCTCCACAGGATCTTCCTGACCCAGGGATTGAACCTGGGCTTCCCACAGGGCAGGCAGATTCTTTACCCGCTGAGCCGGCAGGGAAGGCCTGAATCATCTTACCAGAAAGGTATTTCCTCTGTGATGAGGAAGTAGCACATCATTTCCAAACCCAAACTGAGCATTATATTCACTGTAATGACCATTTTCCCATGTAAGTATTATTTTGTAGTATCCTGCCCAAGGGGCTTCCTTGGTGGCTCAGAGGGTAAAGAATCTGCATGCAAAGCAGGAGACCTGGGTTCCATCCCTGGGTTGGGAAGATGCCCTGGAGAAGGGAATAGTGACCCACTCCAGTATTTTTGCTGGAGAATTCCATGGACAGAGGAGCCTGACGAGCTATAGTCCTTGGGCTTGCCAAGAATTGGACACAACTGAGTGACTAACATATACACACACACAACCTGCTCATAAGCAAATGTTTTATTTCCACAACGGAGCTGAAAAATCAACGGAGAAGCAAATGGGAGCCCACTCCAGTATTCTTGCCTGGAAAATCCCATGGACGGCGGAGCCTGGTAGGCTACCTTCCACGGGGTCGCAAAGAGTCGGACACAAATGAGCGAGACCTCCTCCTCCATAAGTGAACAGAGGGAAAAAAAAGACCTCTTTCAATCCCTACAATTTGTACTCACTGCAACTGTGACATGAAACACAGTGTGCTGTGGAGAATAGACTTATGGTTGCCAACGAGGAAGGGGTGAGGGAGGGCGGACTTGGAGTTAGAGATTAGCAGATACAAACGATTATAAACATCTTGGATAAACAACAAGGCTCTACTGTATAGCACAGGGAACTATATTCAACATGCTGTGATAAACCAAAATGGAAAAGGATATAAAAAGGAGTATCTATATGTGTATTGTTATAGCCACTCTTTCCGGGAGACAAACTCACTCAGAAGGACAATGCAGATAGTGGAGTGCAGTTTATTACACCGGTGGGCCCAAGGCAGAGTCTCCTCTTAGACAAGGACCCCGACCAGCATTTGCGAAAATCTTTTATACCCCATGTGTACGTGTCCAAACCCACCAACCCAAATCCCTTGAGGCTTACAAAGGAAGGGTAAATACAATCACAATAACCCCATCATTCACGTGTTATGTGTTCAGTTAACAATCAATAAGCCTGCGGTTACATTCCAACCAGTTAATAACCGATAAGCCTGTGGTTACATTCCGATAGATACTGTCCGGAGGCAGGGGTGATTAGTGTTTGTTTTCTCTTAGGCAATGAGTAACCTGGATGTGATCTTCAAGATTCCCCTGCCCAGAGGGGGTCTTATCCTTCCATTGTCATTCCCACAGGCGCTAAGCACAGAGTTCAGAGTCCACTGGAGAGGTGGCCTAGCATGATCTGCACGGACAGGCCTGAGATGGAGTCCAGGCCCTATGAATTCTTTCTTCAGTATAACTGAGTCCTTGCTGCATGGTAGAGACTGGCACAATGCTGTAAATCAACTCTCTTTCAATTAGAACGTGTCTGACACATTGTGTCAGATCCATTTATCTGCCTCCCAGACAGATGGAAAACTTCTTAAAGTCACCCTATCACCAGGCATTATTGTGGTCCAGAATAGGTGTTCATATTTACAATGAATATAAATAAATTTTTAAGATTGATGAATAAATCTGTGCTACCACTTAGCAAAACTTAGCTCTTTATTCTCTGCCATTTCCATATCTTTAGATCATCTTGGGCTCTCAGTGCAAACAATGTAACATATATTTATCTAGAAAGCAACTTGCTGATCTTTATGAAAACTATATCCCACCAGTTTTTAAGAATCCATCTAAAGCAAGTTGTCTTAACTTCATATGCCTGTGAGAGAAATCGCAAACTTCAAAACCAAAAACTAGTCTTATATACCCCTGTAGTAAGAACCTGGAGAGCTAATAATAACATTTGTATCTCTGGTAAGTTAAAACTGCTATGATAAACAGTTTTGAATGGCAATCCTACTGGCAAAGTTGCCTGCTAAAGAGTCATTATAACTCTCTTTTAACTATGCTCAGAAGGCTCCTCAGGAAAAGAAGTTAAATGGTTAAGTTGGTAATGACAGGGGAACTAAAATGAATCTAACATTTTGTAACATAACAACCTGGTAGTCATAAACAGTTTCCATAAAATTAATGAGCTTCATAAGGAATTTGGGGGTGTTGGAACATAAAGAGCAAGTACTTTCAGAAAAAATTAAAGAAAATACCCAAGTTAATTTTCAAAAGATAACTAATCTAGAGAATAAGCAAAATAGATCTCTTGGTGGTGATACGAGAATTGCAGATTTATAAGGAACCTTATTGGGCTTCCCTGGTGGCTCAGTGGTAAAGAATCTGCCTGCCAATGCAAGAGATGTGGCTCAATCCCTGGGTTGGGAAGATCCCCTGGAGAAGGAGATGGAAACCCACTCCAGTATTTTGGCCTGGAGAGCCCCATGGACAGAGAAGTCCATAGGGTTGCAGAGAGTTGGACATGATTGAAGTAACTTAGCATGCTCCAATCTCTTGCTCATGCTGAAATGCTTCTAATAACATTTATCAAAAAAATATTCTTTGAGCATCATCTATGGGACACCACATTTTGGGGTCTGGGAATAGAGTGTCAAACAAGAGATTATAGAATTGTATTCTAGTCATGATATTCAGATGCTAAAAAAGTAAACAGAAGTATAACATATTAGATGATGCTGTAAAGAGAAAGGAAATAGAGGTGATGGGTAATGGTTATAACACGTTATAAGGAGAATTTGGGGAAGGTCTCTCTTGATAAACTGACATTTAAGCAGAGCTTTAACTGAAATGAGAGAGAAAACCATGTAGATAACTGGGGGATAGCGTTTCAGGCAGAAAGAGCATTGAGAATAGAGACCTCATGGCAAGAACGTGTTGGTGAGTCTACGGTCTACCACATGGTTCCAGAGGCTGTAGCAAAAGGAAAGAGGGGAAGTAAAAAGTGATGTAAGTGAGTCACTCAGACATACAACAACATGAGGCTTAGTTTTAATATATATGAACTTTGGGTTTTATTCCAAGTGGAATAATACATTATCAGAGGGATCTGAACAAAAGACTAACATGATTGGTTATGATTTTTTACAAGATGTCCTTGAAGAGAATAGGCTTCAGGGACCCCATGTGGAAGCAGGGACATCGCTAAGGAGCCATCACGACCAAGTGATGACAGCAGACAGAGATGGGGAGAAAAGTGATGAGACAGTCTGCTTTTAAAATGCATGTTAAGCCATAGGATTTTGCTGTTGTATTGGGTGTGAAAGATGAGAAACAGAAAGGAGGAGTTACAGATGATTTTTTGATTTTCAGCCTAAACAATGACCACTGAGATTGGAAAAGCAGAGAGGAAGAGCAGACGGGGAAGATTCAGAGCTTGTTTGAAGGCACATTCAAGTCAAGATGCCTATGAGACACCCAAGAAGGGATGTGGGGATCCAGTGACGTACATAAGACAGTCATCTTCCTTAAACACGTACAATTACAGATTTCAGTGCCTTTGAATTAGTCTAACCCCCTGCAGCCAATCCTAATCATTAAAAAATTTCATTAAGCCAAAATCATCCTATTTCTGCCTCATACCTCATGATCATTTTTCTGTTTTCTGAAAAGTAAATGTAAAGAAACAATGTTTCTTCCCTTACAGCCTGTGCCAATTTGCAAGCAGACCATCTTGCCCGATTGATCTTCTCTTGTCCAGGCTATCCTTGCTTATCTCAGATGGTGTGCTTGTCACAGCTGTTTTGAAATGAATTCCCTCATTCCCTCCTCAGGACTTAACAAGCATGAATATCAAACGATCTGGTCAGAATGTGACATGGAGCTTCTCTGTGCATCTTTCCTGGAAATCAACATAACTCTACCTTCTTCCTCTTTCTTGGGTCATTGTTGAGCTCATAATGTACAGGCTACCCATTATTTAACTTTCTGCACCATAGCATTCAAAACTGATGCTTATAATTGTGATGTTTTTCTTCTTTTCTGGTTAGCATTTATTTCTGACTTAAAATATTCATAGGAAGGCCACCAATCTTTTTTAAGAGTAGTATTCCTGTGCAGTAGATTTTTAAAAGAAAAGTATTAGCATGGTTGCCTAGAAACCATAAGGGCATTCAAAATAATAGGAAGAACAGGGGAAATAAATGAAAGTATCATCTATAATGACATTTGATTTAGGTGAGAAAACAGCTGAAGTATTTTGTGCAGCCTTAACTTGATGAAACAATCTTTTTCACCAAAGAATCTTCTTAGCAAACGTGAACTTATGTGAACATTAGTCACTGTATTTCTCTATTAGCTGTATATCTTCAATGTATTTACATCGTGCCCTTTGAATGATTTTATTTAGCAATTCTCTTGTTTATAACACTAGAAAAGATCAGTGTTTGTCCCCACATGTTTTCTTTGATACCTGTTTATGTATGAAAAAGTACTCATAGAGATTTTAAAGATTTTTAGTAGCAAATATCGACTGACACATTAAGTCAGCTGTTACCTGATTTTGGAGAGAGGATTTGATGTATAATATTGACAACAGTTTAAACCTGTGGTTGTACATTTTTCCTTTCCTTACATGCTTTTGTTGTAGCCACGTGTTCCGGGAAACAAACTCACTCAGAAGGACAATGCAGATAGTGGAGTGCAGTTAATTACACCAGCGGGCCCAAGGCAGAGTCTCCTCTTAGCAAAGGGCCCTGACCAGCATTTGTGAAAATCTTTTATACCCCATGTGTACATGTCCAAACCCACCACCCCAAATTCCTTGAGACTTATATAAACTTAGGAAGGGTAAATACAATCCCAATAACTCCATCACTCATGTGCCATGTGCTCAGACAGTTAAACAATTAGCCAATAATCGATAAGCACAAGGTTATACTCCGATAGGCACAGAAAAATTTATGGCCTGTCTGGAGGAAGGGGTGATTAGTATATGTGTTCTCTTAGGCTATGAGTAACCTGGATACGATCTTCAAGATTCCCTGTCTGGAGGGGGTCCTATCCTTCTGTCGTCATTTCCATAGGCACTAAACACAGAGTTCAGAGTCCATTGGAGAGGTGGCCAGCAGGGTCAGCATGGACAGGCCTGAGATGGAGTCCAGGCCCTATGAATTCCTTCTTCACTTTAAGACCATATAATCCAGAGAAGTTGCAACACTTAGTGGGAGGAATAAGGAATTGAATAAATAGGTTTGGTTTGCTGAGTTTAGAACAAAATAAGGTATATTCAGATGTCCATTTCTCAAAGCTGCTTTGTGTTTCTGAATCACCTGTGCCATACTTTCAACTTTAAATTTCTGCTGCAAACCAAAATTACTAAATTTAAGGTTTATCTGTTTTTAACAGCAAATTCCAAAAAGAACTTTTTATCTTGCAACTTAACATTATGCATTTTTAAGAGAGTATTCATTACGTCTTTCTTGTTTTCCTTTATCTAACTTATCTTACTTACTTACTTATCTTGCTTATTCTTAACTATTTCCAAAGGAGTTGCTCATTCGTAGGAGGGTAGAAAGTAAGAAAGCAGAGATGGAGAATAAATGATAGGAGGATATATATGCATGGGTATTTGGAGGGAGCATTTCAAATCACTTATTTAGAAGCTTAAAAGCTATAAAATTCATGCTTTGGTGTCAAACTAGAGTAGTCAAAGCAGATATTTCCCTCTTGCATTCTCTCTGTTACATCAATTGTGCGTATCGCTAATAAATTTCCTCTTAGAACTTGGCAGTTGAAATACTCATTGCCTCCCAGAACTTTCCCAGTTTTCTTTAAATAAAACCTCTTGGTAGTATTGCAGCAGAACTCTTTTGTTCTGACATGGCTCTCTGGATCAACTTCAATTACCATATTTTCTAGTAGAAACTGGTAAATTCAACTAAATCTCCCATTGTGTAATACTCAGATTATCTAAATTATGGTTTCTCAAGAAAGAGCTACAAACCACGTTCCAAGTGTTTCACAGGGGACTGGATTTTTGTAGGAGGCTAATAAGTGTGACAGGTTTAAGTCAGGTAGTCAAGACACCTGAAATCTGAATCTACCTTGAAAATTAGAATATAAAACCCAGCAAGCTGCTGCAGCTCTCTGGGTAAGAGTTAGACATAAATACACAAAATCAGTGAGGTCACACAGCTTCCTCCCTGTCCCTCTGGCAAAGGAAAATAATGGTGTGAGGGAAGAGAAGATGAGCCTTTCTCTGATTGGACAGGAAAACTCAGAACTGGAAATGGCTTTCTCTGTAACACTTAGGGGAAAGGTGTTAGACAGGGAATATAACCACAGAGGGCCCTTCCGTATCTGCAGGTTCTGCACTCACGGAGTTAACCAATCATGAATTTTAAATATTTGGAAAAAGCATTCCAGAAAGTTCCAAAAAGCAAAGCTTGAATTTGCCTTGCACTGACAACTATTTACACAGCATTTCCATTGTATTTACTATTTACATTGTATAGGTATTATAACTAATCTAGATTATTTAAATTGTACAGGAGTATGAGCCATAGGTTATATGCAAATACTAGAACATTTTATTTAAGTGTCTTGAGCATCTGAGGATATGTTACCTGAGGGCTATATCCAATCCCTCCTGAATGCAGGGGGAAAGCAATACCCAGCCACATCAGATGTAAAGATGCTCCCTTACTGTGACTGAGTTGTTTCTCTTAAATCCAGAATTAACATAAAATGGGCAGAAAAGTGCTAAGAATTAACATAAAATGGGCAGAAAAGTGCTACCCAAGTGGCTCAGTGGTTAAAATCTGCGTATAATGGAGGAGATGCAGGTTCCGTTTCTGGAGCCGGAAGATCCCCTGGAGGAGGGCAACTCTACCCATTCCAGTATTCTTGCCTGGGAAGCCCCAAAGATAGAGGAGCCTGGAAGGCTACAGTCTACAGGTTGCGAAGAGTGGGACACGACTATAGCAACTGAGCAAGCATGCACACACAGGTAAAGGAATGAAATATTGCCTGCAGTTTCAGAATTAGTGGTAAAATCACGTCTATTTTACTGGGATAAAATAAATTCATTCTAATAAAACACTTTCTGATGATTTTCCCTAACTTGATAGGAGAAACCACAATGTGTATGTACATATATATGTAGTTGTTTGCACTAAGATCAGTAAAGTTACAGTTACCAAAACATAATCAGCTCTTGATTGATAATGATTAAAATAAAGAGCAAAATGGGGTCAGAATTCAACCTAACGGTGACAAAAGACAAGATAACTTTGCATTAGTCTAAAATTCAATCTTAAGATATCAAAATACAGAATAAGAATGGATTTAACTTTTGGTAACTGTTTTGTAAACATATTGACTCTTATGTTTCCAAACAAAGGGTAACAGCTAACCCAACATTTGTCATTCTCAAAATTACATTCTCAGCAACTTTTTACTCAAAGTTTTCATTAAGTTTCACTGAAATACATGTTTCTATGTTAACTAAGTTTAAGGAAAGATGATTAATGTATTGGAGACATAATAATCTGACTCTATATTATTAGTAGTGAAACCATAAGTAGTAGGTTATAGTGTCTTTCCTTTTCTTATTAAATTTTTAACATTTAAAAATATCTTGCTTTCTCAGGTCCTCCTTCAGTTCAGGTCAGTTCAGTCACTCAATCGTGTCCGACTCTTTGCGACCCCATGAATCACAGCACGCCAGGCCTCCCTGTCCAACACCAACTCCCAGAGTTTGCTCAAACTCATGTCCATCGAGTCGATGATGCCATCTAGCCATCTCATCCTCTGTTGTCCCCTTCTCCTCATGCCCCCAATCCCTCGCAGGATCAGGGTCTTTTCCAATGAGTCAATTCTTCGAATGAGGTGGCCAAAGTACTGGAGTTTCAGCTTCAGCATCAGTCCTTCCAATGAACACCCAGGACTGATCTCCTTTAGGATGGACTGGTTGGATCTCCTTGCAGTCCAAGGGACTCTCAAGAGTCTTCTCCAACACCACAGTTCAAAAGCATCAATTTTTTGGTGCTCAGCTTTCTTCACAGTCCAATTCTCACATCCACACATGACCACTGGAAAAATCAAAGCCTTGACTAGACGGACCTTTGTTGGCAAAGTAATGTCTCTGCTTTTTAATATGCTATCTAGGTTGGTCATCACTTTCCTTCCAAGGAGTAAGTGTCCTTTAATTTCATGGCTGCAGTCACCATCTGCAGTGATTTTGGAATCCAAAAAAATAAAGTCTGACACTGTTTCCACTATTTCCCCATCTATCTGATGGGACCAGATGCCATGATTTTAGTTTCCTGAATGTTGAGCTTTAAGCCAACTTTTTCACTCTCCTCTTTCACTTTCATCAAGAGGCTCTTTAGTTCCTCTTCACTTTCTGCCATAAAGGTGGTGTCATCTGCATATCTGAGGTTATTGATATTTCTCCCGGCAATCTTGATTCCAACTTGTGCTTCTTCCAGCCCAGCATTTCTCATGATGTACTCTGCATATAAGTTAAATAAGCAGGGTGACAATATACAGCCTTGACGTACTCCTTTTCCTATTTGGAATCAGTCTGTTGTTCCATGTCCAATTCTATATACCCATACATTTAAAATATTCTGATAATCCAAGAAAGAGAGAAACAAAGCTAATTATTTTATAGTTACTACAATCACTAAAGCAGAGTTATATTAATGAATAACTTTTAACTTCGTACAATCTGTTGGTATTTAGTTTGATTGCTTACTTTTAAAGACAGATTTTTGAAAGGCGAGTACTTGAACTGAGAACTTCCAGATGTTCAAGCTAGATTTAGAAAAGGCAGAGGAACCAAAGATCAAGTTCTATGATCCACTGGATCATAGAAAAAGCAACAGAATTCCAGAAAAACATCTACTTCTGCTTCATTGACTACGCTAAAGCCTTTGACTGTATGGATCACAGCAAACTGTGGAAAATTCTTTAAGAGATGGGAATAGCAGATCATCTTACCTGCCTCCTGAGAAGTCTGTATGCAGGTCAAGAAGCAATAGTTAGAACCAGACATGTAAGAACAGACTGGTTCAAAATTGGGAAAAGAGTATGTCAAGGCTCTGTATTGATCATCACCCTGCTTAGTTACCTTATACGCAGAGTACATCTTGAGAAATGTTGGACTGGATGAAGCACAAGCTGGAATCAAGATTGCCAGGAGAAATATCAATAACCTCAGATATGCAGATGACACCACCCTTATGGCAGAAAGCAAAGAGGAGCTAAAAAGCCTCTTGATGAAGATAAAAGAGGAGACTGAAAAAGCTGGCTTAAAACTCAATATTTAAAAAACGAAGATCATGGCATTTGGTCCCATCACTTCCTAGCAAATAGATGGGGAAATAATGGAAACAGAAACTTTATTTTCTTAGGCTCCAAAATCACTGCACACACTGACTGCAGCCATGAATTTAATAGATGCTTGCTCCTTGGAAGAAAAGGTATGACAAACCTAGACAGCATATTAAAAAACAGAGACATTTCTTTGCCAACAAAGGTCCATATAGTCAAAGGTATGAATCATGTATGAACGTGAGAGTTGGACCATAAAGAAGACTGAGCACCAAAGAATTGATGCTTTTGAACTGTGGTGATGGAGAAAACTCTTGAGAGTCCCTTGGACTGCAAGATCATACCAGTCAAACCTACAGGAGAGCAACTCTAAATATTCATTGGAAGGACTGAAGCTGAAGCTCCAATACTTTGGCTGCCTGATGTGAAGAGCTGACTTATTAGAAAAGACCCTGATGTTGGGAATGATTGAAAGTAGGAGGAGAAGGGGGCAACAGAGGATGAGATGATTGGATGGCATCACCAACTAGATGGACATGAGTTTGAGCAAGCTCTGGGAGATGGTGAAGTACAGGGAAGACTGGTGTGCTGCAGTCCATGGGGTCGCAAAGAGTAGGACACAACTGAGCAACTGAACAACAACAACAAAATGTACCCAGGAATCTACAACATTATATATGCAACTTCACAGAGAGGAATTCAATGACAGATAACACTACATGGCTAACATGCCTACAAAATAGGAAAGCATATTTCAAAACTCCAACCAATGGAATAATCTGCAAGGGAAAATCAGCTAACATCTTTCCATCTTTACAAATTGCTGATCAATAAATCATACTTTCAAAGAAGCTGAGTAATTGCTCTATAAGGCTTGAAGCAATAGAAGGCTAATTTACATATAAACATTTACAGTAATGATTTCTGCCATGGACTTGTGTAGGTTTAACATGACAAATTATACCAGTAATTCAGATTGATTTCCCTAATGCATAATAAAAAGGCATTGCAAATTCTGAAAATACATGTTTACTTACTTTAGAAAATGCAGGATTAATTTAAATATATTTTATTTCGTTTTATCATTTTGAAATATATGTAGTCATTCTTAAAGCATCTTCATGTTTTTCAGGGTAGGGGAAGAAGGAGAGATTTTTATGTTTTAAGAATGATAAAATTTGTTAAAGGCAAAGAGACTGTTAGATTTTCTTCATATCATTTGGATTGTAGATTTTCCCCCAGATAGGAGGACAGTGGCATTGATACATGTGTCCAGAATCCTTTCAGAGAATTGAGGGCACAGCGTACCCTGCCCCATGGAAATCTGGAAAAAAAGGAGAATCTAGAGCATTATAGCCGAGATGAACTTAGCTTGAGCAGGAGACACCAGAGCTACAACCTGGAGAAACACCTGAATGTTTATTTTGATGAATTTCTGGAGAATGAGTGTGGATTCTCACGACAATGAGAAACTACAGAGGACCCAATAATTTGAGGTCTGTCACACTTACAGGCTGTACCTCTAGGAACCTACTGGGTTAAGAAAAAATGTTAATTTCCCTGTAATAGCTATTCTTCCCAGGTGGCTCAAGAGGTAAGGAATTCGCCTGCCAATGCAGGAGATGCAGAGGATGTGAAGAAGGAATTCATAGGGCCTGGACTCCATCTCAGGCCTGTCCATGCTGGCCGTGCTCGGCTGCCTCTCCAGCGGACTCTGAACTCTCTGCTTAGTGCCTGTGGGGACCACAATGGAAGGATAAGACCCCCTCCAGACAGGGGGATCTTGAAGATCACATCCAGGCTACTCATTGCCTAAGAGGAAGCATACCGTAATCACCCCTGTCTCCGGACAGGTCATAAACTTTTTTTCATATCTATCAGGATGTAATCACAGGCTTATCGATTATTAACTGGTTGGAATGTAACTGCGGGCTTATTGACTATTGACTGTTTGGACACGTACACATGGGGTAGGTGGTGGGTTTAGACACGAACGCATGGGGTAGGTGGTGGGTTTAGACACGTACACATGGGGTAGGTGGTGGGTCTGGGCACGTACGCATGGGGTATAAAAGATTTTCACACATGCTGGACGGGGTCCTTGGCTAAGAGGAGACTCTGCCTTGGGCCCGCCGGCGTAATAAACTGCACTCCACTATCTGCATTGTCCTTCTGAGTGAGTCTGTTTCCCGGAAAGCGTAGCTATAACAGATGCAGATTTGACCCCTGGGTCAGGAAGATCTCCTGGAGGAGGGAATGGCAACCCACTCCAGTATTCTGGCCTGCAGAATCCCATGGACAGAGGAGCCTGGTGTACTACAGTCCATGGGATCACAAAAGAGTAGGACACAGCTGAGTGACTGAGCACAAAAGCTATTCTTGGTAGGAAATTCAAGAAACACAGCAACTGACATAAAGTAAAATTCTGCTTACAAGCATACAAGTATCTATTGCATAGTAATCTAGTGACATTAATATTTTTTAAATGTTGTGGTCACTTGTTCATCTTTACTGAGTTATTCATTCTTAATTTTCATAATAGTTTTAAGGACTATATCATCTGATGCTTGTGAAATTGGTAAAAGCTCTTCTGTAATGCAGGTTAGAACATTTTCTTTCCCTTTGTCACTTGCTGCTGTGGTTGTGATATTTCGATCCGGACTACTGCAGAAAACAGATGGCACAACCAAAGGGTTTAATTTAAAAGAGTTTACAAAGCTATGGGCCTGGTTAAGGGACCAGACGAGGAATAATGAAACACCCAAGAATTATCAACAGGGAGCTGTTACCCTCTCTAGGCCTAGAAAGGCAAAAGGAGGGAACAATGTTACTGGAGTCCAACCTGGAACCATGGAAGAGGATTCTTCTGACCTGCTGGGACCATGCACAGGCCAGTATAGTCCAGAAGCCAGAAGGCAGTGGGAGCCCAGTGTCTTAATTCACAGAAATTGGTCTCCAGGAACTCAAATCAAAACAAAGAGCAAAGACTTGATGCAACGACATTCTTTGATTTATAGAAGTCTCTGTATGCCAAAATCACTGCAGATGGTGATTGCAGCCATGAAATTAAAAGACACTTACTCCTTGGAAGGAAAGTGATGACCAACCTAGAAAGCATATTAAAAAGCAGAGACAGTACTTTGCCAACATAGGTCCATCTAGTCAAGGCTACGGTTTTTCCAGTGGTCATGTATGGATGTGAGAGTTGGACTGTGAAGAAAGCTGAGTGCTGAAGAATTGATGCTTTTGAACTGTGGTGTTGGAGAAGACTCTTGAGAGTCCCTTGGACTACAAGGAGATCCAACCAGTCCATCCATAAGGAGATTAGTCCTGGGTGTTCTTTGGAAGGACTGATGCTGAAGCTGAAACTCCAATACTTTGGCCACCTCACGCGAAGAGTTGACTCATTGGAAAAGACCCTGATGCTGGGAGGGATTGGGGGCAGGAGGAGAAGGGGACGACAGAGGATGAGATGGCTGGATGGCATCACTGACTCGATGGGCATTAGTTTGAATAAACTCCGGGAGTTCATGATGGACGGGGAGGCATGGTGTGCTGCAATTCATGGGGTCACAAAGAGTAGTACATGACTGAGTGACTGAACTGAACTGAACTGTATGTCATAGAGTCAAAACCAGCTCTTTTCTTCAATTAGTTTCCAATTTCATCTTTAAATACCTTCTTCACCCAGAGATCATATAACATTTTTCTTAATCTTTTAGTTTAGTTTTTTTCTTAATATTCCATTTGACTAGATTTATTTCTCTTCCCAGATGATTCATTGCTCTTTCTTTCCTCAGGACCTTCACTGTTGCTTTTCCTTTCTTCTGGAAAGTTGTTCCCCAATTAGAAGCTTAACCACATAAAAATCAGAGATAAAGTAAGCATGATGCCTGGCAAATGGTAAGAGCTGTTGTGATCTTGAAGCCAAATAATCACTTTACCTGGACAGTATTAAATTTTACCTGAATGCTCCTGGAAACTGCTAACAGGTAGTAAATCTCCCCAGCCTTCCAAGAAATGGTTTAATGCAAAGAATTACCCTTACCATGGGGCTTTCCTGGTGGTTCAGCAGTAAAGAATCCACCTGCAATGCAGGAGATGGTGGCTCCATCCCTGGGTTGGGAAGATCCCCTGGAGGAGGGTACAGGAACCCACTCCACTGTTCTTGCCTGGATAATCCCATGGATGTAGGAACCTGGTGGGCTACAGTCTATAGGGTCACAAAGAGTTGGCCATGACTGAAGCAACTGAGCAGGTAGGACAGGCACCCTTACCCATATAACATACATAAGACAACTAGATGCCCCACTTCATTAAATATGGCTGGACCAAACAAAGACACTCCAAATTTGCTCTTTGTTTTATAAATTATTATCTGTATTGTTTGTAACCACTGGCCAATCTAGACCAGAAATATCTGCTAACTTGACTTTAGCAAATTTTAGTTAAGCTCCTCTTCTTCCCCCATCCTTGAGCAAACATGACCCAGAACAACTCAACCTTAACAACCCCTCCAGAATCTGTTGACCTTAGAAAAAACACCAAGTGTCAGAGCAGATCATTGCTCATCTCACTTCCTCACCTTGAGTCTTTCTTGTCTTGTTTAATCCTTCCCTTTAAATAAAAGCCTTTTTTGCCTGACTTTTTAGTCACTTACAAATTTTATGGTCCTTCTGAAGCAGAGACATCATTTTGCTGACAAAGGTCCATCTAGTCAAAGCTATGATTTTTCCAGTAGTCATGTATGGATGTGAGAGTTGGACCATAAATAAGACTGAGTGCCAAAGAATTGATGCTTTTGAACTGTGGTGTTGGAGAAGACTTTTGAGAGTCCCCTTGATAACAAGGAGATCAAACCAGTCCATCCTAAAGGAAATCAGTCCTGAATATTCACTGGAAGAACTGATGCTGAAGCTGAAGCTCCAATACTTTGGCCACCTGATGCAAAGAGTCAACTCATTGGAAAAGACCCTGATGCTGGGAAAGATTGAAGGCAGGAGGCGAAGGGGACAACATAGGATGAGATGGTGGGATGGCATCACCAACTCAATGGACATGAGTTTGAGCAAGATCCAGGAGATAGTGAAGGACAGAGAAGCCTGGTGTTCTTCAGTCCATAGAGTTGCAAAGATTTGGACACAACTGAGTGACTGAACACAAACTTAAATCTACATTTGTTTTTTATTTGGCAGCCCTTTTGCCCCTGCTCATCTTTAGGGCTCCAAGAGCCTGGGAGAGGAATACTCATTCAGCAAACACTTAGGGAGCAGCAATTTGGTGCAAGGTTCTACTAGATGGTGGGGATACAGTAAGAGAAAGGCATTTTCTAATCCCTTGGGGGAACTCACAGGATTATTGAAGTGCAGAGCAGTAACTGCTATCAGAAAAGAAACAAAAAAACCAATCACTATTGACTCAGAGAAGACAGAGGATGAGTACTTGTTTCTGAGGTAGTTAAGTCAGAGGATATTTTCAGAAATCGGCAGTATTTGAGATGATCAAAATATAGAATATAATCAATTCATAAATGTATACTGAAGGCAGCCAGCACTATTTAAAGTTCAAAATATCATGGGTGACTAGAGCTGAGACACTCAGTAAAGCCTTCATTCATAGATAAAGGGAATGAGCCTTGAAGAACATTGAGGACTTCAAGCACTATAGGAAAGAGGGGTAAAACTTTCTGCCACATTTTATGAACACAGGGAACCAGAGCAGAGGTGTGTGGTAAGAAGAGGAGAAGATAATCAATGTTTCCATTTCTGTACTCACAGCCCTCTTTTGACTGTTAGAATCTACACCTGTGTTTGGCTTATTGTATCATAAAATATCTCTTCTACATGCTGTATGCATACCCTATTCTCATTTGGACACCCGTTTGTAGATGTAGGGCTTCCCTGGTGGCTCAGATGGTAAAGAGCCTGTCTGCAGTGTGGGAGACCCAGGTTCAATCCCTGGATTGGGAAGAAGGAAATAACAACCTGGAGAAGGAAATAACAACCCACTCCAGTATTCTTGCCTGGAGAATTCCATGGATGGAGGAGTCTGGTGTGCTACGGTCCATGGCGTTGCAGAGTCGGACATGACTGAGCAACTAACACTCTCGCTCTCACTTTGTAGATGTGAGGACATGAGGGAACACAGCCATTGCATGTTTTTCCCAAAGCCGGGCTCAGATGAGTGACGGCTCAATTTTCGTGGTGACACAAAGCACTTCGGTTAAAATGAGCAGCATCTCTTGCTCTGACACTGACTTGGCACCAGACAATTTCAGACATCGCCACAGAAAAAGACTTCACAATTTTATTAAGTCTACAGGCTGAAGTGAGCATACTTGGGCTGAGGTAGACTGACTGTTATCCTAAAGATGGAACATATTCGTCAGAGTTTATTTTCTGCTCGTGACAGAACCACAGCCATGGTCCCACTGACTCAGACCTTCTGGTTAATTTCTCGCATTATAATGCGATTTCTACCTTGGTGATCCAACAGATGGTTGCTTTCTTTCTGTCTTGGATATTATGAGAAAGTAGATCAAATTCAGAGTCTGGTAAAGCCACTGCTGAAATTCTGACACAGACCAAGAGCACATTCATATATGTGCACAAAACTGGGGGTATTTCTGGCTGTCCTGCCAACTGCTCAACGTTACTTCCTGGAGACCCACATCTCTGGCTTGTCATTCCTACATGCTGAAGAGCTGGGATCATGGGAACAGGGGTTCCTGGGTGTGGATGACTCTTTCATTTACATTCCTTCCTGTGTTTACTTTGCTAGATCTTATGGCAGGAAGTTTTCTATTTTCTTCCAGAGTGGAAGATAATATTTTTTTCTGTACATGTTACCAACCACTATGCTGGCCAAACTCTCACATAGGAAGTGTTTGATGTGAAGAACCACAGTTTTGAAATTAGATGTACCTTTTACAAGAGAATAATTTTGATTGAGGGGCTTCCCAGGTGGCGCTAGTGGTAAAGAATCCTCCTGCCAATGCAGGAGACATAAGAGACTCAGGTGTAGTCCCTGGGTTGGGAAGATTCTCTGGAGGAGGGTATGGCAACCCACTCCAGTATTTTTGCTGGAGAATTCCATGGACAGAGGAGCCTGGCGGGCTACAGTCCATAGGGTCACAAGGAGTCAGAGATTACTGAAGGGACTTAACACACATACACTCAATTTTGACTGTGTTAAAAATTCACGTTTTAGCTAGGCAAATTATATCAATATTCTTTGATTTTATGAAAGCTCTACTGGAAAACTGCATTTTTAACTATCAGTAAAAACATTTCAGTATTGGCAGCCTTTCTTGCCATCAGTATGAGATGATCACGTTACTTCTTACCACTTTTCATATTTCATAGTCACTCTGCTGTAAGAGTCTTACAGCTCCTTTATAAAGCCTGGGCTGTTTCCACATTTACTAGCATACCATATGTCTTTTACTCTTCTAAGACTCTGCTGTGCTAACTCATTTATTTCTCACATTTGTGATGTACGTACTAAATATTAAATTAAAAATTACATTAATTAAATATTAAATATCCATTTTACATACTATGAAGATTACAGTGCAGACAAGTTAAATAAGTTACCTAAAGCCTTGCCAACATTAATTTGAGGAGTCGACCTTTGAACCTAAGCATTCTGCTCCACAGCCAGGTCTTTCAATCATTGTCTTGTATTGCCCCCCACGTGGACTTACAAAGGAAATTTCCCTTTGTTTGTATACACTTAGAGTGCTTTTGTAAATAGATGAATTCCTGTTGGTATGAAAATTAAATTTTCCTACCAAAGAAGGCCAGGTGACCAATTCAGTTTACTTTAGGAAATGTGAGTTGATATAAGCATAGAGATATATATGTGCACACAAATATTTATGTATACAAGCACACACACATCCATACATATATGTATTACACACAACCCCGAGAAAAAGATTGTGCATTATTTTCTTAGTCTTATAGATTTCGCTAAATGATGTCCAACTCTTTGCGATCCCCTGGACTATATTCCGCCAGGCTTCTCTGTCCATGAAATTCTCTAGGCAAAAATACTAGAGTGGGTTGCCATTTCCTTCTCCAGGGGATCTTCTTGACCCAGGAATCAAACCCGGGTCTCCTGCACTGCAGGCTGATTCTCTACTGTCTGAGCCACCACAGGATTTTAGCTTTATTGATTCAGTTCAGTTCAGGCACTCAGTCGTGTCCGACTCTTTGCGACCCGTGAATCGCAGCACGCCAGGCCTCCCTGTCCATCACCAACTCCCAGAGTTTACTCAAACTCATGCCCATCGAGTCGGTGATGCCATCCAGCCATCTCATCCTCTGTCGTCCCCTTCTCCTCCTGCCCCCAATCCCTCCCAGCATCAGGGTCTTTTCCAATGAGTCAGTTCTTCGCATGAGGTGGCCAAAGTATTGGAGTTTCAGCTTCAGCATCAGTCCTTCCAATGAACACCCAGGAGAAGATTGTATTTACTTTTTAAAGATTTATTTATTTATTTATTTTTGGCTGCGCTGGGTCTTCGTTACTGCGCGTGGGCTTTTCTCTAGTTGCAGTAAACGGGAATTACCCTCTAGTTGTGATGCATGGGCTTCTTCTTGTGGTGGCTTCTCTTGTTGTGGAGCACGGGCTCTAGAACACAGGCTCAGTGGTTGTAGCTCCACAGCATGTGGGATCTTCCAGGACCAGGGATCAATGCGGTGTCCTCTGCATTGCAAGATGGATTCTTAACCACTGGACCAGGAGGGAAGCCCAGAGGACTGTATTTATATAGAGCATCTTGTCCAGATTCACAGTGTGCTGGAACCCAAGTAACTGAATTTTCTCCAGCTTCCCACTCTTCCAATCTGAGCCTGAGATAGTATGCAACAAAAGAAATCCAACAATTCGTGTTGGTCTTTGCTAAATTCCTGAAATTCCAAACCTGTAAGCATAATAAAAGAAGCTGTTAAATTTCTGGGTGACTGGTTACACAGCAAGAGAACATACAAAGAAAATAGAAGTTGCTCACATTTTAATAACTATATGGAATTATAGAATTTTTACATATTCAGAAACAGAATTTGATATTCCTCACATGACTCCCCAGCATGGTGTTCATCTTTCAAAAATTTGCATTATTGTATAAGATAAAATTACTAGAAATTTTCATTTCCTGAAATGGGAAAGAAAGCACTTTTCATAATTTTGGACATCTCTGTCCATTGAAATTTAAATCAACTTCTGTAAAAAATAAGGATGCTTAAATCTTTGAATTTTAAAGTAGGTTCTCCCTAAGTAATTCTTTGCATTATATTTCCATTTTAAAATATAATACTAGCTCATAAAATGCAAATTGCAATATTTTCCTTTGTAAAATAGAGAAATGTAGCATATAAAAACTATTAACATATTACACATCTTAATTTAATTGAATAGTTAAATGCTTTCTTTCAGATGTCTACAATGAGTTAAACATACTGATCATTGTATACTCTTCTACATATTTCCTAAATATTAAATTATATATTCTTTTGAAATAAGATTATTATGAAACACCAGTATTAACATTAACACTTTGAAATTTATACTAAATATAATTGTAAATTTCTTGGTTTTTTGGTACACATAAAATATAATATGGTAAATACACAGAGTATTATTTGTTTTAAGTCTGCAAAACTAATTTATCCTTGCAAGAATGTTTATCCATTAAGAATTTTCTGAAATTGTATAACACAAAAATTTTTATTTTCCTTGATATATCACTCAACCATATGAAAAACCAATTTACTCGATTTTCAGTACTCTGATTCCAATATACAGTGTTCTTGCCTGGAGAATCCCAGGGATGGGAAAACCTGGTGGGCTGCCGTCTATGGGGTCACACAGAGTCGGACACGACTGAAGTGACTTAGCAGCAACAGCAGGTGTGAGAACTGGTTTCCTTTTTTTTCTTTCTTTTTTGGATAAAGCATCCTGGGGAGGAGGCCAGAGAAAATATCATGAGAGTTGGAGGATTTACACAAAGTTCATTTACCCTTTTCATTGTTTCTGAGGCTGAAAACTGCTGTTTATTCTTCCACCTGGTGACTTCCAAGCTGTTGCGAAAACAATAATCTGGTATTTATATAGAGGAGAAACTGCACTCTGGCACGCAGATGAATGAGTGTGAATGTCAAACTCTGATTAAAGTTGCCTATGTCTTCTACTGAAGAGTCTGCAGAACTTTTTAATATCTCCTTGCCAAATGCAACATTTACACAGTTGGCTAGGAAATAAAATCATAGGATGTATAGTACTATTCACTCCAGAATTTTCAAATTGTATTTATAATCTTCAGTAAGATGGTTCCTGATATCAGTTGTTTTATTATTCTCATCATAGTTTTTTTTTTTTTTAAACAAATTGCAGATATTTAAAGACTAAATTGGGTTTCCCTGGTGGCTCACTGAAATGAGTTCACCTGCAATGCAAGAGACATGGGTTCAATCCCTGAGTTGGGAAGATCCCTTAGAAAAGGAAATGGCAACCCCCTCCAGTATTCTTCCTGGAGATTTCCATGGACAGTGGAGCCTGGCAGGTTTTAGTCCATGGGGTCACAAAGAGTCAGACATGAATTAGCAACTAAACCACAACAACGTTTTATACCTACCAGACAAGGAGTTCTTTTCCAAGAAGGAAGAGATATGTAATTCATTTTAATTTTTGTGTTCTTAGAATATCATCAGATAAATAAAATAAATGCTGAATAAATGATATGAAGATGAAGGCTTAAATCTTTAGTGAACTGAGTCCAGTCATATATATCATCCAGATGGTCTAAATTACACATTTCTCTCTCAAGAAAGGCTATGTCCTTCCTTGAATATGGTTCCAGCTGTGGAAACAGCAGGCAGGATGTACATTTCAAGGATAGAAGAGGTGGTGAGGACCTTTCCATTGTTAGGGTCCAGCTATGGATCAGCAAGTGGCTGTGGCCTCTTGATGACCTCCTCCAACAACAAACTTCCCTCTTAGAAGCTTTCACTGCCATCTCATAGATTTTTGTACGTTGTGATTTCATTTTCTTTTGTTTCAAGATACTTTTTATTGTTCTTTTATATTTTCCTTGATCCATTGATTATTTTGGAGTGTGTTGTTTCATTTCCACTGATTTACAAAATTTCCAGCTTACTTCTTGTTATGCATTTCTCATTTCATATATACCACTGTGGTTTGAAAAGCAGAGACATCACTTTGCTGACAAATGTCCATATAGTCAAAGCGATGGTTTTTCCAGCAGTCATATATGGATGTGAGAGTTGGACCATAAAAAAAGGCTGAGCATCAAAGAATTGATGCTTTCGAATTGTGGTGATGGAGAAGACTCTTGAGAGTCCCTTGGAATGCAAGGAGATCCAACCAGTCCATCCTAAAGGAGATCAGTACTGAATATTCATTGGAAGGACTGATGCTGAAGCCAAAGCTCCAATACTTTGACCAGCTGACTCATTGGAAAAGACCCTGATGCTGGGAAATATCAGAGAAGGCAATGGCACCCCACTCCAGTACTCTTGCCTGGAAAATCCCATGGACGGAGGAGCCTGGTGGGCTACAGTCCATGGGGTCGCGAAGAGTCGGACCCGACTGAGCGACTTCACTTTCACTTTTCACTTTTATGCACTGGAGAAGGAAATGGCAGCCCACTCCAGTATTCTTGCCTGGAGAATCCCAGGGACAGGAGCCTGGTGGGCTGCCATCTATGGGGTCACACAGAGTTGGACACGACTGACGTGACTTAGCAGCAGCAGCTGGGAAATATGGAAATCAAAAGGAGAAGGGAGCAGCAGAGGTCAGGAGGGTTAGATAGCATCACTGACTCAATGGACCTGAATCTGAGCAAACACCAGGACATTGTGAAGGACAGGGAAGCCTGGTGTGCTACAGTCCTTGGGGTTGTAGAGTTGGACACAACTGAGCAAGAATAATGCCACTACCATTGTGGTTAGAAAAGATATTTGATACAATTTTCCTTAAGTTGTTAACCCAAATGAACTCTTTGACCACTCCAGTACTATAAATAAAAGAGTAAGTGATCCCCTCAGAACAATACTTAAGAGCCCCTTGTGCAATCCAGGAATCTATGCCCCTAGGAATAGTCACTGAGAAGACTGGACATTGTCCCATGGAAAAGTGCAAGTGTCACTGTCTACCCTGCCTAGGCAGTAGGTCTCTATCGCCATCTATGGAAAAATAGGCGTCTGGAGTCACTATTATTCCTAGTTGGAGAATATCCACTTTTATTCTTATTTTTGGTTGCTCCATCTTTTTGGCCCTCCAAACTGTTTTGCAAAAATACTTTAAAGAGAGCTAAGGTAGGCTTTTGGGCTTTCCAGATTGGTGCTAGTGATAAAGAACCTGCCTGCCAATTCAGGAGACATGAGAGATGCCAGTTCGATCCCTGGGTCAGGAAGATCCCCTGGAGGAGAGCATGGCAACCCACTCCACTATTCTTGCCTGGAGAATCCCATGGACAGAAGAGCCTGGCAGGGACCCCAGTCCATGGGGTCGCAGAGAGTGGACACAACTGAAGTGACTTAGCACACAGCATGAGGTAGGCCTTAAAGATATTCTTTTCCTCTGAAAAAATTACGAAAGTGTCAATATTTTCTGTGAAATGATGATGAACCCCATAATGACATTTTGTATACTCATCAGCAAAAGAATATCTTCAAAGCTTACCTTACTAATGTTCAGCTTCTGAATAATTTCCTGTAATTGTTATCCTGAAGAGAAAACAGAGACTATTTCCCAAATGCCAAGTACACATCAGCTTCATTGAGATCAGATGTATTAGCATTTGGAAGACGGAGAAGCCAAGGCTCGGTTTTATTTAATCACCCAAAATCCTATCCTCATGAGCAATGGAACAGGAATTCAAAACCAGGTTGTTATTCCTGTCCTTGTTTAATTGCAAAGCCCATGCTCTTTCCAGTGTTCGAGGCTGCCTCAGTGAAAGACTTTAAGTTCATTACTAGTTAAGAAATAGCTACAAAGGAAAACGATGGGGGAGGGCCACCAAGAGTCAAGAACCTATTGTTTTTAAATAGATGCTGTCTGAGGGAGTCAGCCATTGGTCCTACCCCAGCTGTGTGAGCAGATGAACCGCAGGTCCAGTGGCGGTAGCTCTAAGACTCCAGATGGTTGGGAGGAAGTCATCGGTCATTGTTTCCCCTTCGATCTCTACCTTCACCAAGTTTTGTCCCTAGAAGGAAACAGATTGGAACTCTGACATGCCATCTTCCAAAGACTTCTGGATGATGAAAAGAATCTGATTAAAGTCACTCTGGCAGAGATGATTAGTTGTTATCAGTCATGTTCCACCTTCCAGAAAATGCCAAATGACAAGCTGCTAAACAAAAAGCGACATGTCCTGATCCCACTTGGAACCCAAAGATGGCTGTGTGGCTCGTTTTGCCCATGACATGAGACTAGGAGGAATAGCTTAGAGTTTCTAAGAATCCATCAAGAGCATTTTTATTCTCCTGTCTTCCTCTAACAGGTTGGATGCAGATGGTTCTGGGGGCCTCAGCAGCTGACAGATAAACAAGTTGGCAGAAGCCTAAGGCCCAAACTACTTGCTGTTGTTGTTCAGTCACTAAGTTGTGTCCAATTCTTTGTGACCCCATGGACTGCAGCACGCCAGGCTTCCCTGTCCATTGTTTCCCTGAATTTGCTCAAATTCAAGTCTGTTAAGTCTGTGATGCTATGTAACCATCTCACCCTCTACCACCCCCTTCTCCTTTTCCAGCATTAGAGTCTTTTTCAATGAGTCGGTTGTTGCATCAGGAGGCCAGAGTATTGGAGTTTCAGCTTCAACATCAGTCCTTCCAATAAATATTCAGGGTTGATTTCCCGAATTGCTAGCGGAAGGAAATCCATCTACAGACTAGGGACCTCTATATTGCCTTGTAAATTTGAACTAAACATAATCTTTTGAAAGTATTAATCTCTGCAAGTTATGGCAGTTATGTTACCCTAACAGATACATAAAACTAACAGAAATAATTAAGACATTACCAATTATATATATATAAAAAAAAACAGACCTAGAAGAAGAAAATATCTGCTATACATGTGCCACTGAACACTTGGTTAAGTTCCAGGAACCTGGAAGGGTGATGTAATTCCAGGTTGAATTGAGCTGGTCTGCACAACTAAGGGAAAAAAAACTCAGTCTAATCCTAGCTCAATACAAACTGGAGATTATGATTTGGCTAAATGTTCACTGACCTTCTAGACTGTCCAGCACGTGCAGGCCTCTCTGTAGACAGGTCTGTGCTACCTGAGGGCATTCATCATGTGGAAGACCAATTCTCATATCACAGTAGGTTTTTTTTTACCTACTATGTTCTAAGTAACATGCTGGGAACACAATGTAAAGAGAAAGCAGTTTAAGCTTAAGATCTAATGACCCCGTAACCCATCTATGAAAATAGCAGCCTAATCAGAATGTCACTGTGCAGTATTCCATTCGATCCACTCACATTTTGGATGTTTCTCTCCTGAGCTGGCAGTCTGCAAATGAAGACAAAGGTTAAGAGCAATTTCCAGACCCACCATGACTTGATAGTTCCAGCTGTCAGTTGTCACATATTGATTTAGCTGCCAGAACTGGAATGCACTTTTTAAACCCAATTGTTCCCATGTAAGCTCTGAGCATCCATTCTTTGCCCTGGAGGCATGTGATGATACAGATCTGTCAGGTCCTGGCCAAAAAAGAACTATAATCCCATTTCAGGGATTGAAGCTTGCCATCTGCTAAGGGCTCAACTGTGCCTGTTTAGATGTTTCAGTAAACTAATAAAGAATGTGAAGACATTATCTCAAATTTTGGTGAGTTGCTGTGAAGTCATAAATTAAATTAAGCACAAGGCTGATGTTCTCACTATGAGACAGTAAGTTTCCTGTCTGGGTATTTGTTGGCTGAGCAATTCTTCTGGGAAGAATGAAAATGATTTTATTGATGGGGCTCTCTGTTCATCACTTGTTGTATAAGACTAAGAACTTGGCATGAGTTTACATGTATTCATAAAATTTGAATTTAATATCAAGTGGGTGGTTTTATTATCCTCATTTTATAATTGTACATTTCTTCCAGGTGCTCAATCCATCCCTGTCTGGTGAGTTTTAAAAATAAAAATTCTAGTGTGAAAGACAGCTACAGTTGTTAGAAAAAATTAAAACAACAAAAAGTAAAAATTGACCAAAAATCACCCTTAATCCTACTTTTAATCATTTTTTGTCTTTCCAACAAGGCTTTTTCTATATGTACATAAGTGTACATGATTGTGAGCACACTCTTCACAAACATATGCCTTATTCTTTTCACTAAATTTTTAAAGCTAGTTTTTAATTTTGCTTTATTATCATCAATTTTTTCTGTTTTCTGTCTTCAAATGTATTAGACATGCAGGCAACTCAAGTGCAATGTCTTATGCCTGGAATATTCTTCCCCAGCTACAATTATGCCTTGTTCCTTCACTTAGCTTAAATTTTTGTTAAAATTTCACTTTCACAGTATGACATCACTTCTTTATTTTTATCCCTTGTTTTTATCACTATCCAACATATTATTTACTTTGCAAATTTATTTTCTTTATTATCTGTCTCCTCCCCTAGAATGATGGCTCTATGAATGGATTGTTTTCATTAGTTTTATGTACTGCTTTATACTCAATGCCTGGAATGGTGCTTAACTCACATGCAAGACATGCAAGAAATATTTTTCAAAAAATGAATGAGTGTATAGTGGATAGATAATATATACCATTTTACTGTATTTTTAATCCCTCCTGTATATTTCCATTATATTGTTTCATACATTTTTGTAAAATTTGTTGCAAATGTTTAGCCTAAACTGTGTATAGTGATAGGTTTTTTTAAGTATGAAATCAATACAAGAAGCCATAAAACTTACATATTTGATTAAATAAAAATGCAAAATTTTTATATGTCAAAAATATCAAACTCAGGAAGAATACAGATGAATAACTGCTGCAGAATGTGGCTACATTCATTTTGAATACAGAAAATGAAAACTTGGAAGGGTTATCCATCTTTCTTTCCTGGATTGCCCCATCAATTTTAAGCTCAGAAGAGTTCATCTCTCTTCAAGAATTTACAGATACTGCTTATTTTATTCTTATTTCTTATGATTTGATGTTTCACAATTAGTGCTTAACTGTATCTATAAATTTAACTATTTGGTGTCTTGTGTTTGTTTTTAAATGACTAACTCTGGCAGACATCTTTGTTTCATATCTGTTCCAAGTCAGTTCTCTCTTCCCCTGTTAATGGTGTCCTGATTTTTCTCTGGGGAACCATCCCTCCCTGGCTAGAAACATACAGGACTAGGTGTCTGCAAGCAACCTGAATTTGGGTGAATGAGTATTCATGAATTTTTATTACTATTAATGAATGAATAAAATGCCTTGGAGCAGTCCAGTGAAAGGTAAACTGATACCATTGTGCAACCCAGTAGGAATAGGTTGCCGTTTCCCCTGTTTCTACTGTTAACGGATTATTCTCATCATATGGGAGAATCATTACTGTTATAGTGTGGGAACACTTAATGTGAATATAAATATACAATGTCTAATCACTTTATTAACCTTTAAGGCGGTAATTTCAAACTGTAGCAATATGGCAGTGGAAAGAGGTGCCTGTCCATTCTTACATCTTCTGATGTGAATGTTGCCTTTGTATGTTCTTTCTGCTCTTTTTTCATATTTGAGTGATCAAGTTTTCTATTGTTCAATATAAATATGTGAATTAGAAAAAAGTTAAGCTTGTATGACTTTTTTGTTTTATTATTTTTTTGTGATTTCTTAAATTTATCACTATTTTCTCCTTAAGAAGACAAGCATTATAACACTCACATATATATTCAATATAATAAATGTGTATTTTCACTGAAAAGTATTACTAGAAAGTTTTATCAGCTTTTATTTTATAATAACAAAAACTTGGAACAACCCAAATGCCCATTAAGAGTATGACTATGAAAGATTTTAAATATACATACAACAAAACATTATATAGTATTTCATAAACTACTGCTATATTCAATAAAATAATAAGTACCATAGGCATATATCCAACTCTATGCAACCTCACGGACTGTAGCCCACCAGGCTCCTCTGTCCATGAGATTTCCCAGGCGAGAATACTGGAGTGGTAGCCATTCCCTTCTCCAGGGGATCCTCCCAACTTAGGGATTGAGCCCAGGTCTCCTGCATTGCAGGCTGATTCTTTACTGTCTGAGCCACCAAGCAAGCCCGCATAAATACAATGTGATAATAAAATTTTAAATAGTACAAATTAATATTAATAAAGTACTGTTACATGCAATAAAATGACTGAATCTGTCCACTGTAATTTTGAGCTACACATGCCAGATACAAGAGTATGACTCTGCTTATCTGAAGTTCAAAAATAGCCAAAACCTATCTGTTGTCCTCTCTGGGGAAAGCAGACTGGGTCGGAGCAGGAGGGAGTTTTCTGGATGTTGGCAATGTTCCCTGTCTTGATGTTGATGCTCATAATATTCTCTCTCTGTCTCCTTCTATTTTTTAAGCAGGAGAAGAGGTACACAATTTTAATATTTATGTAGACCGGAGTTCATAGGAAAGAAGTGAAACTCAAAGAAGTGATTGGACTGGGGAGCTTGTACACCATCTTTTTTAGTATAATTGCTTTGCAATGCTGTGTTAGTTTCTGCTATCCGAAAATGTGAATCAGCTGTACGTATACATGGACCTCTTGAAACTCGCTGCTGTGCCCACCCCCGTCCCACTGCCCTAGGTCAGCACAGAGCCCTGGATTAAGCCCCCTGTGCTATAGAGCAGCTCCCCACTAGCTGTCTGTCTTACAATAGAGGTCAAGGCTAGTCTCTCAGTTCGCCCCACCCTTTCCTTCCCACACTGTATCCACATGAGGAAGGGAGGTTCAGGCTTCGAGCCACAATGAATCAGGTGGAAGTTACTAAGAAATACCCGAGGAACTAAAGGATGATGCGCTGTGTGAAAAGTCGCTTCAGTCTCATGGAAACCCCATGGACTGTATCCTGCCAGGCTCCTCTGTCCATGGGATTCTCCAGGCAAGAGTACTGGACTGGGTTGCCATGCCCTTCTCCAGGGGATCTTCCCAACCCAGGGATTGAACCCGCAGCACCACCTGGGAAGCCTGGACCATAAGGTCTTATTTTAATCAGATCTGTTTGTGCTAACGCGTTTTGGGGTCAGTTCTCGGTCTCCAGAGCGTCCCTGGTGACTGAGTGGTAAAGAATCCACCTGCCAATGCCAGAGATGTGGGTTTGATCCCTAGTTTGGGAAGATCCCCTGGAGAAGGAAATGGCAACCCACTACAGTATTCTTGCCTGGGAAATCCCATAGACACAGAAGCCTGGCAGGCTACAGTCCATGGGGTCGCAAAAGAGTCTGACATGACTTCACGACTAAGCAACAACAACAAAAACGTCTGTCTCTAGTGATGAGCAGGCTTCTTGTCCTGGGGATGGGAGCTGGAAGGAGGGTAGAGGAGGATGGACATCCTCACAAAGGGAAATTTATACCCTGTTTTCAGGTACATAAGGGGAAGGCAGAGAATTCTCCCTGCATGTGTTGATTCTCAATTACCTTCAGCTCAAAATAATCCTCATGTCAACGTGGCATATTTTGGTTTTGATCCCCTTCACCTTAGTAATATTCACTCTCTTGAACTGGAAGGGGTTATATTCATAATCATTACTGAGCTGTATACTTATTTGTATGCTATAGCTCGGTTGGTAAAGAATCCTCCTAGAATGCAGAAGACCCCAGTTCAATTCCTGGGATGAGGAGATCCACTGGAGAAGGGATAGACTACCCACTCCAGGATTTTGGGGATTCCTTTGTGGCTCAGCTGGTAAAGAATCTGCCTGCAATGTGGGAGACCTGGGTTCAATCCCTGGGTTGGGAAGATCCCCTGGAGAAGCGAAATGCTACCCAATCCAATATTCTGGCCTGAAGAATTCCATGAACTGTATAGTCCATGGGGTAATAAACAGACACAACTGAGCGACTTTCACTTTCACTATTAATACATGATATTTCGCAAAAAAGAATGAAACTTAAATCCAGCCTGCCCTCTCATCACAGCATCTAACCACCCTTTTCCTTCATAGCCCACAGCCACTCATCTTCCTGTTATAAACAACTCACAATACATTCAATGCTCTGAATGGGTTGCTCCCGGGTTTTTTATTTTTTTATGATTTCTAGAATATATATTTTCCTTTTCTTTCCTTGGTTTCTTCAGGATTGAATTTTGTGGAGAAAGTCAACAGCTGATGCTTGTTTATCATCACAAAATTAACCAACACTTTCCTAAAATAAGTCTTTTTACATTTTTAAAATGACCTTTGACATGCCAAAAGGCTTTCCAAAATGAAAATATAAATGTACTTCTCCTCCTCTGCAATCAACACAGCAGTACTCTAGACTTAATGCACTATCACTAGTTTTTGGCATCATATTATATTTTAAGGTGTATGTCATATATTAGATCTCATTTTTGTTAACTCACATTCATTTAATTTTAGAAAAATCAAAGTCTGATGTATGTTTATTATTTGCATTTTCTTGAGCCATTTTACTGTTCATGTTCTTTGCATGTACATTTATTAGCCTCGTGATGTTCTTACGATTGGGCATAAACATTTCACATTTTTCGGATATTCCATTTCTTACTTTGATAATCATAGGGAGAAAATAAAAACATTGTGAAATGTTATGAACTCAAATACAAGATTAAAGAAGCCAGACCTTCTGTCTGTCAGAAAGCAGGGAATGAGGGATGTGATATTTTAATCACTGAAATCACAGATGCTTCTATATCAACAAAGTGCAAACATTATATATGCTCTTTCAGTTCAGAACCTACTTTCCAAGTTCATGGTGTTTTTGTTCAGAAAAGAAGCTAGAACACTGGGAATTTTGACTTTCTTGTAGTCTCACTTTACTTGGTGTGATGTTGGCTCTGGAGCATCTGTCAAGTATAACAGATGTTGTCGGGAACAGAAGATTTTCTGTGACCAAGTTTCAATCTGCTATTTGCATATGCCACAGAGTGCATAGATTACAGTTTCATTTGAACAGAAGGGAGACAATTTATTTCACCTGCAAGTGTATTCCCTCTTCGGCTCCTAGAGAAAGCACAAGAGTTGATTTTCCTATTGCTATTCTAAGAAATAGAAAGAGAAAATTTTTCACAAGAAATTCGTAGCTCCAAATGTCCTCTAAGATCTGATATTAAAGTGTATTTTTAAAATATAGATGACATTGTATACTGACTCTGTATACTGACTCACAAGAGTGGCTTTTTTGTTTACATGGTGGGATGAGGTAAATGAAGTGCTTCTCTTACTGAGCAGCTTCTTTTAGGGTCATGGAGGCAGAATTGACTCATAACATAGCTTCTTATTACATGATTTTCTGGTGACTTTAAGTCAAATATTATAAATAAAAGCCTTATAGCTTCAAATGGATGTGCTCCTTGGCACTGCCTTTATTGAAGAGTTATATGGTGCTTTGAGAAGCCCATAGTATAAGATTTTTACTTCTGCAAAGAAGCCAAGAATTGTGGATAGTAGGAGTAAAAAATGATGAAATATGTCATATTTTAATAAAATATAATTTATAGTAGAGCTCTTAATATTCTACTTTTTAGTAAATAAATTCTAATCACCTCAGTGGTGAGAAACAAGATGAGTATTAGTCATCACAGCTGTGGTTGTTTCTTTTTTTGCTTTCATTTTTTACTGTGGTAAAAGATATAACATAAAATTTGCCATCTTAATCATTTTAAGTGTACAATTTGGAGGTATTAGTTTACATTTACAGTGTTGTGCAACCATCTCTAGCATCTATTTCCAAAATGTGCCATCACTCCAAAGAGAAAGTCTGAAACCATGAAGCAGTAGCTTTCCATTCTCTCTCTCCGCATCCCCTGTTAGCCCCTTAACTACTTCCTGTCTCTATGAACTTGCCTACTGATTTTATATAACTGGAACCATGTAACATTTGTACTTTTGTATCTGGTTTATTTCACTCAGCATAAGGTTTTTAAGGCTTTGAATGTTGTAGTACATGTGAGAACTTCACTCTTTTTTAAGGCTGAATAACATCGCTGTGTGTATATACAATATTAGTTTATTCATCTGTTGATGGACATTTGGGTTGTATCCACTTTTGACTCTTGTGAATGGCACTGTAACAAACACCTGAGTTCCTGTTTTCTTTCCTTTCAGAATGTACCCTTTTGATTTGTGTTAAACCTCAGTTAAATATTAGGAACCTAAAATTTATGCCTAATCAGATGAAACCAAGGCTGTATTTTTGTAATTGTTGTTGTTCAGTCACTAAATCACATCTGACTCTTTGTGCCCCCATGAACTGCAGCATGCCAGTCTTCCCTGTCCTTCACTATCTCCCAGAATTTGCTCAAATTCATGTTCATTGAGTCGGCAGTGCTTTCCAAACACCTCCTCATCTGTCATCTCCGTCTGCTCTTGCCGTCGATCTTTCCCAGCATCAGGGTCTTTTCCAGTGAACCATCTCTTCGTATCAGGTGTCCAAAGTATTAGAGCTTCAGCTTCAGCACCAGTCCTTCCAATGAACATTCAGAGTTGATTTCCTTTAGGAATGACTTGTTTGATCTCCTTGCAGTCCAAGGAAGTCTCAAGAGTCCTCCAGCACCACAGTTTGAAAGCATCAATTCTTCAGCACTCAGCTTTCTTTATGGTCCAACTCTCACATCTATACATGACTACTGGTTATCTATATATATATATTTTTCAGCACTTAGTCAAGTCTATAGGTCTTCCTGATGGCTCAGTGGTAAATAATCTGCCTGCAATGCAGGGGACCCAAGTTCAATCCTTGGGTCAGGAAGATCCCTTGGATGAGGAAATGGTAACCCACTCCAGTATTCTTGCCTGGAGAATCCCATGGACAGAGGAGCCTGCCAGGCTGCAATCCTTGGGGTTGCAAAGGCTCAGACATGACTGTGCAACATGGCTTGACTGCTTTGTAGAAGCCTATCCATTTTCACAAAGTATGGCACACCTGTAAATGTCTATAGACAACTTGTTGATGAGTATAGACTGCTGGACTCTTCCAAACAACTGGGCCATTAACTTGAACATGAACAATATGATATCAGTAACCCTGATTTCCAAATAAGTATCCAAACACAAATGTTCTTAGAAATCTCTGTCTCCTTTTCCAAAATCACCATAACATGGTTCCCAGAGGGAGAAAGTTTCCCACTGACCTTTTAATCTCATGGGTTCTTTGTATTGTTCACCCTGTTTATTAAACTCGGCGGGAATGCAGTATTTGCATTGCTGAGCCCTTTTTTTTTTGCCTGTATATTGTTACAACATTTTTATTTTGAATGACCAAATGCCCAGACATTCTATTCATTTTCATTAGGAGAAGCCTATTAGGTCCTCTAATATGTTTTTAGCCTTTGTGTGTCACTCGGTCATGTCTGACTCTTTGTGAGCCCAGGGACTGTAGGCTCTGGCTACAGTGCATGGTACTTGATTATAGCAGCCTTAGGAAACTAATACAACTTTCTAGTATTTAACCAAAGTTGAATTATTGGTTTTTGAACACCACCCTTATGGCAGAAAGCAAAGAAGAACTAAAGAGCCTCTTAATGAAAGTGAAAGAGGAGAGTGAAAAAGTTGGCTTAAAACCCAACATTCAGAAAACTAAGATCATGGCATCTGGTCCCATTACTTCATGAAAAATAGATGGGGAAGCAATGGAAACAGTGACAGATTTATTTTGGGGGGCTCCATCCAAAATCACTGCAAATGGTGACTGCAGCCATGAAATTAAAAGATGCTTACTCCTTGGCAGAAAAGCTCTGATCAACCTAGTCAGCATATTAAAAAGCAGAGACATTACTTTACCAACAAAGGTCTGTTTAGTCAAAGCTATGGTTTTTCCAGTAGTCATGTATGGATATGAGAGTTGGTCTATAAAGAAAGCTGAGCACCAAAGAACTGATGCTTTTGAGCTGCAGTGTTGGAGAAGACTCTTGAGAGTCCCTTGGATTGTAAGGAGATCCAAGCAGTTCATCCTAAAGGAAATCAGTCCTGAATATTCATTGGAAGGACTGATGCTGAAGCTGAAGCTCCGGTACTTTGGCCACCTGATGCAAAGAGCTGACTCATTAGAAAAGACCCTGCTGATGGGAAAGATTGAAGACAGAAGGAGAAGGGGACGAGAGAGAATGAGATGTTTGGATGGCATCACTGATGTGAGAGACATGAGTTTGAGTAGGCTCCGGGAGTTGGTGATGGCCAAGGAAGCCTGGCATGCTGCAGTCCATGGGGTTGCCAATAGTCAGACACGACTGAGTGGCTGAACTGAACTGAAGGGCAACTAAGCATTAATCTCATTTTACCTTTTACTTATATGAATAGTATTTATCTTGTTGAATTGCCCATCCTGCCCACTGATTTTATTTTTTAATTGGAGTATAATTGCTTTACAGGGCTTCCCAGGTGGTGTTAGCAGTAAAAGAACCTGCCTGCCAACACAGGAGACATAAGAGACAAGAGTTCAACCCCTGGGTCAGGAAGATCCCCTGGAGGAGGAGAAAGGCAACCGACTCCGGTATTCTTGCCTGGAGAATTGCATGGACAGAGAAGCCTGACAGGCTACACCCCATGAAGTCACAAAGAGTTGGACACAACTGAAGCAACTTAGCGTGCATACATTTAGCTTCTTGAATTGCCCATCCTCCTCACTAAATTTTTTTTTTAATTGGTGTGTAATTGCTTTAGAGTCTTCCCTTAAGGCTCAGGGGTAAAGAATCCACCTGCAGTGCAGGGGACTCGGGTTTCATCCCTGTGTCAGGAAGATCTCCTGGAGAAGAAAATGGCCATCGACTCCAGTGTTCTTGCCTGGAGAATCCCATGGACAGAGAGGCCTGGTGGGCTATAATCCATTGCAGCAGAGAGTCAGACATGACTGAGCGACTGCGCATGTGTAATCGCTTTACAGTGCTGTGTTAGCTTCTGTTCTACAACAATGTGAATCAGGGACAAGTATACACATATCCTCTCCCTTTGAGCCCCCCCCATCCACCCCCCCATCCCACCCCTCTAAATCATCACTGCCCACCAAGCTCCCTGTGCAATACAGAATCTTCCCCTAGCTATTTCTTTTATACATGGTAGGGTTTATATTGCCAGTGCGGCTCTCTCAGTTCAGTGCCCCACCATTCTTTCTCTGCTGTGTCCACATGTCCATTCTCTGTGCCTGCATCTCTATTCCTACCCTGCAAATAGGTTCATCAGTACCATTTCTCTAGATTCCACATATGTGTGTTAATATATGATATTTGTTTTTCTCTTTCTGATGTACTTCACTCTGTATGATAGACTCTAAGTTCATCCACATCACTACAACGGACTCAATTTCATTCATTTTTATGACTGAGTAATATTCCATTGTGTATATGTACCACAACATTTTTATCCATTCATCTGTCTATGGATATCTAGGTTGCTTCCACTTCCTGGCTGTTGTAAATAGCTATCCACTGATTTTTAATGCTCCCTTTGTCATATTCCAAGAGCTTCTTTTGATAATTTCTCTTTCTAGGTTATCAATTCTGTTCCATTGACATATGCTTCTCTTGCTGCATTAATACCAAAAGGAATGCTTAAATATAGAAAGACATCCTCTTTTATTCTTCACATTCTTTCTAATTTTCTTTTACCTTCATGACTGTTTATTTTTACACAACATTTTAAAACTCATCTTTAAGCTCCTCAAACATGGTGGGGAATTTTATTTCAAATGCACTGAATTTGCCAATTAATTTTTGAGATTTTCACCTTTGTGAGAACAGGTTTTCCAGTATATGAGCACATTGAATCTACAGATCCTCATTTATATTCCACAGTAAGGTTTTATACATATTCCTATATAGATCTTAATGCATTTTTAATTAGACTTATTACTAGACGTTGACTTGGCTTTGTTCCTTTGTTAATGTTTTCTCTTAAAAATCATTTGTTCTATATAAATTGTCTAGATATTTCCTGCTATTGGATTTTTATATTTTGGTCTTCTTTCTGGCATTTAACAGTAGTGCTAATTTATCTGTAGTTTCTCTTGGGTTTTCTAAGAAGGCAGTTAGATGGTCAATAAATAATAACGTTTTCTTCCTTTCCAATACATTTATATTTCCTTGTCTTATCACTCTGCACTTGAAAAGACTAACAGTATATGTTGAATAAAGTCTTACTAGTAATTTTTTCTTTTGAGAATTTGAGAGGAGTAATTTTGTTTGTTATGGTTTTATCTTTCTGTCTTATAAATGTTTAAGTATGCTATTTACTGTAGGTTTTTACTGGACATCATTTTTCATATTAAATAAGGTCCCTTCTACTTTTAGCTAAGTTTTGATCATAAAAGGGTTTTATATTTTCCTCTGTATCTATTAATGACATAATAGAGATTCTAATGTTATATTGCTTGCTTTCCTGTGAAACACCAATGTTTCAATACATTCTATGATTTCATACATGTTTTTAGTTGTTTGATACAGGTTTATGTATCTATATTAATTTTTAAAGTGATTTTTTTTTTAAAAACTTCTCGATTTGAGTGCCAAAATTTCACTGGCCTAATAAAATGAGTTTAAGGGATATTGCTAACTTTTCAGTTCTCTGAAAATTGTCTGTCCTTTGAATTTTAGAAAAAGGTTTTTAAAATTTTTATGGGACTAGAACAGTATAGTGTTTTCTTGAAAGTGGTAGATTTCTCAGTACAAATTCAATTTATTTAGTGGTCAGAGGCTTATGGTTTTAAAAAAATTTATTCTTGAGCCAGTATTAATGTTATATTTTCATAAAAAGTATTGATTTTGAAATTACTGATTAAAATTTTATTTGTTGTTCAGTCACTAAGTCGAATCCAACTCTTTGTGACCCTATGTACTATATAGTACACATCACTTCCCTGTCCTTCCTTTTTTCTCACATGAATGGAAGGAATAAATGAAATTGGCACATTATGTATTGGGGTATAGCCAATTAACAAACAATGATGTGATAGTTTCAGATGAACAGTGAAGAGATTCAGCCATACATTCACATGTACCCATTCTCCCCCAAACTCCCCTCCCATCCAGGTTGCCATATAACACTGCTCAGAGCTCCTTGCTCTATACAGTAGGTCCTGGTTGGTTATCCATGACATTACAGTTTTTACTTAAACATAGTTGTGTCTGACTCTGCAAGCCCATGGACTGTAGCACACCAGGCTCCTCTGTCCATGGAATTCTCCAGGCAAGAATACCAGAGTGGATTGCCAGTTCCTTCTCCAGGGGAACTTCCGGACCCAGGGATTGAACCCGGGTCTCCTGCATTGAAGGCAGATTCTTTACTGCTTGAACCACCAGGGAAGCCCCTGAGAACCTTAATCTAAACCAAAGTCTTATCATCTATATGTTGAAAAAAATTACCTCCCACATAGGGCAGTTAGATAACATAATAATAAATGGATAGAACACATATATGATGCACCTGCTGCTGCTGCTAAGTCACTTCAGTCATGTCCAACTCTGTGCAACCCCATAGACAGCAGCCCACCAGGCTCCGCCATCCCTGGGATTCTCCAGGCAAGAACATAGGAGTGGGTTGCCATTTCCTTCTCCAATGCATGAAAGTGAAAAGTGAAGTCGCTCAGTCATGTCCAACTCTTCGCGACCCCATGGACTGAAGTCTACCAGCCTCCTTCATCCATGGAATTTTCCAGACAAGAGTACTGGAGTGGGATCCATTGCCTTCTCCGGAATGATGCACCTGGGCCACAGCCAGCTTGTGGTGGACGCTGTTTCATCTCCACCCCGAGGCTTGCTTGTTGATGTTCCTCTTGTGATTTCTGGGCAGTTTCTCTTTCCTAGTTCTCATTTTCTTTTCCAACAACTTATCTTTTATCAATATTTGTTGCTATTGTTGTTGTTACTTCTTTTCCTTCCCCTAAACTATACGTGTCTCCCAAAGGAGATTTTAAAAAAGAAGATTTTACATGCTTCATTTTCCCTGTCTCTCTTGGAAAGATAATATTTTCAAAACTATAGTTCAAAGCTATTTGGAGGAATGGATGACACCTCGGGCTCCCCCAGCAGTGTCGTGTATCATCTCACCTGCTCTCATTTTGCATCTGACATCCCTGAGGCCATTTATCATGATGCTCCCAAAGAAACATTATTTAAACATATAACTATTCAGCAATAAAAAATTAAGTGACAAGATAGACTTTCACTGAAGTGGGTATTTTGTTCTTAAAACATGGAAACAGCAAACAGGAGTAAAGGACAATTCCTTTTTTTCTTTTCAGCTAAAGTGTAACTAGGTACAAACTTCTATCATGTTTATGATGAAAATTGCTTCTGGACTGAATTTGAGTAAGTAGCTGTTGTTTTGAAACTCTATGGACTTAGACACGTAAAAGAGGACAAAGGGCTTTGTCCCTCTGGTGACTTAAAATGATTAACAGGAAGCTAAAATGTGTTATTTTCTATTCCTTAATTCTTTACTTGGCTGGAAAAGTGAACCAAGTTTTTTGGGGTTTAAATGTATTCACCTTGTGGAGAGATTACCAATCCCCCCTCCCAAAATTTATTCATCAGTGCTTTATTACTGGCTCTGAAATTACAATCCATAAAATTAAAATAAAAAAAAAAGCCAATGTCATTACCAAAAATGACAAATAAAAGGTCAATAAATCAATAGTTGTATTATCAGAATGAGATATTAATTGCCAAAATCTAATTAATTCTAAAGCACATCTGTTCTAGGGTTAAATCATCTCGGAAGTATATTATATGCATATTTTTCTGTGTAAAAGACAGTACACTGAGGTGAGCGGAAAAGAACAAAACCATGCACAGAGTATGCTGATTTTCCAGGTTCTTCTTTCTGCACACGGTCCTTAACATAATGATGGTGTTGAGTCCAGCAAAAATCTTTCTTCAAGCATGCACAGCGATGATTTTAAGTAGAGGTAATTTAACTTTACATAATTGGATGTTGATCACATTAATCTGTTGCTCACAATTGGGATTCTACATTGAAAACACCTGGGGAATATGTTTTTCAACATATTTATAAGAATCCATCCCTGAGTTTTTTCCTTGATGGGCCACCTGTGGGTTTTAGTCAAGGGTATTTTGAAAAAGCTTCTCATATGTTTGACTATATACCAGAGATTAAAAGCATAGATATAAAATTATTCTTTCAGAACATATATCACTGCTCTTCCCTTTTGGATAAATGGTTTATTTTGAAAGGGAGCACTGAATATTGCATTGGATAACCTTGAGTGTGTTCAAGTTTCCTTCAAAGGTAGCCTTAATATCTATCTGTAGAACCTAAGCAAACTCTGGGAGATAATGGAGGACAGAGAAGCCCGGCATGCTGCAGTCCATGGGGTCACAATAAGTCAGACATGACTTAGGAACTGAACAACAACAAAAGATGAACAGAGAAGAGAAAAAGAAAAACAAATTTGAGGAGATATTTACTGTTTTATAAATTTAAAATACCATGACATATTTTAGACATTCAACAGGCATAAAGAATAATATGTCATTCATGAATATAAATATAAATATACATTATATTACTCAGATTAAGAAACAAAATTTTAAAAGTGACATGAGACCTCTTTAATTCATTTCTTCAACTAGATTTACCTTCCTCTTTAAAAAAGGAAAACACTGCCATAATTTGGAGTTTCTCACTTTTTTGTGTATTTACTAAATATGTATGAATTCATAATCAATATAAAGTAATGCTTTACATGTCTTTAAGTTCACAAAATAGGACCCTGAATGCATCTTCTTCCAATTTATATTTCTGTTCCAAATTATGTGTGTGAGATTTGTCTTTGTTGATAGAAAGAGCTCCAGGTCATTTATCGTCACTGCTACCTATTATTCATTAGATGAATAGAGTATAATGTATAATATAGAGAAGAATGTATATATCTATCTTTTAACGGATAGTTAGGTGTCTCTTTTTCCAGTTTTTCTTATTATGAACAATGTTGCAGTAAGCATCTATGTACATGTCTCTAGGGTATACATGTAGAATTAAGTTTGTTAGATCATAATAGGTGACTATAGCTTTATTATTAATAGATATTGGCAATCTGCTCTCTCCCAAGCATGGTGCATTAGTTACACTCTCATCAGTGTATAAGAATCCATATTGCTCTACCCCTGCTCCATTACTTGAATTATCTGACTTTAAGTTTTACCAGTTGGATGAGTAAGAAATAGTATCTCATTTTGCTTTCTGTGTCAAGTTACCTGAATGCTAGTGAGGTATGTTTTATGTTTAATGGTCATTTGTATTTTCTAAATCAACTGGCTATTTCTATGGTTTGCATATTTTTCTTTTTTTTACTGATTTACAGGAATTTTTGATATGTTTATATCTCTGTTCATTACAAGGTTGGTTATTTTCTGGAAAGACTGACTTCTTTCAAGATTACTTTTACTTTAGAGAATTCATCATAGCATTGATCTTTGCAAGTTCAGATTTTGTTATACCAGTGTGGATCCAATGGTCAGGGATGAGATCATATTTACCAAGCTCACAATAGTTATGGGGCTTCCCCAGTTGCTCAGCAGGTAAAGAATCTGCCTGCAATACAGGAGATAAAGGTTCAATTCCTGGGTTGTGAAGGTCCCCTGAATAAGAAATAACCACCCACTCTAGTATTTCTGCCTGACAAATCCCGTGGCAGGCTATAGTTCAAAGTGATGCAAAGAGTTGAACACGACTAAGTATGCACAATATTTATAAAGTGATGTATAAATGCTGAATGTCAATGTATTTATTATTAATACTTCATGAGGCATGAGCTTTAGAATTGGCAGAAATAGGTTCAAATCCTCATTTTACATCACATCAACTATAGGACTAGAAGGTCAGTTCCACGAGGACAAGAATTTTTGTCCCTTTTGCTAACTGCTCTATACATAGAATGCTGAAAATGCCTGACACGTAATAGACACTCAATAGTAGTAATTCTGTGTATGGATCTGCTCTGCAGTTACCTTCTCTGAATTGTTTCACTCATGGAGACTCTTGTGCATGGATACACAGAAATTCTACATTTTAATAAAAACCATTACTTTCTCTTTCATGTCGATTATATTTTCCAATATCCTTTTAAAAACCTTTCTTAGATCAAGTTCATAAAGATACTGTTTTGCATTTTCTTATACTAATTTCACTTTTCTCACAATCAGCTCTTTCATCCATCTGGAATTAATTATTAATTTATGGCATTGTAGATTTCCAATTAGCCTTTTCCAAATGCTAACCACTTGCTCTAGTATCCTATTGTGTATGGTTTATTCTTTTCCACTCTTATTAACCATATTGTTGGGATTTCTTCTGCTATAGTAAGACAAAAAGAACAAATCAAAACTGTAAGGAATAGAAGCAAACCAGAAAAACAAAAAATCAAGAATGTCATTGTTTGCAAATAATGCAAACATTGTAGAGACTCTGCACATTACTTATCAGAAATAAAATAGAGTTTGCTCAGGTTGACGGCTAAAAAATCAGTATACTTAAATCACTGTATTTCTATATCTGATAAATATTTAAAGCTAGTTTGCTTAACAATAACATTTATTAAGTAAACACGTCACAGAAAGAAAAGTGGCCCTTAACTAGTTGAAAAGATGCTCAACTTCATTCACAAATAAGAGAAATGCAAAAAAGTTTTGCAGATTATGTGTTCAAGAAGATTTTCAGAGTTGCTTAAACAAAGTGGTCAATATCTATATTCAGTATCTATAACAATATTATATGGATATTATAGTTTCTGAGTACTTTCAGTTAAAAGTTAAAGAGAAAGCTCTTATATAATAACAAATATCTGTTCATTTATAGAAAAACTATTTACACTCAGGATGTTTTGATGTGATTCACTGACCTACTAAGTGAGATTGACTTCACACCAAACCTTGGAAAACTATCTTATCAATCATAGTTATTTAGGTTTAACTAAAAATAGCATAGAAATCAAGTTTGATAGTCACTGCCTTATCCAACCACTAAGTTGAACTAAAATCTGAAAAGTTATTTTCAGAAACATTTGATTCTGTACAGAGATGGGCCCTCTTGTAACCTCAGATAAAACAAGACGCTGTAATAGATTTTATCATAATGGGGTTTCCCACAAACACTGTAGTACCTGACAGTTTCTAAGAGCAAGGTCAGATTAAAGAAGACATATAGTCAGCTTTAGAAAGGGATGTGCGTGGGAGTACAGAGTGAGAGGGGGCTTCTCAGGGAGGGCAGTGGGAAAGAATCCGCCTGTCAGTGCAGGAGATGCAGGAGATGTGGGTTCGATCCCTGGGTCTGGGAGATCCCCTGGAGGAGGAAATGGCTACCCACTCCAGTATTCTTGCCTGGAGAATCTCAGGGACAGAGGAGCCTGGTGGGCTACAGTCCATGGGGCCACAAAGAGTTCAACATGACTGAGTGACAGAGCATGCGGGCACTCAGAGTGGGAGGAAGAGAAAAGGACTTTCCCTGCAAGTTATGCCTTTGGAACTTTTATGTCACCTCTCAGATACCTGGGCCCTCAGATACCTGGGTATAAATTCCTTAGTGCAGGTAACTTTGGCCATTTTCTATGATCTGCCATATCCTAAAAATAGTTTTATTTCAGAGACTTTTAGGCACAGGTTATTTGTACCATTTGGGACTGCACTATGAGGATTCAATACACTGCTGATTTCGGTTAACAGGCAAGCAAATTAGTTATTCCCCAGTTCTTACATGACCAACACCCTATAGGCTCCCTCTAATTGGATTAGAAACTAAAGCTCATTTTCACAGCTTGGAACAAGGCAATTTGATTAAATTAAATTGTGCCTGGAAAAAATCAATAAAACTCATCAATTCAAATCAATCAGTTCTAATAAACAGACAATCTGGTTAAAGAAAAAATTAGGAAATTAATTAAAACCATAGCAAATTTTAACCTCTCCTCTGCTGATTCATTCAAAGTTTCTAAACCCAAAATATATAGAGGAAAATCCAAGGTAGTTTAATTGTGGTTCTTTCATAGGTAATGATGTCTAGCTTTGGTTCTCTAATTATAAAAGAAAGTTACTGTCTTTCACAAGTAGCTATAACAAATGTGTGCAGGAACACATTCTGTGCAGGAACAGAATTACACAGAGAAATCTCAAGTTGTAACTGTATAAGATATATACATTAATATATATTATATATCACAGATAAATATTATATAATATATTATTAATGTATAATTTTACTAAAAGCTCATAATCTGTCACTAAAGTAATTAATGTCAATCCACCTTGTAATACCAGCTTTACTACTTAAGTGTAACTTTATTAATTAATTGTTTAAAAAGTACATCACATGGACAGAGATAGTTTGGGTGTACACATTAAATCATGACCTAAACTCCACAGGTTACGTATGTGTTCCATTCAAGCAGAGTAATAACAGAACACCTTCACATGTACATGCTATTGGAAATAGCTATTATTCTACACTTTTGAGTTTTCAGAAACTGACAAAGGATTTATGTCGAAGGCTGGGGAGTTGGTGGGTCAGCTTGGTGGGTCCTGAGGATGAACTGCATGGACTGAGGCAAGCAAAGCAGTGGCTTATGTTGAAACCACTATCCATATAAGCCCATATTCCTCTCTTTGGCTACCTGAATAGATTTATCATGGAGCCATCAATTTTTCTTTTCTAAAACTGACTGCTTATCTAAACTGATATATGTCAACTTTCAACTATGTCTGTCATTCCAGGGGTCCTTTGTGTGTATGTGTTAGTCGCTCAGTCATGTCCGACTCTTTGTGACCCCATGGATGTAGCCTGCCAGGCTCCTCTGTCCATGGAATTCTCCAGGCAAGAATACTGGAGTGGGTAGCCATTCCCTTCTCCAGAGGATCTTCCTGACCCATGGATCGAATCCAGGTCTCTGCATTGCACGTGATTCTTTACTGTCTGGGCCACCAGGGAAGCCCCCAAAGGTCCTTCACTGGCATAAAAACTGACAAGAGAAAATAGATGCTGTGCCAAAGATCCATGAAAGACACTTGGCAGAGATGGTGAGATTTCACTGCTGTCTGGCCACACCCAAGATGTCAGGTGGGCAGAAGGCATTTTGCAGAAACCCATCCTCAGCCTGCCTGCTTGTGGCAGGTAGCTCCCTGGCAATGCTCCAGTCACTGCCCTGTTCAAATCCTCATTCTGACCAGCTCCCACTTGTCCTTTTCTGTTGCTGAGCTTCAAAGTTGGCTCAGTGGTAAAGAATCCGCCTGCCAATCAGGAGACGTGGTTTCGATTCATGGGTCCAGAAGATTCCCTGGAGGAGGGCATGGCAACCTACTCCAGTATTCTTGCCTGGAAAATCTCATGGAGAGAGGAACCTGGAGGCCTACAGTCTATGGGGTTGCAAGGAGTTGGACATGACTGAGCAACTAAACGACAGCAATTCCTCCAGAGACACAGATCATTTCTCTACTAAGTGTGAAGAAGGAATTCATAGGGCCTGGACTCCATCTCAGGCCTGTCCGTGCTGGCCGTGCTCGGCTGCCTCTCCAGCGGACTCTGAACTCTCTGCTTAGTGCCTGTGGGGACCACAATGGAAGGATAAGACCCCCTCCAGACAGGGGAATCTTGAAGATCACATCCAGGCTACTCATTGCCTAAGAGGAAGCATACCGTAATCACCCCTGTCTCCGGACAGGTCATAAACTTTTTTTCATATCTATCAGGATGTAATCACAGGCTTATCGATTATTAACTGGTTGGAATGTAACTGCGGGCTTATTGACTATTGACTGTTTGGACACGTACACATGGGGTAGGTGGTGGGTTTAGACACATACACATGGGGTAGATGGTGGGTTTGGACACGTACGCATGGGGTATAAAAGATTTTCACAAATGCTGGACGGGGTCCTTGGCTAAGAGGAGACTCTGCCTTGGGCCCGCCGGCGTAATAAACTGCACTCCACTATCTGCATTGTCCTTCTGAGTGAGTCTGTTTCCCGGAAAGCGTGGCTATAACAAGTGAAGCTGGTTCCCTAAAGCCATATCTTTAGACAGTGTCTCAAAGGAAGCTTGATCTAGCTGCTTTTCCAAACAGCAATGTGAACATGAAACTTTGCAACTGAGAGAGGATTTTGCCCCAGGAGAAGCCTACCTCCAGAGCAGTTAGTGTGTCTGTTTTCTTATCATTTTCTTAGCTCCCAACTGTAAAGAGACTTCAACCCATCAAGTTGCTTTGGGATTAAAGAAAACAAACATGAGTCAAAGTCATGTCTTTCAAAGAGAAGGCAGAAAACAAAAATGAAATTTCTTGCACGGAAGAAAAAACAATCTGAAAATGAAAGTCAAAGTATTAAGGACCAGAAGCAAAGTGTGACATGTCAAGTCATTCATTGTCCTGCTGTGAGTAGACTTTCCAGATAGACGGAGAATCCACATTTGTGGATGACCTACTACGTAGCCCATTGTCTCTCTCCATGTGGTCATATTCAATGCTCTCCACCAGGTGTTAATACCCCTCATATGATAGAAGATCACTAGTTTAGAGAGGTTAAGTGCTTTACTCAAAATCATGCAACCTCAAGATATTGGTTCCATTAAAATGCATCTTTCATTTTACACAGTAAGAATAGGGCTTATTTATCTAATGTTGACTTGCTGCTGTGTATTAACAATTTAACGAATGTAGGGCTCCCCAGGGGGCACTAGTGGTAAAGAATCTGCCTGCCAAATGCAGGAGATACAAGAGACACGGGTTTGATCCCTGGGTGGGAAAGCTCCCCTAGAGGAGGAAATGCAACCTGCTCCAGTATTCTTGCGTGGCAAATTCCACAGACAGAAGAGCCTGGCGGACTATAGTCCATGGGATCGCAGAGTCAGACATGACTGAGCACACAATACTATAGAGCTCATATTATTTTCTGAGATGATTAACCATTAATACTACTTTACCCTTATTTGTCAACTCTGATTGGAAATTGTCACAAAGTACTACAAATTAAAGGACATGATATTCATTTCCAGACATGCCTATTATAATAAGTTTGTTGTTTTAGCCACAAAGTCATGTCTGAATCTTTTGTGACTCCATGAACTGTAACTCGCCATGCTCCTCTGTCCATGGGATGAGTGGCAAAAAGTTAAAATCAGATAATAAAAATTCCTTATAAAATGTGGAAGAACAAGGAATTTACTTTTGGTAGAACTGTAATATCCAATAGTCTATTTACAGCATAAGTTAACAAGACTTAGAGAATTCCTATGTGTATATCTAAGATATACGAAAGATTTTATTTTCTTGGGCTCCAAAATCACTGAAGATGGTGACTGCAGCCATGAAATTAAAAGATGCTTGCTTCTTGGAAGAAAAGCTATGACAAACCTAGACAGCATATTAAAAAGAAGAGGCATCACTTTGCCAACAAAGGTCTGTCAAGTCAAAGCTGTGGTTTTTCCAGTAGTCATGTATGGATGTGAGAGTTGGACCATGAAGAAAGCTGAGTGCCAAAGAATTGATGCTTTTGAACTGTGGTGTTGGAGAAGACTCTTGAGAGTCCCTTGGACTGCAAGGAGATCAAACCAGTCAATCCTAAAGGAAATTAGTCCTGAATATTCATTGGAAGGACTGATGCTGAAGCTGAACCTCCAAATCTTTGGCACCTGATTCAAAGAACTGACTCACTGGGAAAGACCTTGATGCTGGGAAAGATTGAAGGCAGAAGAAGGGGACAACAAAGGACGAGATGGTTGGATAGCATCACCGACTGGATGGACATGAGTTTGAACAAGCTCTGGGAGTTGGTGGTGGACAGGGAGGCCTGGTGTGCTGCAGTCCATGGGGTAACAGAGTTGGACACGACTGAGTGACTGACCTGAACTGAACAGAAGATACATGATGCTAACCTGAAGCTCCAATACTTTGGCCACTTGATGCAAAGAGCTGCTTCATTGGAATAGACCCTGATGCTGGGAAAGATTGAAGGCAAAAGAAGAGGGTGGCAGAGGATAAAATGGTTAGATAGCATCACCAACTCAGTGGACATGAGTTTGAGCAAACTCAGGAGATAATGGAGGGCAGAGGAGCCTGACATGCTGCAGTCCATGGGTTGCAAACAGTTGGATATGACTTGGCGACTAAGAAACAACAACAATCTGATGCCACTTAAAGTGTTATTAGGCTAATATACTATTTCCTTTAAGATATTTAAACTTTGAAGATAGTTGATGGAGATACTTTGAGATCACTATGGTCTGGAAAAGTAGTTTCAGTTCAGTTCAGTTGCTCAGTCGTGTCTGACTGTTTGCGACCCCATGGACTACAGCACACCAGGCCTCCCTGCCCATCACCAACTCCTGGAGCTTGCTCAAACTCATGTCCATTGATTCAGTGATGCTATCCAACCATCTCATCCTCTGTTGTCCCCTTCTCCTCCTGCCTTCCATCTTGCCCATCATCAGGGTCTCTTCCAATGAATCAGTTCTTCGTATCAGGTGGCCAAAGTAGTGAAGTTTCAACTTCAGCATCAGTCCTTCCAGTGAATATTCAGGATTGATTTCCCTAGGACTGACTGGTTTGATTTCCTTGCAGTTCAAGGGACTCTCAAGAGTCTTCTCCAGTTTGGGAAATGTGATTGTATTGATACCCCTAGATTAGTAGATAGATGGTAGATATTTCGACGTTCCCAGTTAAACTGCCTTTTGTTCAGAAATACCCTAGGGGAGGTTGCATCTGTGTAAGAGGAGCAGTGTTCTTCTTTATTTTCATTCCTTTTTCTGAAATTTATCATGGAACTTTTTAAAAGTATGCTTTACAAAAGAAATAAGATGTTCTTTCTGGTCTGATGAATAAATTTCTAGAAACGCCCTCAATGACAAATGATCAATAGAAAGGGTTTTAAAGAAGATTTTTTTCCCTGAAGTAATAAGATCAAATAAGACTCAACTGTAAGATGACACATCTACTAAATTCTGTTGCTCTTAGTTTTAAAATATACGCCCCTGGTATCAAGCCAGGCTAGAACACACCAGGTGGCCATTCACATAATTTCTGTTGTTTATTTCTATTGATATTCAGTCTACAAGGCACACTGGGGATTTCACATTGGGACTTAAAATTGGTTGTTTTATTTTCAAATCATTAGTTTTTTAGGGTCAATCAGAACTTAACAAATGGCCTCCATAAGTTGGTATGTGTGCTAAGTAGCTTCAGTTGTGTCTGACTTTGCAATTCTGTGGACCATAGACTACCAGGCTTCTCTGTCCAAGGGATTCTCCAGGCATGAATACTGAAGTGGGTTGCCATTTCCTCCTCCAGAGATCTTCCTGACCCAGGAACCTAACCCAATTCTCTTATGTCTACTGCTTTGGCAGGCATGTTCTTTACCACTAGTGCCACCATGGAAGCCTATAAATTTGTATAAGGATGTAACAAAAAATTACTTCAGTAAAAAGTCAGATAGCATTGACCTCCACAGCCATGAGTTGGGCTAACTTAATAGAAAAGAAATCTAGAAGCAGGAAAACAAATGCATGTTCAGCAACAGTTTGTGAATATTTTTGTGTGTGTTTGTTTATGTAACAGTTTAGATGGAGCTGTCATCTGAATGAACAAGGGACAGCGGATGATTTGAAAGAGTTGGAGCCATACTGAAATGTTTTTTGATGACTTACTTAATTTTAAGGAAACGAGAGTGTTCCTTTATAGTGTAATAAAAGGAAATATCATGCTAAATTTAGAGACCACATGTCAGTGTATGGAACTCCAGATTAACCCTTAAATGATACAGGATGAATAGTGACAATTATGTGCAGTTAAAATATACTTGGAACTCTGCTGAGGACATACATAGAACCTCATTTAATCCTCACCTGGTTTCGTGTATATTTATTTTACTATTGAAGAAACTGAGAACACAGAAGTGAAGCATGTGAAGCATGAAGGTCACACGGTTAGTTAAGAGAGATTCTGAGATTTGAAACCAAGTTTGTCTGACCTCAGAGGTCATGCTTTAACCAGTGTTTCATAGCTATTGCCCTTGTAGATTCTTGGAAACTTCATTAAAATACTGACACTTGTTGAGTTTGCTGTCAACTAGGTTGTCTACTTCACAGGTGATATACGTTGCCTCTTTTCTATGCAGTTACTTAATTTTGTTAAAATTTAACTAAAGCAGTACTGAGAAAATGGACTGACTCTATTTACTGCCTCTTCCCTTGCTCTGAGAACTTAGGTTTACAGAATGTCTCTTACTTTGTTTCTCCACCCAGAAAATGGGAACCACAGTATTGATACTCATGTCTAGGCCTTACAAGAGCCAACATATTTATGTTTTGTTCACTAATCTATTTTAAGCACATAGTGTAGAGCTTGGTTTGTAGTAAGTGCTCAATCAATTACTGTTGAGGAGGTTACCATGATTAAAAGAGATGTTTTGTGTGTATGCTTAGCACTCTATCTTGGATAAGCATAGTACCCTTTACTTGCAATAAATGGTAAGTACTATTATTACCTTGAACTTTCAAAATGTAAGAACAACACATGTTTGTTGTTTTTAGATTATTCCCATAATTCAGCATATTGAGATACTGTGGTTTTGGATTCTCTCCCACAGCATAGCTATCAATGCTTCTATATCCAAGCTACCTGATCACACCTCTTATATTTTTCTCTGACTTACTTATAAAAATATAAAACTGGGCAGGTCTTGGAAATTTGTAATAGAATAGAAATCCTCTTCCAGGCTAGGTGTAGACTCTGAATTCAGGCTTCTACCTGGAAGGCTGTTTGGTCTTTTGGATTCCTAGAGATTTATAAGTGACAAGTGACTGATAAATCACCAATATTGTAAACCACACAGCCAAACAACTTTTACTGAGGCACCTTTCCTCACTATCTCCCTCAGAACCATTCTCACCAGGCCCCTGAGTATAAAAAAGCATCTGGTGAAAGGCAGAAGACATGTCTTCTGGGTTGTGTTTTGACCTCATTTGCCATTTGCAGTAAAGATTTATCAGCTCCAAATTGAAAGAAATAGGAACTGATTTGTGAAGGCAAACATCAGGCTTTCATGAAAGAGAAGCAAAACATCCCTAATTTCCCAAGAAAATTTTGCCTGAATGTTATAAAACACAAAGAAAAAGACCCAGATGGTTTTACTCTTATGCTGCTCCTTTCAAATCACTGATAAAAGTGAAAATTCTTTTTTTTCCCCCTACTTAACTGATTTTAATATTGTCCCAGATGGCTCAGTGGGTAAATAACCTGCCTGCAATGCAGGAGACACTGGTTCAATGCCTGGGTTGGGAAGATCCTCCAGAGGAGGAAACTCATTCCACTATCCTTGTCTGGAGAGTCCCGTGGTCAGAGGAGCCTGGCAGGCTACAAAGGGTCACAAAGAGTCAGACACAACTGAGCACATACAAGTTAGAAATATAATAGTTTTAAATTTTATATTATTTTTCAATCATCCTATTAAAATTTTTTCTTGAAACTTTAGAATTGGCACTAGAATCTCATTCTGAAAAACCAATAAAGAGACATTGTTAAAAAGATAGACTGACAGTACGAACTTTTCATCCCTTTTCCACAAACCCATTAAAATAGCATAAATGAATGAAAAAGAAAATTAACTACCCAAGACAAAGACAGTGAGAGGTGAGGCAAGAGCATAGGAAGATTTGCAATGATTTTAAGAAGACAGATTAACAGGAAGAGGGGTCATAAAAACTTCAGAGAGCCAAGTTGAAGACTAAGTATTTGTCAAGGATTTCTGGTGAAAATCAAGTTCTCAAAGTTCCTGAAAAGAGAGGTGATGAAAGGTGCTAGGGAAAAAGTGAAATTGATTGAAAATTCATATACAAAATTCTGAGACACTCAGATTTCCACCCACATTCTAGGGAGCAGGCAATTATGACTCTCCCAACTGTGGGTCTCCCATCCCTACAAATTCTTTGTAGATATTGAATCAGCAAATTTCTTGATACTGAGGAATCAGCTTTCATGGAATATAGATGTGAGGGGCTGAATTACCCACTAGAGAATTTAGAAGTGAGGTTACCCTACACCAGCCTGGTGTATATAAAATATATACATATATGTATATGTATACATATACATGTGTCTATAAAATATATATATATAGCTGTGTCTGGAGAAGGAAATGGCAACCCACTCCAGTACTCTTGCCTGGAAAATTCCATGGACTGAAGAGCCTGGTAGGCTACAGTCCATGGGGTCACAAAGAATCAAACACGACTGAGCGACTTCACAGTCACATAGCTGTGCCAGGTCTTAATTGTGGTGTGCAAGAGCTGTTCATTGTAGTATGTGGAATCTAGTTCCCTGACCAGGGATCAACCCCAAACCCCCTGCATTACGAGAACAGAGTCTTAACCACTGGACCACCAGGGAAGCACCAATGGCTCATTGTTAAATGACCAGTCTAAGTTTCAGAAGCAACCAAAATCTTTTTCTCAAAAAGAGTAGTTGCCCACAGGAAATGGCAGGAATTTGCTCCAAAATCCTGAGTCTTAGCTGAGATTCCCCTCTGGGGGCCTGCCAAAGTCTCCAACATGGTCTCTACATGCCACGGACACTTCAAGCACCATTGCCTTGATCATGTGACAGAGCCTTTTCTTGTTCTGGGCTCCATTCAAAACTAACAGCTTCTTGGGTCACTTGGTAATGGACTGGAGTGGGACACTCAATGAGGAATGTCACCTCCCACATCCAAACAGGTGTCACCACTAGGTGCTATGACACTGTTGCTTTTTTGTCTGTGGGAGGGCCAGATGCTACAACTTTATCTTCACTTTAGAAGGATTATCTTTACATGCTCTGTACCATGGGGCCCCTGGACATTTTATTGAGGTGAAAGTCCATATTTTCGGTGTATTTGTTTCCCAGACCCTGACATACAAATATTTTGCCAATAATGTGGGGTAGTAGCTAGTTCTTGCTCATTTTAGGTCCAACCCATAGAATACAATTAATATAATTCATTTTGCAGGAGTGAAAAAATAATGAAGTTCCCAGAGGACTTAATTATGACATAGAGTAGAAGGGTCAGTATACTTATGATAATGGTTACATTGCTGGCCTTGCCAGTGAAAAGCAAGTTGTTCTGGTACTAATAAGTATCAAGAGAAACTATTTTGCCAGATCAAGTGTGCTGTCACTTCAGTCATGTCTGACTCTTTGCGACCCTATGAACTGTAGCCCACCAGGTTCCTCTATCCATGGGATTCTCCAGGCAAAAATACTGGAGCAATCACCATGCCCTCCTCTAGGGGATCTTCCTGACCCAGGGATCGAACCCACGTCTCTTGCATCTCCTGCATTTCAGGCGGGTTCTTTACTACTAGCACCACCTGGGAAGTGTGACGCATACAGGGCATTTATTTGTTTAAGCAATGAAACCACATTTGGAATAGAAGCTACAATTAGAGTCATGGTCTGGTTAAGTTTATGATAATCCATTGTCATTCTCGAGACCCATCTGGCAGGCCAAATAGATGAGTTGAATGGGGGTTGGTGATAATTACCACACCATGATAGCCCTAACCCCACAGGTCAGAAAACTGATGCAAAGATTCTGTGAGTTCCTGAGTATGTGATTTAATTAGGCATTCTAGAACTCATTCTCTCATCTCCATTAGGTTTTACTCTAATATCACAGTATTAGTGAGTCCCTTCTTGACAACTCTACTTTAAAAACACACATTATTTAAGTGTGTTTATTTATGTACTTTATCCCTGATTTTTACCAAGCCCAGGCACTCTGTCACCTTTTCCAGCTTTATTTTTCCATTTGACTTTATCTCCATTTATCATCTTATATATTTATTTGTTATATTGTCTCTATATAATAAAATCATTGTAGACTTCCTGTCTATGATGTTAGATGTTAGATAATGGGAAGATTGGGGAACCATGGGCACTCTGGTTGGTGACCCTTGGTTATGTCAGCTAAACTTCCCCTTATAGAAGCTACTCCCCACCCTCTTGTGTCACATGGCATGGAATTGCACTGAAAGGGCCCACCTGGATGACCCCTACCTCACTGGGTTATCTTGAGAATTAAATGGTAAAACTCATGGAAAAGATCTTGATACAAGTACCTGGCAAATGCTAATGTTCTGGTGGCTCAGCTGGTAAAGAATCCACCTGCAATATGGGAGACCTGGGTTCGATCCCTAGCTTGGGAAGGTCCCCTGGAGGAGGGCATGGCAACCCACTCCAGTATTCTTGCCTGGAGAATCCCCATGGACAGAGGAGCCTGGCTGGCTGCAGTCCATGGGGTCACAAAGAGTTGGACATGACTGAGCGACTAAGCACAGCACAGCATGGTTTTTCTTATAATTATTTTCATTAGTATTGAATATATTATCCTTTGAATTTTGATTGTGCCAGGTAATTATTTTAGCTACTTAAAATATGTAAATACTTCTCAGCTATAGTAGTGAATAAAACAGGAAAAAATTCTTATCTTTATAAAGCTTCACTTGCAGCGAGAAATAAATACCTTGGTGATAAAGCTGAGGGGTTTGGCCAATGCACTGAGCATATACTGCAGTCTCTGTTGCTCTTCTTAATCAAAATGTGTCACCAGGATTTATGATCCTAACAACCTACAGTTGATTCTCTAATCCCTTGGTGCCATGAGTACTTAAATACTGAGCAACCAGAAATGCAATTACCCAGGAAAAGAAATCAACACTGAAAGGTCTATCTTTGTTGAATAATAAACAATGGAATCATTTGGGAACACTTTTAACATGCAGTGCTCCCAATAACTCAAAGTATGCAAAATTTTATTGAGAATTATTAATATTTAGAGCATAAAAGTAATACTAAAAACTCAACAGCAGTATGCAAATAGTAATTTATTCATTGCTTAAGGTAGCGGGTGAATTATTATAATCCATTTTATTAAAGTAATTTGTCATTAGAAAGTGATTAGTAAGGAAATTGCTATAAACAATCTCTTCAGTTACACAAGCTAAATTATTGTAGAGTGTGATAAATTTGTGTAGGCAAGAACCTTAAGAAGAACTCTGTGGAATTGGACCATTGAGTTATATATCAAAATGATGAATTCTTACAGTGAAAAAGTATGTGAAGCTGGTTTATTATTACTATCACTACTACTAATTCATGCAACACTAAATTGTAAACTATTGGATTTAGTGGCATTAAGGAAGTAACAATTTTCTCCTCTTTGCTTCAGTTTCTCCATTTACATCACTAAAACAGTTATAATACCAACCTCTCCTCTGTTGGACAATCAGAATGAGAATATAAATGTAAAGATTTTGAAAATGGAATAGCAGAGACTTCTCTGACAATCCAGTGGTTAAGACTTCGTCTTCCAATGCAAGGGGTGCAATTTCGATCCCTGGTCAGGAAGCTAAGATTCCACACGACTTGTGGCCAAAACTCCAAAACATAAAGCAGAAACAATATTGTGACAAAAAATTCAATGAAGACTTTAAAAATGGTCCATGTAAAGTAAACTTTAAACAAAGAAAAAAAATGAAATAGTAAATAAAGAAATCTAAAGTGATAGTAAGAGTAATATTTTTATAATATTGACAACTGGAAAACTCTCTAAGTGTGCTGTAAAGCCAGAAACTAATCTTTAAAGACGTTATTCTTTTTTAGAGTAGTTTTAGTTTCACAACAAAATTAAGAGGAAAGCACAGACAGTTCTCCAATCAAAGCCGTACATTTGTTACTATTGACCAACCTACACTGACATAATCCCACCAAAACTAATTTTCTTTTTTAAAAAATTGAGTCATAGATAAATCTGGATGAAGTATTTAATCTTTTCTAACTTTGTTTTTTTTCATATGTAAATGGGGATGAATGTCTCACAGAACTATGATGAAGAGATAATACCGATATGAACACTTATTGTGAAAACATTACTCAGTTGTATTGAGATCTTTTTTGGGGGTGTTAGTTCTAGAAGATCTTGTAGGTCTTCACAGAACTGTTCAACTTCAGATTCTTCAGTGTTACTGGTCAGGGCATAGATTTGAATTACCGTAATATTGAATGGTTTGCCTTGGAAACTAACAGAGATCATTCTGTCGTTTTTGAGATTGCATCCAAGTAGTGCATTTTGAACTCTTTTGTTGACTATGATAGCTACTCCATTTCTTCTAAGGGATTCCTGCCCACAGTAGTAGATATAATGGTCGTCTGAGTTAAATTCACCCATTCCAGTCCATCTTAGTTCACTGAAATATCAATAACCTCAGATATGCAGATGAAGCCACCCTTACGGCAGAAAGTGAAGAAGAACTAAAGAGCCTCTTGATGAAAGTGAAAGAGGAGAGTGGAAAATGTTGGCTTAAAGCTCAACATTCAGAAAACTAAGATCATGGCATCCGGTCCCATCAATTCATGGCAAATAGATGGGGAAACAGTGGAAACAGCGGCTGACTTTATTTTTCTGGGCTTCAAAATCACTGCAGATGCTGATTGCAGCAATGAAATTAAAAGACGCTTACTCCTTGGAAGGAAAGTTATGACCAACCTAGACAGCATATTAAAAAGCAGAGACATTACTTTGTCAACAAAGGTCCATCTAGTCAAGGCTATGGTTTTTCCAGTGGTCATGTATGGATGTGAGAGTTGGACTATAAAGAAAGCTGAGTGCTGAAGAATTGATGCTTTTGAACTGTGGCATTGGAGAAGACTGTTGAAAGTCCCTTGGACTGCAAGGAGATCCAATCAGTCCATCCTAAAGGAGATCAGTCCTGGGTGTTCATTGGAAGGACTGATGTTGAAGCTAAAACTCCAATACTTTGGCTACCTGATGGAAAGAGCTGACTCATTGGAAAAGACCCTGATGCTGGGAAAGATTGAGGGCAGGAAGAAAAGGGGATGACAGAGGATGAGATGGTTGGATGGCATCATCGACTAGATGGACATGGGTTTGGGTGGACTCTGGGAGTTGATGATGGACAGGGAGGCCTGGCTTGCTGTGATTCATGGGGTCACAACAAGTCGGACATGACTGAGCAACTGAACTGAACTGAACTGTATTGAGATCATTACCATTACTATTTCCATCACATTGTCACACAATCACCATCATCATCATCACCATTCCTGTCACCATCAACAATACGGTATTATACCACCCTAACTATGGCCCCATCAAATGTGTAAGAAACAGGGAGAGTGCCAGACTTAATTTATACAACTTGAGACAAGGAACACACTGCCAGATGGTTACAAGTTAAGGAAGAAATAACTATAACATAAGTGTTCTGAGGGACACAATTAGGTATATATAGGAGCTTGTGAATAAGACAAGATGAATCTGACCTGAATTTTTTTAATTTAAGAAAAAAAAACTGATAAATAGTAATTCTATTCTTATTTTAAGACAATCAACAGTTATCTAGAGTAATTAAAAATTTCATAACAAATCCACACAAATCTTTATAAATTTTAAGATTTATCAGATTAAATCTTACTTTTTAAAAATTATGAAGACAAACTTTAATAGCATACTAAAATAGCATATTAAATATTTTAACATGGTGAAATATACTTGCCTAAGTCCAGATTTGTTTTTAAATATCTAGACCAACAGTACAACTGTTCAGCTTTGTACACAAATTCCATATATCAACAGAAAATACAGTTGAGAACAAAGACACAAAAATATTTAAAGAGAATCTCTAAGCTGAATTTTATTTCTGCAAAACAGACATATAGTACTGATTAAACATCTAAAGTGCTTTTCCTTTGCAAAAATATGTATATTCTTAAAAGACTAAGTTACTAACAATGACATAGTAACCTTTCATTTCCATTTGAATGATTTATAAGCTCAATTTTACAACCACAAAAAACCTTTTATTTGTATTAAGATGTCAAAATAAGGCAAAATTTGACAAAAAGAAGGCTTAAAATATATTTCGAAGGAAAATTACAAAAAAACGTACAATAAAGTCTATGATTGTTTTATTTAACATGAGGGCTACTCTATTAAAAGATATATTATTGTTTAGTTGCTAAGTAACATTCAACTCTTTGTGACCCCACAGACTATAGCCTACCAAGCTTCTCTGTCCGTAGGATTTCCTAGGTAAAAATACCAGAGTGGGTTGTCATACAGTCCAAGGAGTCTCAAAGAGTCAAGCACAATTTATCTACTAAATAGCACTCTATTAAAAACTGATTCTTGCTGTTGTGTTGACAGAAGTAGCAAACACAACAGAACAATGGTGCTCACCTGACGAGCCCCTGTTGTCTCTTATAAGGATACTTGGGCCCCCATCCCCATTCAAAAAAATACATCAAAAGAAAGCGAACCCCAAACAATGTTAGGCCAATTCCATTTCCTTTCTAAGGTGCAGAATTCCTGCTCTGCTGGACAGATTTGAGTCCAGCTTATACCTGGGAATGGTCCCCCACCTCTCCTTCTCCTTGCAGCCCTATCCAATCAGCAAATAACAAATTAATATTTTTAAACTTCATTCTAATTGATTTCCTTCCGACCCTTCTCTATTATCTTGCAAGAATTCTAACTCTTCGGTGGTTTCGTCACTAAGCTGTGTCAAACTCTTGTGAACTCATGGACTGTAGCCTGCCAGGCTCCTCTGTCCATGGGATTCTCCAGGCAAGAATACAGGAGTGGGTTGCCATTTCCTTCTCAAGGGGATCTTCTTGACCCAGGAATTGAACCCTGGTCTCCTGCATTGCAGGCAGATTCTTTATGGACTGACCTGCAAGGGAATCTCTCACTCTTTGGCACATTATTAAGGGTTCTTTCCTTCTGTGACTCTGCCCATCCATTAGAATATATCCATACCCTTCACTTCAGTTTAGTTTAGTTCAGTTGCTCAGTTGTGTCTGACTCTTGAGGCCCCATGGACTGCAGCATGCCAGGCTTCCCTGGCCATCACCACAACCCCTAAGGCCTGCTCAACCTCATGTTCATGGAGTCTGTGACATCATCCAACCATCTTATCCTTTGTCATCCCCTTCTCCTCCTGCTTTCAATCTTGCCCATCATCAGGGTCTTTTCCAATGAGTCAGTTCTTTGCATTCAGTGGCCAAAGTATTGGAGCTTCAGCTTCAGCATCAGTCCTTCCAAAGAATATTTAGGACTGATTTCCTTCAAGATGGACTGGTTTGATCTCATTACAGTCCAAGGGACTCTCAAGAGTCTTCTCCACCACCACAGTTCAAAAGCATCACTTCCTTGGCACTCAGCTTTCTTTATGGTCCAACTCTGACATCCATACACAACTACTGGAAAAACCATAGCTTTGACTATACGAACCTTTGTCAGCAAAGTAATGTCTCTTCTTTTTAATATGCTGTCTAGGTTGGCCATAGCTTTTCTTCCGAGGAGCAAGCATCTTTTAATTTCATGGCTGTAGTCACCATCTGCAGTGATTTTGGAGCCCCCTAAAATAAAGTCTCTCACTATTTCCATTGTTTCCCCATCTATTTGCCATGAAGTGATGGGACTGGATGCCACTATCTTAGTTTTTGGAATGATGAGTTTTAAGCCAGCTTTTTCACTCTCCTCGTTTACTTTCATCAAGAGGCTCTTTAGTTTCTCTTCCCTTTCTGCCATAAGGTTGATGTCATCTGCATATCTGAGGTTATTGATATCTCTCCTGGCAATCTTGATTCCAGCTTGAGCTTCATCCAGTTTGGCATTTCCCATGATGTACTCTGCATAAAAGTTAAATAAGCAGTGTGACAATAAACAGCCTTGGCATACTCCTTTCCCAGTTTGAAACCAGTTTGTTGTTCCATGCCCTGTTCTAACTGTTGCTTCTTGACCTGCATACAGACTTCTCAGGAGACAGATAAGGTAGTTTGGTATTCCTATCTCTTTAAGAATTTTCCACAGTTTGCTGTGATCCACACAGTCAAAGGCTTTAGCATAGTCAATGAAGCAGAAGTAGATGTTTTTATGGAACTCTCTTGCTTTTTCAATGATCCAACGAATGTTGGCAATTTGATCTCTGGTTCCTCTACCTTTTCTAAATCCAACTTGAACATCTGGAAGATCTCGGTTCACGTAGTGTTAAAGCCTAGCTTGGCGAATTTTGATCATTCTTTAGCTAGCGTGTGAGACGAGTGCAATTGTGTGGTAGTTTGAACATTCTTTGGGATTGCCTTTTGGGATTGCCTTTCTTTGAGACTGGAATGAAAACTGACCTTTTCCAGTCCTGTGGCCACTGCTGAGTTTTTCAAATTTGCTGGCATATTGAGTGCAGCACTTTCACAGCATTATGATTAAGCAAGAGCAAGTCAATAATTGACTCATGTTAATCATTATTACTGAATACCAGACTAACATTTCCTAATGGATAAGAATTGGATGTTGCTTCCTTTGCATGTTCTGAGGTCTGACACGTTTGTATATTAAATATTTAACCAATTGACTTTAATCGATTCACTTTAACACAGAGAGTACCAAACAAGCAAGGACAGTGTATACTTGTAAGCTTCCAAATTTCCACCCTGTCTTAACAACAATACTAAAAGGTCGCAATTAGAAGAAATTTTCTGTATTCTGAAAACAAACAGGAAACTTAGTTATATGGATGTTTATGTAATTTTCAGGTGAAATTATGTTTGTGGTCTAAATTGATGGCATAAAGTAAAGCATTTTTCTATTTCATCAAGTATCCAAGCATTTAATACTTAAAGTCAGGAACTATTGAGTGATAAAAATATGCAAACACTAACATTTCTTGTTGTTGTTCAGTCACCAAGTCATGCCCGACTCTCTGAGACCCCATAAGCTGCAGCACACCAGGTTTCCCTGTCCTTCACTCTCTCCCTGAGTTTGCTCAAACTCATGTCCATTGAGTCAGTGATGCCATCCAACCATCTTATCCTCTGTCACTCCCCTCTCCTCTTGCCCTCAATCTTTCCCAGCATCAGGGTTTTATAAATAAGCATAATTTGAAATAAAAAAGATGGAATAGTTATTGGTGACTGTTTTGAAGCAGAGAGAAGCTATGTAAGAAAACAGTGGGACTTTTACACTCCCAGGAAGTCATGATTTCTGAAAATTATTAGGTAGCTAATGTGGCTCAGATGATAAAGAATCTGCCTGCAGTGTAGAATGTGAGTGTTTGATCTCCAGGTCAGGAAGATCCCCTGGAGGAGGACATGGCAACCCACTCCAGTATTCTTGCCTAGAAAATCCTGTGGACAGAGAAGCCTGGTGGGCTACAGTCCATGGGGTCACAAAAGAGTTGGACACAACTGAGCGACTACACAACAATAACCTCATACTAGTTCATGTGATGGATCCTACATTGTCATGGTGCACTCAAGGACCAAGAGGGAAAAAAGAGGATAATTGTTTTCATTATATGATGAACAATGAATTATTCTATATGTTTATTACTCATGAGTCATTAGTAGAAAGAGAGCTAGATAGGAATAGTTTAAAATGATTCATTTTCTCCAATTCCAAAGACCATTATTTATGTTAAATTTTTAACCAAAAACTTTCCTGCACTGTTATTTAATGTTAACTTTTCTGCAACTCCCCTTTTGTCAAGTTTGATCATTTCATTCTCTTCTGACTTCAAAAGCCATACCAAAAAACTTACCCACACTATTCTCACACTTTTTGATGAGAAAAAAGATTAGAAAAGTTTCAGTGTGGTGAATGTTTAAAAGTTTCTAATAAGACTATCTGTTTTTAGATAGCTATTTGCCTGATACTGACACTTTTTTCCTTTTTCTGTGTATTCTGTGCTGTCCCTCAATCTTTGCTATATTAAACTTTTCTTCCTTTCTTCTGTTGCCAAGTTCCCAGTACAATGAAACTTGAGCTGATTAACTCCTTAAACAGAAAAATTGTCATAAGATGGGGTGCAGAAAGGTCAGCCTTGAATTTCATTGAGATATTTCGTCAAATCAGTAACAGCAAAGGTCAGCTGGGCTCTGAGTGGAATTGTATTTTCTTCCAGCTTTGAGGTAGTTTATGTTTGTAGAATTCTATATTTGAAATGATCTGATTTCAGTTTTAAGTATTGCATGTGTTCAACACATAGACACAAAAGATAAGCAATTACTGAGTAATCATTAGTTAATACCAGTGTTGTTTTGTATATGATGGTAAAGTTCAGTGAAGAAATAGTTGTTACAGCTTCTAACATTTTAATATAGATATTTGTGAAATTATATGATATTAAGACTCACAGTAAAAGAACACAGTTTATTGATAGAAACATTTAAATGTACTCAGTGGTCATTTAGTCTAATTCCTTAACTTTGTTCATAAAATAATCCATCCATTCATGTTAAGTAACTCTATTTATACCACTTTTTCATAGTCTTCAAAAGCAGCTGCATTCTGCCTAGTACATTAGCAATAAACCTCCTGACACTTTAGAGGCCATTGCCTGATCATATTTAACAATGCTGCATAGCATTTTTTTTTTTTGCTTTGAAGTGTGTAACCTATCTTCTTTCCTCATATTATTTACAAGTCCTGCTTGCTTAGAAAGAAACTTCTACTGTGGCCAATATGGAATAACAGAGTCTGAATGTTTCTTCCTATAGAAACAAACCAGAGAGAGAGGTAGGGAGAGATTGAGAAAGACAGATAAAGAGATGGAGAGAGAGAAACATACAAAACAAAGGTTTGTCTGACTCTTTGCAACCTCCTGGACTATAGCCTGCCAGGCTCCTCTGTCCATGGGATTATCCAAGCAATACTGGAGTGGGTTGCCATTTCCTTCTCCAGGGGATCTTCCCAACCCAGGGATCGAACCCAGGTCTCCTGCGTTGGCAGGTGGATTCTTTACCACTGAGCCACCTGGGAAGCCCAGTAGAATTTAAGACGAATATCTTACTTAAATTTTAGAACATCAGTTACAGAGGAATAACACTACTGTCTAAAAAAAAAACTCAGCTCCAGCTAGCTCATTGTTCCTTTTGATGTGCTCCACATTTGGGAACAAATGGTAACTTCCTTTTCTTCTGAGGGAAACTACGGAGACAAAATCATGGAAATGCCACTGAGTAGGTCACTGCATGTGTCCAAAACACAGAGAATACCATTTGCTACCATTTTAAAACACTCATTATCAGAGAAATGCAAATCAAAACCACAATGAGGTACCATTACACACCAGTCAGGATGGCTGCTATCCAAAAGTCTACAAGCAATAAATGCTGGAGAGGGTGTGGAGAAAAGGGAATCCTCTTACACTGTTGGTGGGAATGCAAACTAGTACAGCCACTATGGAGAACAGTGTGGAGATTTCTTAAAAAACTGGAAATAGAACTGCCATATGACCCAGCAATCCCACTCCTGGGCATACACACTGAGGAAACCAGATCTGAAAGAGACACGTGTGCCCCAATGTTCATCGCAGCACTGTTTATAATAGCCAGGACATGGAAGCAACCTAGATGCCCATCAGCAGAAGAATGGATAAGGAAGCTGTGGTACATATACACCATGGAATATTACTCAGCCATTAAAAAGAATTCATTTGAATCAGTTCTAATGAGATGAATGAAACTGGAGCCCATTATACAGAGTGAGGTAAGCCAGAAAGATAAAGACCAATACAGTGTACTAACGCATATATATGGAATTTAGAAAGATGGTAACAATAACCCTATATGCAAAACAGAAAAAGAGACACAGATGTACAGAACAGACTTTCGAACTCTGTGGAAGAAGGCGAGGGTGGGATGTTTCAAGAGAACAGCATCGAAACATGTATATTATCTAGGGTGAAACAGATCACCAGCCCAGGCTGGATGCATGAGACAAGTGCTCAGGCCTGGTGCACTGGGAAGACCCAGAGGAATCGGGTGGAGAGGGAGGTGGGAGGGGGGATCGGCATGGGGAATACATGTAAATCCATGGCTGATTCATATCGATGTATGACAAAAACCACTACAATATTGTAAAGTAATTAGCCTCCAACTAATAAAAATAAATGGAAAAAAAAAAGATCTTTAAAAAAAAACAAAAAACAACAACAACAAAAAATAAAACATTCTTGTAAAAGAATGATAAAAATCTCTTATAAATGTTACTATCTTCCACAGCAAATAGCTCTTAGCAATTAAAAAAAAATGTTTGATTGGTAAACATATTGGTGAATGAAGGAAGTGAAAGGGACCACAAGTTTCAAAAGTGCATATTCCAGGGACTTCCCTGGCGGTGTAGAGGTTACGAATCCACCTTCAAATGCAAGGGATGTGGGTTCCATCTCTGGTCTGGGAACTAAGATCCCACATGCCAAGGACGAAGCCCGCATACTGCAACTACTGAGCCCACTGGCCACAACTAGAAACTCTGTGTACTACAACAAAAAATCTCATGAGCCTCAACTAAGACCTGATGCAGCCAAATAAATATTTTTAAGTGCATTTTTCAGTACAAGCAACTCATATCCATGTCTTTTGTCCATTGAGAAACAGTTAAATAATTCTCACCTATAGGAAGCTCAGCTAGTTCCAGCTTATTCCTTATGTTGTTTGCTAGAGATCTGTCTTCAGCCTTCTAACTAAATATAAGTGCAGAATACAGAATTTATTCTCACAAGTTCTCAGATACATTTTGCTAGAGCTGTGGTTCTTTTAGAAGCATTAAGAGCCAAGAAAATAAAACCCGAAACTGTGGACTGTCAATATTATTTGTTTCCAGAAAGATGATTATTTATATTTGAAAGGTTCTGTACTAGAGATAAATCAACATGTTCATAATAATTTTCAGAAAGGATATCTGAGGTCAAAGCTTTGAAGTTTTGTGAATCACTCTGAGAAAATTTATCTGGATCTTGAAAATAGGGAAAGTCCTGGGTATCTCTCAGTGAGAGACTTGTACCTTTGATTAACTTTATAATGAATAGACTATTGTAGAACTTCATTGGAACAGAGGTTAATTTAAAGATTTTTGTCTGGTAGAGAGACAAATGTTTTCATGTTGGTATGACAGATAACTCCCTAAATAATAGTTTAGTGTAACCTGTGTTCTGTCCAACTCAGCTATCCTATTTTAACATTCTTTACTAATCTGCCTATAAATACTTAGCTTCTCAAATACTCTTTAGACTGGTTAAACCATCTTCGTGTTCAGTCGCGCAGTCACGACTGACTCTTGTGGCCACATGAACTTTAGCCCACCAGGCTCCTCTGTCCATAGGATTTCCCAGGGAAGAATGCTGGAGTGTGTTGCCATTTCCTACTCCAGGGGATCTTCCAGGCTCAGGGATCAAACCCATGTCTCCTGCATTGGCAGGCAGATTCTTTACCAGTGAGCCATCTGGGAAGCCCCTTAAATCATCTTACTGGTTTATTAATGCAGTGAATTTAGTAGTCTTGGATATATGCTCATGTTATATCTGTATGAAAATTGTCTTTTTCAATCTTTTGAAAAATTTTAAAGTAACAATAGTTGTTTTTCACTTATTACCATTTCTTTTTATTTCATTGGTTCTTGTAATACTGTTTTAAGAGACTCTAAATGGATAGGATGGCATAAAGTCTGTAACACAAGCCTAGTCCCATCTCTGACTACTTCTGTAATCCCAAGTAACTCGTAACCCCTCATCCACAAATGGTGAGATTGTACTAGTTGGCGTATAAGTGTGAATTCTAAAGAGTGAGTGATAAGCGGGTACAATTCCTTACTTACATTTTAGAATGGCCACTACAGAGGACAAGCACCACCATTCACTGGATATTAAGGCTTCACTTCCTCAGCACATGTGATGGAAACTGGAGCAACTCAAAATATATTGGCATGAGTCCCACACAAGTAATTTTATGAATCAGTCCCTCATATTTTGTTGCTACGTTCCCCACAAAGCTTACCCTGATTCCTTCAGCCTCAAGCAGTATCTCCTGCTTCAAAACTACAAATGTAAGGGGCTTCTCTGGTGATCCAGTAGAATCTACCTTGCAATGCAGGGGACACTGGCTCAATCCCTGGTCTGGGAAGACTTCACGTGCTGTGGGGCAACGAAGCTCATGCACCACAACTACGGAAGCCTGCATGTCTGGAGCCTGTGCTCTGCAAGATGAGAAGTCGCACAATGAGAGGCCCAGGTATTGCAACTAGAGAGTAGCTCCCACTCGCCACAACTAGAGAAAGCCCGCCCACAGCAAAAAAGACCCAGCACAGCCAAAAAATAAATACAAAAATAATGTTTTTAAAACTACAAATGCACCATATATACATATATCCCTTACATGTTACATGAGTTTGTGTGTTTATCCCCATCTACTCAATTAAAACAGAAAGTGGTGGGACCTCGTGGTTCTACCAAGGCTACACTTCTCAATGAGGTGAATGTAGGGCCTACCATTACCTATCTTTCTATATAAATTAATAGAAACAGTGGGAGGGTATAAGCTGTATCAGCAGTGGCTATTTATCTGGGATATGATGCTTATAAGTTTCTCTCATTATCTTTAAAAAAAGCAGCTTTGATTTGGGTAAAAATAAGGATCGGGATGGTGAATACATGTAAATCCATGGCTGATTCATGTCAATGTATGACAAAAACCACTACAATATTGTAAAGTAATTAGCCTCCAACTAATAAAAATAAATGAAAAAATAAATAAATAAATAAATAAAAATAAAACAAGCAAGTAAAACTTCAAAGGACTCCTTCATTACCCAAGGTCCTGACTGAACTTCTTAGATATCCTGTAATGTCCTTTACCATTTGGCTCCAAACTGTATGTCCGGACTGAGCTCTCATCATTTTTTTCCAATAAATTCTATTTCACAGCCATGCTGGAATTTTGTGGTTTCCTGAGCATGTCATATACTTTCATACCTTTGTGACTTTCACCTTATTGTTCTCTTGGCCTAAAAAACATTTCTCACTGTCCTCACTTGAAAAAAATAAATCAACATGAAAGTCAAAGGCAATCTAAAATGTCTTCTTTGTGAAGCTGTCTTCTGTTTCCAACTTCTGAAAAACAGCACAGACTAAAGGTTAATTGTATATTTCTGCAGAACCATATAGCTTCTGCAGAGTAACGAATGTCTTTTCTCTTTCTACCCTCTGGAATTAAATAATAAACAATAACAATAATATTAATGATAAGTGAATGAATGTAAAACATGGCATGTACCTTTCGACTAAGGGCCGGCTATCTACTTAAGGTTTATATAATGGTCTTCTGTCCATTTCTCATCTCAAATTTCCCATTAAATTAAGTGTACATTCTACAATGGACACAGTCACATCTTTCTTCTCCTTTCTTCCTGGTTTCAGCCTTGTTTAATAATTCACAAATTTTCTACCAAATCATTTGGTTCTCTAAGTTAGCTTGGGTCTCTGATTCCTTTATAAGAATTCTGATTCTCATAGCATCTCCTACTTCTCCTATCCTGGGAGTACTTCCTCTCCCAGACACCATTTGCCTTCTCATGGAATGCCCAGCATCCTGGTCATAAGAGAGTTTCAAGTCTTGGTTCCGCACGGCTGTAGAAGCTCATTCAGTAGGTACCTTCCTCCTGATGTTGCTGTTGTGTGTGCTCAGTCATGTCTGACTCTTTGAGATCCTATGGACTGTAGCCCACCAGGCTGCTCTGTCCATGGAATTTCCCAGGCAAGAGTACTGGAGTGGGTAGCCATTTTCTCCTCCAGGGGATCTTCCTGACCCAAGGATTGAACCCTCACCTCTTGCGTCAACTGCATTGGCTGGTGGATTCTTTACCACTGCACCACCTGGGAAGCCTACCCCCAAGGGTTTTCCCAACAGCACAGATCTATCTGTGAAGCTTCCTTCTGTGTGGGGCAGTGGTTCTTGATGGTTGACAGAGACGGAGCGAGTGTGGGAGAGGGTGTTTTACTTTCTTCTTTTTAAAAAATATTTCTTTCTTTCTTTCTGGCTGTGTCAGGTCTTAGTTGCAGCATGTGGAATCTCTCACTGTGGCCAGCAGGCTCCAGAGTGCATGGGCTCAGTAGTTGGGCTCAGTAGTTGCCGCACCCGGGCTTAGTTGCTCTGTGGCATGTGGGATCTTAGTTCCTCAGCCAAGGATCAAAACCATGTCCCCTGCAATAAATGGCAGACTCTTTTATTTAATACAAATTTGTTTTTTTTTAATTTATTTGTTTTTAATTGGAGGACAATTGCTTTACAATATTGTGTTGGGTTCGGCCATGAATCAGCTATGGGTACACATATGTCCCCTTCCTCTGAACCTCCCTCCCACCTCCCACCCCAGAAGGTGGACTTTTAACCACTGGACTGCCAGGGAAGTTCCCGAGATAGTGTTCTTCATGGGTAGACATATCAATATTTGCTAACCCACTGTCTTCCAGATTCAATCCTTATGCTGACATGTCTTTGTTCTTCCCTTCTCCTTGGGATGATATGGTCTCTAGTAACTATTAGAAAAGTGTTGTGAGAGGAGGTGCAGATATATATGATACTTGGAAAAGAAAGGAATGACTCTTTAAGGGAAACAAGAATCAGAGCTGATGTTGCCACTCACAGTCACAGAAAGTCACAGATCAAGTCTCTAGGTCTTCTTGTGTAATTGGCTCACAGTTGGAGAGTATTCAAGCTGAATTAGAAATATTAGGGTAAAGAGTGAGTATTACATAGAAAAGAATAAGGAATACACTAAGCTCAGCTTTCTCAAATGTTAAAAGTAATAGAGTTAACAACATATCTGCTCCTTACTAGGAGCTTTATTTTCACAACTAGAAGGAAGGTATGATTTGTTTTGTGTGGATAAGTGAACTGACCTTGAGGAAAGCCGACTCTCCAGGCCAAGGTCACAGAGAGAGGGAGAAGCAGAGCCATGACATAGACCCAGGTCCATTTCCGTTCTTTCCCTTTCACTCTATTTGTTCTACAGCACTAACAAAATTCATGCTAAGACTGAAGGGGCCCCTAACCTTCAGATATCATGACTTTAGTCTGAGTCACAAATACATCAGGAAAAGAAAGTAGAGCTTGTATATTTAGATTGTGCTGCTTCTAAAATTGCCTCAAACATTTTGTTGAGAATGAATGGCTAATTAGCCCTAATTAAACTGATAAGTGACAGGAGAAATATTGACATCAGATAACTAATACTTAAGGCGATACATATAGATGTCTCCATTTCCAAGGTTGACTTAATATTTCATATACACAGTCACTGATGAATTTCCTTGGCTTGCCTGAATGTGTTGCAAAGCTGATTATCAATGATTCTTTTCATACTAATAGCTACCAGTTATTGAATTTTGCCCTGGGCCAATGACTGTGTTCAGCAGTCGCACGGATCATCTCATTTAATGCTCACAACACCTTTTTGAGTTGGGAAAATCATTATTCCCGCCCTGTTTATTGTGAAATGTAGGCTCAGAGACTAAGTTAACTTGTCTAAGACTCTACAGGTAAAACCGTATTGATTCACAGCAATCATTGGGCTAAAACACACACTTGGCATTTCAAAAATTAAGATGATGTAATATTACTTGAAAAGAAATGTCATTTATAAATCAAATACATTGAAATCACCATTCTATGATCAAAATTCAAACACAACAAAGAGTAGTTCAGCAAATATTATATGCTTAGAAGGCTGCCTTTGGTGGAATTTTTTTTATTCTACACTAGAAAAGCCAGAAATCTGTATGCAGGTCAAGAAGCAACAGTTAAAACTGAACATGGAACAATAGACTTGGTCCAAATCGGGAAAGGAGTACATCAAAGCTGTATATTGTCACCCTGCTTATTTAACTTGTTTGCAGAGTACATCATGAGAAATGCTGGACTGGATAAAGCACAAGCTGGAATCAGGATTGCAGGGAGAAATATTAGGAACCTCAGATATGCAGATGACACCACCTTTATGACAGCAAATGAAGAAGAACTAAAGAGCCTCTTGATGAAAGTGAAAGAGGAGAGTGAAAAAGTTGACTTCAAACTGAACATTCAGAAAACTAAGATCATGGCATCTGGTCCCATCACTTCATGGCAAATAGATGGGGAAACAGTGGAAACAGTGATAGACTTTATTTTAGAGGCTCCAAAATCACTGCAGATGGAGACAGTAGCCATGAAATTAAAAGACACTTGCTCCTTGGAAGAAAAGTTATGACCAACCTAGACAGCTTATTAAAAAGCAGAGACATTACTTTGCCAACAAAGGTCCGTCTAGTCAAGGCTGTGGTTTTTCCAGTCGTCATGTATGGATGTGAGAGTTGGACTATAAAGAAAGCTGAGTGCCGAAGAATTGATGCTTTTGAACTGTGGCATTGGAGAAGACTCTTGGGAGTCCCTTGGACTGCAAGGAGATCCAACCAGTCAATCCTAAATGAAATCAGTGCTGAATATTCATTGGAAGGACTGATGTTTAAGCTGAAACTCCAATACTTTGGCTACCTGATGTGAAGAGCTGACTCATTGGAAAAGACCCTGATGCTGGGAAAGATTGAGGGTAGGAGGAGAAGCGGATGACAGAGGATGAGATGGTTGGATGGCATCACCAACTCAATGGACATGAGTTTGAGTAAACTCCAGGAGTTGGTGATGGACAGGGAGGCCTGATATGCTGCAGTCCATGGGGTCACAAAGAGTCGGACACAACTGAGTGACTGAACTGAACTGAACTGAAGAAAAGCTAGAGTGATAGAAACCTCTAGCTATTAAATTTAAAACTTTTTTTTACATAAAACCAAATCATGTCTACAGAAACAGTATCACTTACAAACACTATATAGGTATCAGTCAGTAACAATGAAGCATCTCAGCATGATTAGGTCATATTTACAGTTCCCATAAGGACAGTGATTGTATCCATGGCAACAGGTACTAGAAATGCATTGCATTGCTATAAACTCTCCAGGCTTTAAGATTTCATTTAGCTGATTAAAAAAAAAAATCCTCTTATTTAAACAAATAAATATGCATATTTATCTACATCAGTGTGAAAGTGGTTTAATAACTTCAGGTTTGTTTGGGGTTGATTTTACAGAAAGATAGACAGTATTTTTAAGATTTAAGTAAAAATGTTTTTTCCTTTATACTAAAATTCACTTCATCCTACCTCAAATTTTGTTTAATTTCAGATATGCATGATTGTGCTTGACTTTTAAAACATGAATGTGGATTCAATTTCTGACATCAATTATTTTCCTTGGTTCTTATGTAGATTAAAAGTACACCACAAAAATGTAACTTAAGTGCTATTGCCAATTAGCCTTTAGTACTCACAAACCCCAAATTAGACTTTTTTTTTTCGATTTTAATAGTCTTCTTTTGAAAAATCACTTTTCTCAAATGATATTACTTAGTTACTGAAAATGTTATCCATCCTGATGCCATGCTGGTAACCCACGCTGATTTCTTTTGTTTTTCGGATGCGGTCCACTGATGAGCAAACAGGGGCATGTAAGGACATCGGGGCCCTGAGACAGCCTGGGTTCCTCCCCCACACCTTCCCAGAGGAGAATCTCATCAGCCGTGTTTTTCTTGAGAATCCGATGATATCAGAGACCCACATGCAACACCTCCAGGAATTCTTGAATTCCAGTACTGGCTGCCATACCTTAGCTCCCTCTCGCCATTATTTTTCTTTCTAAAGTTCTGATTGAGGAGGAGGGCTGCAGAAGAAAGACTGGGGAGAGAAAGGGAAAATCATGTCTTTTCATCTGTGTGACTTAGTTTTCTCTGCAGGGGCAAAACAGTTTCCACGTTTTGTCTGTAAAGCTACGACTGGTACAACTTTCTAATTGGCTTCCTTTTCATTATGCATATATTTTAGTTTCTTGCGATAGGAAATTACTTAATATCACTTTACGTTTTTTTAATGAGAATTTCAGAGAAAGGAATGAAGAAAGGGAGGGATGGAAGCAGGGAGAGACCGTTTCTTTCACCCTTAGATAACCAAATAGAAAGTGGGCTTGTGGAGCAATTCTAACCCTTTCCTGCACTCCCGTAGGTCAGCTCATCCCAACCAGGCCCCCAGGTAACCAAATCAGTGTTTCTGGTTATCTAGTGCCCATCACAGGCCTGAGGCCATCGAAGTGGGGGAATCCAGGGGCTGTCCTACAGTGACCTATTTCAGCAACGACTCAAGAAGGCTGATGAAGAAGAGAAATTCTCAGCCTCCTTTTTTTCTACCAACTTGCTTTCTCTCTATCAGTCTGCAGTGACTCCTTTTTTGTTTGATGAGTGCTATGTTTATCTTGTTTTTAAGAATGGGTTGGTGGGTGTGAAAATGATGAGTTAGAAAATAGTTGTATTATGAGAATTCCCTGGTGGTCCAGGGGTTAAGACTCCACACTTTCACCACCCAGGTTGAGGGTTCAATCCCTGGTGGGAGAAGATACTCCAAATCGCAATGCATGGCCAAAAAAAGAGAAAAGAAAATACTTACATTAGTAAATAAGTTATAGGTTTGTCAAAAAACTGGAGCAAAACTGGGAACTGAAATAAAGCTCAGGAGTAAATGATCCAAACACAGAGGTGCAGAGAAAAGGAACTGCCCAGAAGCACCATCTGTGTGGGGGGTTGACCGCTGGGACAGAGAGTCCAAGTTTTAGTTCAGAGTCCACATGGCAAGCTCTTCCCTGGCTCCCAGTGCCCCGGGACGGGTACAGCCCCCACACAGTTGTGAGCACACTGAGTGAGTTTTAGGTGATCCCAACTGCTCAGCACTTTCAAACCTCTAAGGAGGCCTTCCTGGACACTCCTTCAGCTCACCATCTTAACTGTACCAAAACCTTGCAAGTCATACCCACTGTCCACGTTTAATGACTGAAGCAACAGAGGCTACAAGGAAGTTCAGCAAAGCCAGGGTTGATACTAATAGGAGTCCAAGGTGGGTGCTTCCCCGCCCTGTGCGGCCTCCCAGCGGCCGCTGCTGGTGCATATGAGGCCAGAGGAGGGGATTCTCAGATGTTTTCTTACCTGCCCAAGGAATTCATCGTCAAGGAAAAAGACATTCCATGAATATTTTCATTCACTTCTTCTATTCTTTAAACCACATACATATGATTGATTTCTTTCTTTTTATTTTTATTGAAGTATAGTTGCTTCACAATATTGTGTTAGTGTCTCTTCTTGAGAGACTTCCCTATTGCCTGTACAAGCTCCGTAGGGGGCACCGTTTCCTGACTTTCCATGAGAGGAAGGCCTTGGGGGTGGTAGATGAGCTCCAGGTTCCAGGGGGAAGTGGGCGGAGTCCAGTCTGCACCCACATTATCATCTGGCTCCAGGGGACCACTAACTTCCCTTGAAGCAGTTCCTTTAGCTGGGCCTCACCAACTCTCCTCATTGGAGGGGGCAAAACCAACTCAAAAAACCAGACAAAGTATAGATTCCAATCTTCTCCATCCACATACATCTTCGCTTAATGCTTTGCACCAAGAACACATAAACAAAGCCCTCTGCACCTCTAATTTCACCTTTGAAGAAAACCTTAAAGCCCTCACATTCATCAGCTTTGCAAGAAGACATGAGACACTTCCACAACCCCTTAACCCTTCCAGATGGATTACAGCCTATCATTCCTCCCAGAATATTCTTGCATCTGTTAACACTGGTCCTGGGTTGTGAGAGTTTGTTCTTTATCATGTTCTTATTTTCTGACTTATCTAGAAGGAACATTCAAATTTAATTCTATGATAATACTTCAAGGGAAAAAGGGAGTAAACTAAGAGAAAAGAGAGAAAATTCAAGTTAATTTAATTTTTACTGCCATAATTTTGTTTATTGTTGGAAAGCTATATACACAATCAATATATTTGTTTTAGAAAATGAACCAAGGGCATTTCAATCCCTAAAATTTGGACATGTAACAAACAGAAATGAAGATGCATACCTGAATTTCTATTTATACCCCTGAGACAGCTATGTTTTTTTTTAATACTATAAGACAGAGTAATTCCTCATTCCTCATGAATTCATTTGCTTTATAAAATGATTCACCTGAGAAAATTCCAACTCCATGGGAACATGTCCAAACAAAATCATTCTTCATTCCAGCTTAGAGATGGGGTTCTGAATTAAATCTACTCTAAAGCTCATTTCATTTCAAAAGTCACCAAAAAATATACATTTCCCTTTGCTATTAATATTTTAAATGATGCAATTGACTCTAAAATACATACTTTCTTCTGGGACTTCATTCTTATTAATAGTAAGTTTTAAGAGCCTCAGAGTTAGAATCTATACAGCACAGGCTCATACAAAGGAAGAAATTTTAAAGACAGGATGAAAAGGAAGTGAGAGCATTTGAAGACTGAGTGATGGAGTTAATGGATACAGTTTGTAAAAGTCTGCACAATCTTAACATTTAAGAGACAACCAGTCATCACACACACACACACACACATTACATCTGCATTCATACATCTCTGTTCTTTACCCAAAAGAGTATAATATTTAGATCTATCCAATGGCCCTCTCTTGCTTAAACACTTACTGGGGGAATATCACAAAGAAGTCAAAAAACAGGAATGCTTTGTAGCCCCAGAAACCATCTGTGTTTTAAAAAGCCAGTAATTTGGGGGATAATGTTTTCCAAAACCCCGCCTCCTACTTTCATCTATTCTGTCTCTGTGGCCACAGTGGTGTGTCTTTAACGCTTGGCTGATCAATTATGCTCTTCAATTAAAAAAAAAAAAAAAACAGTAAAATTGAAGGGTACCTACCAGTGTGGGCAAAGTTAAAAATGCCTTAACTAATTTTTTCAAAGGGAATATGAAGGCCAACTCTTATTAGTGTTGGATATGAATTTGGGGAGACTATCACTAGCACGAGGGAAACAGTTCAGTAGATTAAGTGCATTAACTGCATAGTCAAATTAGTGAAGTTTTATTCCAGTTCTGCTTCTCCAATTTTGTGTGCGTCCCTTGGCAGTTTTCTTTTTGCTTTTTTTTCCTTACAAATCACCATATTTAAGCGATACTTACCTTTTTCATGTGCTTTTGCAGCTCATTTAGAGTTTTACATTTTAGATTAAATAATATGTTAATGTCAAAGTATTTAAAATAGAAATTTTACACAACACTAAATTATCCACACTTCAATTTTTAAAAAAGAAAAAATAGAATTTTTTATGAATACAGAATTTGACCAGTTTTGAATAGTTGAAGTGTGTTTATCTTATCCCTTTAAATCACAATTTTCCAACATTTTTGAATTGACAACTCTATCAAATACGGGGAGGTGCCCTCACCTGGGGTTTTCTGGGATCTCATTCTCCATTTATCTGAGGTTGGATATGGAATGAGGTGGGGAGTGGAGGCAAAAACATATTCTATTTTGTGGGGTCTCCAGCTTTGGCCACATTCAGAAACTAAAGATGGTGCTGTCTGCATGTAACATTAATGAGCCTTTGGCACTTTTCTTAATGTCAATTACCTAACCTATAAAGTAGAGACAATGCTAGTACCTGCCTCACAGGAGCATAGTAAAGGTTAAACAAAAGAATGAATGAAAATACCTAACACATAGGAAATAAGCTAGAAGTGTTTACTGTTATTATATAAAGTACATTATAATTAGGGTTAAATATTTAGCCCACAAAGAATTTGTGTGGCTTTTATACTGATAGAAGGTAAACATTCATTTTATAAATGGGGATTGGTAATATTTGAATGTTTTTAATATATCAGAGTTTAATAAGGAAGAACAATAAGAAAAAATTTTATTTTCATCAAAATTATCTTCCTGTATTTCTGCAAGTGAAGCGTTTCCTTGCTTAAATTGTAAGGAAAACAATGATTTTTTTTCCTAAACAATATCAAAAAGCCTATCATACATGTTACCATTATTTTCAATTTAATCTATAATTTATTATGGATTTAAATGATTCCTTCCCATTCATTTAAAATATTTTCAGTTACAGCATATGCCGAACTTCCCACATGGCTCTAGTGGTAAAGAACCCACCTACCAATGAACAAGACATAGGAGACACAGGTTTGATCCCTGGGTCGGGAAGATCCCCTGGAGGAGGGCATGGCAACCCACTCCAGTATTCTTGCCTGGAGAATCCCCATGGACAGGGGAGCCTGGTGGGCTACAGTCCATATGGTTGCAAACAGTCAGACATGACTTAAGTGGCTTAGCACAGCACAGCATATGCAATATGTCAAAACTGGTCTTCGGAGGCGACTCAACACCAAGATGTCGCTCAACTTTTTAAAAATTAACACCGCTTATTTCACGATTCTATAGAGAAAGACACTGTTTTCTGGTATATGTGCATAAATGGTCCATATAACTTCACTATGCATTTTAGAAAATGTATTCTCCACTCAACATCCTGGCAAGATAATTCAGAGTATATGATGAATCTTCAAGTGAATTTTAGGATTGAAATGAAATGACAGTCACTTAAGGCCTCATTTGAGTCTTCATCAGTAAAGCAGGATTTAAAATGCTGATTAAATGAGACCCTGTTTTTCCCCACTTGGTTGAGTTGCAGCAGAGTATGATTCATTTAAAGAGTTTTGACCAAATGTCAGAAGCTATTTTGTATATTAATTAAGATATGAGTAGCTTATTTGAAGACAATGTCAAGACTCTCCAGAATGGATTATTAGTAATTCTTCACAACCACGGAGTATGCCATTTGAACAATAACATTAAGAATCATTTGTTTGTCTACCTGCCTCATTGTACTGGCTGGAACAGACACTTCTAATATAATGTTCCGTCTAAGGTCAGAAGAACAATGGTAATTCAGCAGAGCTTCACTGTACCTACTTATTTTGTTAAGAAGCAAGTGGTAAAGAAAGCCAATGTATAAAAAAAATAGGAAAGAGCTGAAGAGATGTTAATTAACAGGCTTCTTGTCCCATGATATTATTCCTATTATTCCATTTTTAAAATCCTGTTACAAGGAAATAATGGTTCATTGCAGTTTTTCTATTTCCCTCTAGCTGACTGAATCAGCTCCTTGTATGTGCTCAGTGGACCAGCCTCAAAACTCGTTCTTTACCAAATTAGTCATCATACCCACTTTACTTTCTTCCCAATGTCTCTTTCTTCCTAATGTCTCTCAAACCCATCTGTTAAGTCTATTAGTGTCACTCCAACTCCCCTGGATTACCCCCCATTCAGGCTTTTATCTATAATAATTTATCTTATAGACCTAGAGTCACCTTCACTCATTATCCATCTTCTGTTTTCAACAACTGTCAGCAGTTCTCTTTTATCTGTAGGTTACTGTTCAATAGCACCTGTAAATCAATGTCTACAAACTACTCGCCAAGCCGTCCTCCCGCCGTGTGTGCTAGTCCATTCTTAGGGTGCATTCTGTCTCCGCTATTTCTACCCTAACTTGACTGTCCTCCAAAACCTACCATTTTAATTCTTATACAGCTGTTAAAGGTCAGATTACATTTAATGCCTTCAGCTATCACCTGATCATAATAACCCAATGGAACTGGCAGTAATTATGTTTTCCACTGTCGCAGAATATCTGGAGTCTTTATAACATCTTTATGGATGCTATATCTTTATAGCATCCATATCTCAGTTCTCTAAATGGTTAAGAATGTCTTGAGGACAGGTGTTTCTCTGGCATTCTACTAAATAATCAAAATGAATATCATGAGACTAATGGATAACTGTGTGGTATTATTATCATTTTTAAAAATTCATTAGCTCATTTGCCTAAAAATCCCTTAGAAACTTCAACTGCAGCAAGAATACTGTTTACAAACACAGACTCAAAAAAATGTTCAAGAAAGGAAAGTAATGAGTCTTTCATCACAGGAAATACTTAAAAGCCGAACATGAATGGACTTTGTCAGATATCCCACACTGGTGTTGCACTCGACCTCAAAGTTCCCACTTAGATAAAGAATCATATCCTAAAGAATTAGAAGGAGGGAGGGTCTTTTTTTCTTAGAAACCTCTTAACGTTACTCCTGATTATCAGGAATTTAAGGCACAGGCCAATGAAAACACACTCATCATTAGCATACCTTGATATTAAGTTCAATGTAAATATGACTGCAGCCATGAAATTAAAAGATGCTTGCTCCTTGGAAGAAAAGTTATGACCCACCTAGATTGTACATTAAAAAGCAGAGACATTACTTTGCCAACAAAGTCCATCTAGTCAAAGTTATGCTTTTTCCAGTAGTCATATATGGATGTGAGAGTTGGACTACAAAGAAAGCTGAGTGCCGAAGAATTGATGTTTCTGAACTATGGTGTTGGAGAAGACTCTTGAGAGTCCCTTGGACTGCAAGGAGATCCAACCAGTCCATCCTGAAGGAAGTCAGTCCTGAATATTCATTGGAAGGACTGATGCTGAAGCTGAAACTCCAGTACTTTGGCCACCTGATGGGAAGAACTGACTCATTGGGAAAGACCCTGATGCTGGGAAAGATTGAAGGCAGGAGGAGAAGGGGATGACAGAGGATGAGATGGTTGGATGGCATCACCGACTTAATGCACATGAGTTTGAGTAAACTCTGGGAGTTAGTGATGGACAGGGAGGCCTGGCGTGCTGCAGTCCACAGGGTCACAAACAGTCGGACACGACTGAGTGACTGAACTGAGCTAAACTGAAATACGACTGGCTTTTCCTTATTCCTTTTTTTCCTGAAGATTTTTTCCTAATTTCTTAGAACCAAAAGAAACCCTCTTCTGAACAATGCAAAGGAAAACTCCTCTTGGTGTGGAGGGAGATTACAAGTGTGAAATAAAATTCCTATTTTATGGTAAAATAAGAAAAATTTAAACAAAAATTTTTCTGTACCCTTTGGCCTTCCTCTCTCTACCCACTGTGTATTGTGTACCTGCATTAGACATCAATCAAACCTCCCCATCAGCAGAAATGCCTGCCCAATGGTAAAGAACAACATTCTCTTAACATCCATAAGGCAGTTTCTTAAAGGTAACAGTCCTTCTGGATCTTGTAAGGGGTCACATGGTGCTTAGATCTGGGTTATGTAAACTATTTAATGTACAGCCCCCATCTCAAAAAACTTCTAAAACTGTGCCTTGACTTCTTTTTCTTTTAACTCTTTATTTGATATTGGAGTATAGCTGATTAACAATGTTATGATAGCTGCAGGTGGACAGCAAAGGGACTCGGTCATACATATACAAGTATTCATTCTTTCCCAAACTCCTCTCCCATCCAGGCTGTCACATAACACTGGGCAGAGTTCCATGTGCTATATAGTTGGTCCTTGTTGGTTATCCGCTTTAAATTTAGCAGTGTGTACATGTCCATCCCAAACTCCCTAACTGTCCCTTCTCCCAATTCTTATCCCCTGGCAACCATAAGTTCATTCTCTAAGTTTGTGAGTCTGTTTTTCTGTTTTGTAAATAACTGTGCCTTGACTTCTAATGAGAGGAACAGTTCACAGAACTTTCTGAGGTACTCTTCTTGGGTTATAATCCTCAAATTTGGCTCAAGTAAGATTTTCAATTTATTTCTTAGATCAACTGACTAATTTTTCAAATTTGGCTCAAGTAAGATTTTCAATTTATTTCTTAGATCAACTGAATAATTTTTCAGTTACACAAGAGATCATTGTAAAATCATACATAGGTAAATTAGATGCAAGTCGATGTTCTCTTTAAATCTTAGATTTCAGGTATCTTTAAACATACAACTGTGGAAACCTAAGTACTGACAAACACATGGAAATCAATATAAAATCTCAAACATAGCTATGCTCTAAGCTCTGTAAGGTCAGGGACTTTGTTCATCTAACTCAGCACTTTATACTTAGCACCTTAGACAATTTTTGACATATAGCAGACATTCTTGCATGAGTGTGTGATAAGTTGCTTCAGTCATGTCTGACTCTATGTGACCCTATGGACTTGTAGCCCACCAGGCTCCTCTGTCCATGGGATTCTCCAGGCAAGAATACTGGAGTGGGTTGCCATTCCCTTCTCCAGGGGATCTTCCCAACCCAGGGATCAAATCTGCATCTCTTCTGTCTCCTGCTCTGGCAGACAGGTTCTTTACCACTAGCACACCTGGGAAGCCCAGCATTCTTAGGCATTTGTTAATTGAATGAATAAAGGATTATAAATATGTTTTACTTAGTCTTTATAATACTAATTTTACATATTATTTATTGTGATTTTAGTAACATATATAGTATTTTCCTAATTTTTTTCTTGTTTTTATAGTTGAAAACTAGCTATGGGAGAACTTCCATTTTATATGATAGTGTTTCCTCTCCTCCCCTGTTGATCATGCCAATTGCTTGTTGGTCACAGCTAAATGTTGCTGAACCTTGAGTAATCTCTATGTGCAACTCTCATATGTTTTTTCCCCTTTGGTCTATGTGATTAAAGTTTTGTTTTGTTTTGTTTTTTACTAATTCTCATTTATTCCTGAGACATAGCTATTTTTGCTTGGGAGTCATATGAGAAAGCAAGGAGGTAGGAGGGGAAGAGAGAAGAAAAGAAAACAGTCCTTTGTTCACAGCATCAAACTCTTAATATCACATTGTGTCAACAGGAAAATGGCATATGCTAAAGAATTATATAATTGAAAGAAAGAGACAAAGGCATTAAGAGAAAGGGTTCCATAATGAATCTTCTGGCAGGTTTCAGAGAAAGAGCAGCTAGGTCTTCATGTTAATAAAACACAGTGGAACTTATTGATAAAATATGGTGACGAGTGTTTTCAATATGTTCAAAAATATGGCCATTCAATAAGCATATGTTTAGAAATGCTTGAAGATGTTTAACTGGAAAATGTAATGATGTGAAAGATGACATTTATGAGTCAACAATACAATAAAGACTATATTTTAAGTACTACCTTTCATTTAGGATTTAAGAAATGTAACATGAGGAATGTTATTTCTGTACTTGTATATTTTGCTGAAACTTTTTTCTTTGTGCTAGTGGTAAAGAACTCCCCCTGCCAGTGCAGGAGACATAGACATGCAGGTTCGATCCCTGGGTTGGGAAGATCCCCTGGAGGAGGATCCCCACTCCGTTATTCTTGTCTGGAGAATCCCATGGACAGAGGAGCCTGATGTGCTATAGACTATGGGGTTGCAAACAGTTGGACACGACTGAAGTGACTTAGCACACACAGGATTTTTTTAAGTAAAGAGTAAAATTTTTAGGAGCTTGATGCCATTTCACTTAATTTGAACAGTTTAGCATTATTATTAAAAATGACCAAAACAAAGGTAGGATCACAGATGCAAATGCTAGAGCTAATGACTATAACATGAATATACTATGGAAACAGCACAGCTCAGTAACTAAGCCACAGATTAGAAACTGACATTTAACATTTAATTCTGATTATTTTCTGGGTGCTAGCTGTATTTCTTAACAGTAAACTATATAACACTGCATTAATTTATCCAAGTGAATAGCCAAAATGGTGCAAATAAGTCAAAATAACAAGTAACTTTCCATTATATTTAATTTTTATATTGAAAATTTCTTAAATTTTACATTAGGATATGTTAATATGGTTGGTGTGTTAGAGAAAAGCAATACCTCACAAATACATGATGAAATTACACATAAGACATTTGAAAAGCTGGTTTGTTTGTTTGTTTTTTCTTCCTACTAACCAGTTCAACCATCATTGTAACAGAACCCATCTAAGTGACAACCTCATGGAGGAAGCTGCCTTTTTCTGTGTTGCCTGGCTCTGGTTCAGACACTCCCACGTTGAAAGAAAATATAATTTTAAGCTGAGAAAATATTTCAAACTTTCTATCTTTCATGTTAGCTATAGTCCATAGGGTTGCCAACAGTCAGACGTGACTGAAGAGACTTAGAAGACATGCACAGCTTTTTACATGTCAACCATACCTCATTTAAGTGTTTTCCTTTATTTCTTTTATTATTATTATTATTTTTGGCCTTGCCACTCGGCTTGTGGGATCTTAGTTCTCTAAGTATCAAGCCCCATTCTTTCATGGGTTCTTGGCAATGAAAGTGTGGTTGTAACCACTGGACTGATAAGGAAGCCTTTAATACATTTAAAAAAAATTTTAAAGACCTAAAGACTGAAAAGACTTTAAAGACTTAAAGACTGAAATGGCGATACCAACAAAATACTTATGATAGAGACTATGATAATGCTATTAAAATGTTAATAACAGTTACTCCAGATGAACACATGTACACCCTGTTTTTTTTCAGTTTCCCCATTTGAAAAATGAAAAAGAGAAGGAGCTTAAAACACCTAACTATGAGCTAACTGTGGAGAGTAACCAAGGGAATTGTCATACAGATACTAGCAGAATGCCCCCCAAATATTAACTGTTCCACTCCACTCCCACCTCCAAAACTTCCATTTTTCCATAAAACCTGAAATGCAGCAGGGTAGTATTTGTCATCAGCTTTCTAGATGCGACCATGGTACTTCACAGCTTCTGCAAATGTCACTATTGGCTGCCGATAATTGGTGTCATTGAACTGCTTGGTGGACCCAGGCATTATCTAGGAAGTGTGTAACAATTCTAGCTTAACATTATATAACCTGACTTAACATAAACTGACGTTGGTTTCACATGTATCTTATGCTGATGCACAGAGGCAACACGAGGGAGATTGTTAACTCCAGTTCCTATCCTCTAGTAGATTACAGATGGAAAGCATTACATTACTCTGAAGGAACAAAACAGTAAGGTTATACAGAGTGGGCTTGGTTTCTTGGTTAAATCTTATGCTTTCTTGTCCATTCATTTTAATAAACTTATCTGTAGTTGTATTGTCTTGATGCTGGGGCTTCCTTAGTTGCTCAGACGGTAAAGAATCTGCCTGCATTGCAGAAGACCCAGGTTTGATCTCTGGGTCAGGAAGACCCCTTGGAGAAGGGAATGGCTACCCACTTCAGCGTTCTTGCCTGGAGAATCCCATGGACAGAAGAGCCTGGTGGACTACAGTTCATGGGGTTGCAAAGAGTCAGACACAACTGAGCAACTAGTCCTTCACTGTATTGATACCAGCTGCTGAGCTTAAGGCAGAAGAAGAAAGAAAAAGTCGGTCGTGTCTGACTCTTTGTGACCCCATGAACTGTAGCCCTCCAGGCTCCTCTGTCCATGGGATTCTCCAGGCAAGAACACTGGAGTGGGTAGCCATTCAGATCTACAGGGGATCTTCCCAGGATAAATAAGGTGAGCCACTTCAATCAAGGAACTCTCAGAAAAATGCAGAGACACACATTGAAACAAGTAGGTACAGTGTAAGGAGTTAAATGCTGTAACTGAATCACTGTTTTAAGCATAGTGGAAACGGAGGAGTTCATAACTAGACATTGGGACATGAAGTAAAGCTTCACTAAAGAGGAGGCATTTCAACTCACAGAATCAGAACAGTTAGGATCAAGAAGATAATAAAGTGAAGAAAATTCTGGACAAGAGGAGCAAACACTGTGTGGCAAGAGCCTAACACTGAGTTTTGATGCTGCTTTTCTTTGCTCATAGGAGGAGAAACAGAAAAAGCAATAGAGCCCAGAGATGTGAATGACAAGAGCTAAAATATAAGCTCAGAAAGGGCGTAACTCAAGGGAAGACTGGAGGGCACATCTCAGGCTGCCAAGGGAGACATTTCCAGCAAACTGGCCACATACAGAAATAGAGGGTGAGGAGGTAGAAAAGTGACTGACAACAGAGACAAAATAATTAAGATGTGAATCCCAACAGGATAAGTTGATCCAGAAGCTATATCCTAGCTGACATATGCTTTAAACTGAGCGGTTCTGCAAAACCCTAGGTAAACAGCAAAAACTCCAGAAATACAAAAGGATACTCATACAATCAGTTCAGCTCAGTTCAATCGCTCAGTCATGTCCAACTCTTTACAACCCCATGAACTGCAGCACGCCAGCTTCCCTGTCCATCACCAACTGCCAAAGCTTGCTCAAACTCATGTCCATCAAGTCGGTGATGCCATCCAACCATCTTATCCTCTGTCATCCCTTTCTCCTCCTGCCTTCAATATTTCCCAGCATCAGGGTCTTTTCCAATGAGTCAGTTCTTCCGTGATGGCTCAGATGGTAAAGAGTTTTCCTGCAATGGAGGATACTGGGGTTCCATCCCTGGGTTGGGAAGATCAGCTGGAGAAGGAAATGGCAACCCACTCCAGTTCTGGGAAATCTAATGGACAGAGGAGCCCGGACCAGGCTACAGTCCACGACTGAGCAACTCATACAATAGGAATTGGAAATACAAAATAGTAGGAAAGACTATAAGGAACATCAAGAGAAATGAATCTGTCAAACATGTATTAATATATTCTTAAATTACATAGTCCCAGTGTTACTATTTCTGATGGATCCTAAACGTCTTTAGTTCACACTTTGAAATTCAGAGTAATTGAGATTTTCACCAAGCCCCCAGTGATCCAGTCACAAAAGCCCTAATTCTGCAGAGCATATGTCTTGAATTCTTGGCTGTATTCCAGAGCTGCCTTTCTTCACCCAAAGTCTGACCTCGAGTGTCTGAGTTCAACCGTGTGTATGCTGGGGGCACACCTCAGTGCAAGCACCTAATGCGGCTCAAGCTGGGCTGCAGCAGTTCAATAAATATTGATTGATGGCAATAGAGACAGTATCACTCTTCTTAGATACGTTGTCACCCCGCCTGCAGGAAATTGCTGACAGCCTGAGCTATTCAGAACAGTTGCCATGGCAGCAGAAATTAAACACCAGCAAACTTGAAGCTACACAAAAGTCACAAGACAACATTGCTCAGAACCCTGCATCATTCATGACTTTCTGTATTGTCTCAACACAAAGAACAGGCTGAAAATCTTCAATATGTCTGCATGGTAAGCAGCAAAACTCTGGAGGCCAGACCATGCCTCTCATGGGATTACGGTCTTTCAAAGGGAAGCTGAAGCAAAGTTACTAATTCTTGCAGTGGAGGACAGTAAAGCACATAGTCCTTTCTCAGGTTTTAGCCTCAGCATAAAGAAGGGAGAACTTTCCTGGACTTCTTGAAGCCACACTGGAAAGAAGATGTCTAAATTCTTATATGTACCTTGCCAGGGTTAAAGCAGACTTCCTAGGTGGTGCTAGTGCTAAAGAATCCACTAGCCAATGCAGGAGATGCAAGAGATGTGGGTTTGATCCCTGGGTCGGGAAGATCTCCTGAAGAAGGAAATGACAACCCACTCCAGTATTCTTGCCTAGGAAATCTCATGGACAGAGGAGCCTGGTGGGCTATTGTCCATGGGGTCACAAAGAGTCAAACATAACTTAGCACGCAGGCAAGACTTAACCATTCTACTCATTGAATAAAATGACTTTTTTCCTCCAAAAGCTGCTTTTGCAAAAACTCTCCTCTGTGAAAAAAAAAAAAATAATAATAAAGTACATCAAGAAATAATAGGTGGAATTTCCATTTTCTGCAACTTGGAATGCAGAAATCCAGATATCTCCTTTTACTTACATGTGTGAGTGAGTGAAAGTCTCTTGGTCATGTCCGACTCTTTGCATCCCTATGTACTGTACAGTTCATGGAATTCTCCAGGTCAGAATACTGGACTGGGTACCCTTTCCCTTCTCCAGGGGATCTTCCCAAGCCAGGAATCAAACCCTGGTTCCCACATTGCTGGCGGATTCTTTACCAACTGAGCTATCAGGGAAGCTTACATATACCTATATATATCTATATCTGTGCAGATATAGATCTGAACATACACATATAGATATAAAATGCTAGAGAAATATTTGTAGACAAATCTTTTTGAATGCATGTGTGAGTTGAAAAAAGTAATCAACTTGAACTAAAAACAAGTGTATAATCATGGTGGGAAAACAGAATTAAGTGGAAGAGTAAAGTTTCATGCCCTTGAAGCCTTTCATTGAACCAGAGAAACTCACATATTTTTTTCTCATCTTGTGGGTGTTGAAAGTGCAGAAGACAAAACAGAGACATCCTCTGCCAGGGAAATAATAGAAGCAACTCCTCTCTATTGCCCTCCCCACTTTCCTTTAAAGTAAAAAACCTGAAGGAGTTTGTGTGAATTTGTAGGATAGGAGGGAGAAAAGATCATCACCCCCTACCAGGAAAACTCTAGTCTTGATGTTAATTACAGAGTAAAAATAACTTTCCCTGAGAATGAAAACGTTCATTAGGTCTCACATGAGTTTACAGCCAAACTTCAAATTTATTAGGATTTTCTAAAAAAAATTTCAGGCCAGAAACTAAGTGTAAAGTGGCCTCCAAGGATATACAGGGTCCTGATCTCATAACGTTGCTCACCTGGAAAGCGTGAATTGGACAGAGAATTTCTAGGATCAATCCCTTGTGCAATTTGAATTTTGAAAACCTGTATTATAAAATTTTAAAAATGAAGTGGTCCTAGACCAAGAGTATCTGTAGTATGTTCCTGGTCAAGAATTGCTTATAGAACTATTCCCAGAATCTATGGATGTATGGAGAAGGGCTCTTTAGAAAATATCACAAAAACTAAAGTATAAAATAAAGACATTCCATAAACAAAATGCTTCCTGCTTTGTGAGATAACACACAGCAACTCACTTGAAGACCTCATCCATTATTCTGAAAATAGAGTGGCTGTTTCATAATGTAATATGACTGATTTTCTTCTCATGTTATTCTTAATTTCTTTGATTGCTGAAAGATACCTTGAAATTGGAACTGCCTCTAAAAATTAGGAATGAAGGACCTAACACTTCATAGGCCTATGCATTTATTTGAGTTCTTATTTTTAAAGAACTGACTAGTTTCTGAAACAAAAACAAAGAACCTAAGGATGGGAAAGAAACTTTCAGGCATAAAACTACCCAAGATTTCTGGTTGCAAGAAGGAAATCTATACCTTTACGTCATCTTTAAAATAGAATCCAATAAAGGAGGCCTTATAATAATTAATTTTAATTTTCAAGCTAACTATTGTGACCTTATCAATGTGGGTGTGTGTACACACACACATACACACACACAGTCATGCCTTTGATTCAGAGAAGGTGCCAGAGTATGTACAAGACAGAGGAGAAATTTACATATGCTGGGCAATGGGTCTTGGCAAAGCTGGGATATATAAACTAAAGGGTCTAAAATGAAAAAAACAAAAAGAGTACCCACACAGAACAGCCTAGGTAGAAGCCTGTGATCCCAGCATATGTAAAGAGCAGTGGTAGTTGAACAAGAACACTAAGTCCAGTCTTCTATCTGTGACTCTGTAAATGATATTTATTATCAGAACCTCTGAGTAAAAAACTGGTTGTACATTTCTAGTGCTAATTTATCTGTCCGCACTTTGGGGAAGAACGATCAAGTGACATCTGGAATTGATAGGTACATGTGGTTATCAGAAGACTCAGAAGCACTTTTCTGTGTACACTGGTTCAGGAAGGGGTCACATAAGCTCAGCAATGGGAATAGTCCCTGCGCCACATGATAGCTAGAGATGTACTCCGTGGAGAGGATTAGGGAAAACAGCTCTGCTCACATGCAGTGGAGGCAGAGTAACTGCAATACCCTCCTCTTCAAACTAGACTCTTTCCAAATATCACATGTCTCAAAGCAGAACTAAAAATGAATGGGAGGGAGAAAAAGACAATTAGCATTAATGCAATGCTTACTGTTTACCAGATACTGTATTGGATATGTTTATTGATGTCATCATGCTTAATAACACCCTTATGTCAGATTTATGCTTTTATTCCCACTTAGCATATAGGGCAAAGTGAGATAAATTGCCTATGGATTTTTAAAGCTAGAAATAGAAACACAGAGATTTAAGTCCATTTCTATTCAACCATGAATCTAGTGCACTGTACCAAATCACTCACTGAGTGAGTGTATTATGTGCCAAGCCTACAGTAAATCAATTACATCCTCTTATGACAATGCTATAAATGTTCTTATAGATAAGAAAAACACTTAGAGATTTGGTAACAACCAATAGCACAGAATTTAATAACTGAAGCCAAGATAAAAATTTATATCTGTGGATCCAAACTCTAAGTATTTATCACTGCACTTCCCTCCTCTGTATTTACAGTTCTTGCCTGGAAACTTGTACTCACTCTGGGACTGGCCAGTTTATCAGCTTTGACCCCTTGGGGTCTCAGGCTAACTAAATAAAACTGGCTCACAAAATCTATGACAGCTTGTTGACCTTAGGATTTTAGCACCAGGGTGGGGCTTGTAACTGCCTGTCTGATAATAGTCCCTGGGACCCAACTGTAATTGGGATCTTTGGCTCCTTGCCATAAGATAGGACATTCTAAAGAACCTGGAGTGCTGCTCCACAAAGAACCCAGTGAGGCTGTTATAGAATTTGGGCATGAAGGTAGTGAAATGAGAAGCTTTGTTATTGTTGTTCTTCAGTCGCTAAGTCATGTCCAACTCTTTGCAACCCCATGGACTGCAGCTCGCCAGGCTCCTCTGTCCTCCGCAATCTCCCAGAGTTTACTCCAATTCATGTCGATTGAGTCAGTGATGCTATCTGACCATCTCATCCTCTGTCCTCCTCTTCTTCTTTTAAAGCTTTCAACCTTTCCCAGCATCAGGGCCTTTTCCAATGAGTCAGTTATTCACATCAGGTGGCCAAAGTATTGCAGCTTCAGTTTAAGCAACAGTCCTCCCAATGAACATTCAGGGTTGATTTCCTTTAAGACTGACTCTCCTTGCAGTCCAAGGGACTCTCAAGAGTCTTCTCCAACACCACAGTTCAAAAGCATCAATTCTTCAGTGCTCAGTCTTCTTAATGGTCTAGCTCTCACATCTATACATGATTACTGGAAAAACCAAAGCTTTGACTCTATGAACCTTTGTCAGAAAAGTGAGTTTAGGTAATTTTATCAAGCAATGTTTCCTCAAAGTAAAGCAGATATGTGTGTAAAGAGGCTACTACTTCCTGGGCTGCACAGTAGATTCAGGGCTATGTTTCCTTGGAGGACACAATGTTCAAACAAATAAGGAGTGCTGCAAGTGGAAATTCCTTCTCCAGAATCTGCAAGACTATGTCCATGCATCTGAAACTCAGCTAATTCATTTTACAGTTAGCTGTTCTGTTCATTCTTAGTGAAATGATATCTAGCACCAAAAGTTTTGAGAGCCTATAGTGTCTTTTTGTTAAATAGCAAATGCAGTTTTTACAGGTTTACAGGGTTGAACAGGCAACTCTTCAAGCCTTGTTCAAAAAATGCAGATCCATCCACCCATCAAGAAATGTCACACCTCTTCTCCAGACTGCATCATTTCCCAGCTCCTTCCTAGTTGAACACCATTCCCATGGCCTCGGTATCTGAGATCCCAAAGCAAGCAGAGACACTCTGAAGGCAGGAAGAGGAGGGAAGGAGTGGAGCAGGAGGGGGAATCACCGCAGGATGATGTGCGGGGGAAGGTAGGGAGATCCCTAGAGGGTGAGTAGTGCCCAACAGTGGGCCTGTGTAGACTGGGAACAGAGCATAGAGTAGATGGTCATCCAATAGGATCAAAGGAATAAACACAAAGAAGGGATATGCCGACTCCCCTATGCTCTGTGAACAACTGAGAAGGAGAGGTCCTTCACTGGTGTGTTCTTTAAGGGATGTTTTGGTGCCAAGACAATGTTAGCTTCAGGTAAGAAGAAAAGGCAGAAAACCCTGAAAAAGAAAAGGAAGGTTTTCCACATTCAAAAAAGAGCAGAAAAAGCTGGCAGGAAAAATCACATGAGTCTAGTGGTCTTTGGGAGGGAAAATGAGAACAGTGGTCTTGAGGGTGTGTGCCTTGGATTATTTTTCAATTGCACAAAGGTGTGAGAAGTAGGATGCTCTGGAGGTTTAACCGAAGGAAAGGGTCATGTATAAGACATTGCTAAGGTGATGAAATTTAATTATTAGAGAAGTTTGTAGGATGCCCCACTTCCCAAGTTACCATGGTAACAACTCAAGCATTATGCCCTGGACATGGCAGAAATGATCCATGTCTCTTAACACTTGCTCTCCACTCATCCTTTCTCTCTTGCACCAGAACCTTCAATTTTGGTTGATCACATGTCATAAATAAATGCTCCATTTCCCAGCCTCCCTTGAAGTTAGAAGTGTCCATGTGCCTGATATAGAACAATAGGAGGCAAGCAGAAGTGGAGTGCAGAGCTTCTAGGAAATGCCTCCCATTGGCCAGTTTTTCGAATACTTCTGCCTGTGATGGCTGGAACTTGAGCCACATCCTGGACCATGAGGTAGAAGCCATGGAAGTCAGCTCAAAAACCTAGAAGGGATCCAGCTCCAGTACAAGAGCTGGACTGGCAACCTCCAATCATATTTCATGAACAAGAACTAAGCATCTTATTTAATCCACTACCATTTGTAGTTCTCTGTCACTCACAGCCACACACAAAACTAGATAACACATCAAAGAATATTCTTGAACAAAAACATGGCACTATATTTAAAATACACAATGATTGAGTAAAAGTGTCCTAGTTTTTTAATTGGAAGCAATGAACCATAGTGGTCAAGAGTGCATTCCAGAAATCAAATCCTTTCCCCAGCACCTACCATGTGTAAATATGGCCAAATTACTTTGCATCCTTTTGCCTCAGTTTCCATATCTGTAAAATGAGGGTAAATACAGAAACTATTCTTTAGGACTGTTGTGAGGAGCAAAGGAGTTAATATCTGTGAGATGCTTAGAATAATGCCTGGCAAATAATAAGTTGCATTAACAAACCTACCTAACCTAAAAATAAAATTTTCATTTCCATGAAGAGCTAAATTTAAGGTTAGACAATAGAATGTACTCTTTGATGAAGAGAACAAAGATAATATGAGATGACACTTGATATTACTCCATACAATAATGGAAAGAAAATTTATCACTCAAAAGCCATCCTTCTGTGAATCATTCCAAATGTGTAGGCAGAACTGGCATAATTCAGTTTTAGGGTTTGCAAATGTCACTACAACTGTCAATGAAATGGAAAACTATGTAATATAGTTAAAGAAATAACCTGAAGACTTCCAAAATATCTTCCTTTCCATTAATTTGGTTGCTCATAATGTTGACTGTTCTAGTTAAATAAGGAATACTCAGTAATTATCTGATATAATTTTTCTATCTATTTTTTTATATGCAATCAGGGTCATAAAAACAAGTCTGGAAGAAATAGACTAAATTTTTTAAAAGGTCTTCCTTCATTATTTTTAATTTCCAACAGTAGGAAAAGTTGCAATTTTCTATGAAACTTTCACAGAAAGTTCAAAAGGTTACAGATATGGAAACTTTTCAACAGTTCTATGTGCCTATAGATTTTTGTATAAACCAAACAGTGATGAGAACCACTTTTTAGTAAGGAGAATATCTTAAAATATTCTAACTACCAGAACCATAGTCAAGGACTCTTTTTCCCTCATCTTCCCATTGTCAGATTTTATTTTTTTTCCCCCTTGATATGTTGTCTCCGTCTTTGAATGGCTTCTCTCCACAATGAGTGAAAATATGCCGGCCAGTTTGAATCTGTCACCACTCTGCATACTCAAGATAAGTTTATAAATAGCAAACTTGAAAGATCTAGCTGGGAAAATACAAAAGCTCATGGAGGAATCATGCAGAATGAGCAGCTGGCCTTTTTTCTTGTCGAAAGGCAGTCTATAAACTTCCTCTCTCTATGAGGCTTTTGCACCATACTGGGAAACTTCCAAATATAACTCCATCACCGGACTATCTGAAGACACACACAAAAAAAAGAAAAAAATCCATGCTGATCCACAGGATAAAACGCATGACGTTCATATTTGTCAAAACATTTCACCTCTGCAGCCACTGAACCTGTAATGACAAGGACTAAGGATGAGTTGACAACAATAGCACAATTAGCACTCGCTTGGGAAAATTGAAGGGAAGTTTGAAATTAATCTTTAAAAGTAGAAGACATACTTTAAAAAAAAGTGCTTTTTGGACATTTGAGATATACTAAAAATGTTCCCACCATTAAGTGCCTTAAGTAGTCTAAAGCTTTGATTTTCTTTTATCCTTAACCCACAGATCTTGGCGATCAACAGCATTTATGAAGATCTTCTTATACTTAGAGCTTTATTGGGCATCATCTTGTATTTTATTTTCTCTTTTTTGTGTGTGTGTGGTGGCCTTTGGTGGTTTAGACATTAAGTCATGTCCAACCCTTGTGATCCCATGGACTGTAGCCCTCGGGGCTCCTCTGTCCATGGGATTCTCCAGGCAAGAATACTGGAATGGGTTGCCATTTCCTTCTCCAGGGGATCTTCCCGACCCAGGGATTGAACCTGGGTCTCCTGCATTGCAGGTAGATTCTTTACTGACTGAGCTATGAGGGAATTGCTATTTACAGTGTTGTGTTAGTTTCTGCTATACAATGAAGTGAATCAGCTGAATATATACATGTATTCCCTCCCTCTTAACTTCACACCCCCCACCCCACCCCTCTGGGTCATCACAGAGCACGCAGCTGGGCTCCCTGTGCTACACGGCAGGTTCTCATAGCTGTCTATTTTACATACGGTACTGTATGTGTATCAATCCCAACCTCCCGATTCATCTCACCCTGCTTCCTCCTACCCTGGCTGTGTCCACAAGTCTGTTCTCTACCTCTGCATTTCTACTACTGCTGAAATGCAGGTATATATTCTATCAATTTTAGCCCACCTAAGCTTACAAACACAGACTTGCAGATGCTGAACGAGGACCATTGTTCCTGGTCTGGGCAGACAAGATTTGAAAAGATTTAATATTGTGCTGTTTAAGCTTAACAATGAGTATTGGGACAATTCATTGAAGGGGTTCTTTTAAAAATTCTTCAGGCAAGAATACTGGAGTGGGTAGCCATTCCCTTCTCCAGGGGATCTTCCCAACCCAAGGATCAAACCCAGGTCTTTTGCATTGCAGGTGAATTCTTTACCATCTGAGCCAATTTGAAGAAAACTTCAAAAACCTTCAATGGTGATTCACATGCTATAGAATAAGCCACATATAGATCATTAACATCATTAAATTCTGAATCTTTTTTTTTATTTAGAAAATATGGGAAGATCATTGTTTTGGTTTGAGACAGACATACTAACTGTTGGTAATGCAACTATCTCAACTCCTTATTAGGAAGATGAAACATTAAGTAAGATAAACTAAGACCAAGAATCAACGTTGTGACAAAAATACAAACAAGGATTACATGTACAGCAAGCAAAACAGATTTAAAACGTCTAACTTTGGACTATCTTTTTGGGCTTGTGAGGCAGCTCACTAAATGTAAGGCTTTTGTTCATCTCCCGAGTCTGTTCTTGGACCAGCAAACAGAAAATGAGATGCTGGTTCTTTTTCTCTGGGAGGGCTGCTCTTAAAGTTGCCTCCTTTTTATCCGCCAATTTTTTTCTTTATCTACCTTGCCAGATATTGGAACTTCAGAAAGCAATTATGGTGGGTATCAGCTCTGGAAGAGGTGATGTATGAGGACTTGGTGGTGGACATGTAGTGAAGGAAGTTGCTATCGTGGCACATTGGATTCTGGGAACTCAGATTCTCCAAGGTCAAAATCCTCAGGAGACTGAGGCGCAGGGTTAGGGCATGAGAGCTCTGTTAGAAATTCTATTAGATTCTGAGGTTGTAGTTTTTTTCATATGTTTATTTGCTCAAAATTTCAAAAAGACAAGAAGCAGAAGTAGGCGATAATTCCGCAGATATGCATCATCTAGAATGTTCAATTTCTAGATGAATACATCAACTTCTAGTTCAGAACTCAATATGGAAAAAATAATAAAACCGATTGAATGAAAAATGGACCTATGACAATATATATAAGCTTATATTTGAAAACACTTGACAATGTATCAACAGGAAAAGAAACAATATGAAGCCTATCGAATATACTGTAAATAAAGAGAAATAAGCATCATTTGAGCTCCCCAAGGAGGAGTACCCTTCTGAGATTAACCACCTATTTTCAACACAAGCCATTTTTAGAAAATGTGTACTCAGAAAGCCAAATACTTAAAAAGTAAGAGATTTAAAATAATAAAAAAGCAGAAGGAGATTCTTTTGAAAGTTTTAGAGTAGATAGCTGCTATTTTGCTTGTTCAGTCTCACTTTCCTTTTTTTGGTGATAACAAAGGCCTTCTGTTTGTATCTGGAAATGCTCTTCCACATGGCAAGACTGTCAATCACCTGCTGGTTTCCACGTCTTCTGAAATGAGGTTGGATCATCTGTCTCCATACCCTTGAGATATACTGAAAGGTCCAGAGGAGGCCATGCCCAGAGCAAAAGTCCTTTTATCAGGCACAAGCAGAATCCTAGAGAGTGGAATCTCTGCCTTTCTGAGACCATGGGTTTCAAGGAATCACATGAGACAGGCAGCGTTTACGCGCTCATAACTTATCTCACAATCTAAGAGTTAGACGTGTCAACTCACAATAACAGATGAGATGAGAACTCAGATTAACAGCCTCTTCCAGTTCAGTCAGGAATTAAGCAGAATATTGAGAACTTTCAGCAGGTATCATTAACTTTGGATTATTAAGAAAATAACACAAGATTTTTTTTTGACTGAAGTACAGTTGACTTACAAATATTAATTTTAAGTATACAACATAATGATTTGATATTTTTATAGATCACACTCAATATAAACAAAATCCTTTATTTTTGCTCTTTTAATGAATAGCTTAACTTTTGAAGATCATATGCTTCCAAACATTTATCATAGAAAAATAAATGGTTGGCTATTCCCCAGTCTGGCTTCTCTGGTGGCTCAGTGGTAAAGTAATTGCCTGCCAGTGCAGGAGACATGGGTTCAAACCCTGGTAGAGAAGGTCCCCTAGAAAAGGAAATGGCAACTGACTCCAGTGTTGGGAAACCCTATGGACAGAGGAAGCCTGGCTGGTGGGCCACAGTCCATGGGGCCGCCAAAGAGTCAGACACGACTTCGTGACTAAACAACAACAACAATCCCCCAGTCATTCAATCTTGCTCAGATTCACTGTTCCAGAGTCTAGAAAAAGACTCACGAAAAGAGAATAAAATAACTCCCAGTCATCATGTAACAATTTTGAGTAAATGCAAGAATATTTGTGCCTTAGATTTAAATAGTGCTTCTGTATCAATCACATTGTCTCCCACTTTGCAAAGGAAAGCAGATGTCTTCATCTCAAGCTCCTCAGAGATGGTACTTGCAGTACTGTTACTACTGCCACGCGCTCTGTCACAGCATATGTCAGCAGCAGAGCAGTTACCTAAGCAACACCTGCCCTTGAACATGAGCTGCAATACTGTAAAATCCTTCTACTGCTTTTGCCTTGATTTATTCTGCCAACTTATTCCATGTTCACTCTCCAGGCTGGAATGATATGTGAAAATGTGACCCCTGACCACGACTTTCACAATCCACACTAGTGGTATGCCAGCCCCCGAATAAGCCAAGAATTCAGATTCTTTGCCCAGACCAACAATATTAGCCATGAAAACAAAGCTGTCTGCAGCAGCCCACCTGTTATTAAAATGTATGTGACAGACTACTCGCACTGATCTGCCACCTGTCAATGAATCATTTGGCAGGAAATTTTCTCCAATGTTATAATGTAATTTTCACATACACCCACAACACCGAGGGTAAAAGCAAAACAAAAATCTGTATTAAGAACTAATACATGCCAGAAATATTCATTAAAGATATTCTACTAGATTTAGTCCTGCAAGATAGCCTATAAATTTCATCCCTTTTCAAATGAAAAACTATTCAGAGAGGTTACTAAGGGCTTCCCTGGTAGCTCAGACAGTAAAGAATCTGCCTGCAATGCAGGGGACCTGGGTTCAATCCCTGGGTCAGGAGGATCCCCTGGAGAAAGGAATGGTTACCCACTCCAGTATTCTTGCCTGGAAAATTCCATGGACAGAGAAGCCTGGCAGGCTACAGTCCATGGGGTCGCAAAGAATTGCACGCTAGTGAGCAACTAAACTCAAAGTAAGTTGACCAAGGTCACCAACAAGCAAGGGAAGAGGTAGGAAGCAAAGCTCAGCCTTCTAAGGCCAGGACAAGCCTCTCTCTGCACTGAAACTACTTCTCAGAGTTTTATGATGTGTAATGCATATCCTAATGCAGTTTCGTTGTTTTTGTTAATGTACAAAAGAAGTTTTTAAAATATGCAGGTTCTGTTAGACTATGAAATTCACTCTCTCCAAACATGTAAGACCTTAGACCTCATCCATTTCACCTACAATCAGTGCAATAAGCTCTTCCACCATGGCCTCACTGGTGGTTACCCAATCTCTTTACACAGTGATAAAGAACATATTGAGTTATAAAACAGTCTGTAATTTCCCAATGTCTATAAATTCCCAAACATAGGAAAGTTTTAAGATCTACATTAAGAGACTTCTCTGGTGGTCCGATAGTTAAGAGTTCACCTTCCAACGCAGGGGTTGCAGGTTTGATCCTTGGTCAGGGAGCTAAGTTTCCACATGCCTCATGGCCAAAAAACCCAAACATGTCACAGAAGCAGTAGAGTAACAAATTCAATGAAAACTTTAAAAATGGTCCATAGCCAAAATATCTTTAAAACTTTTTTTTATTTAACTTTTTATTTTGTATTGGAGGATAGCCAATCAACAGTGTTGTGGTAGTTTCAGGTGAACAGTGAAGGGACTCAGCCATGCATACAGATGTATCCATTCCTCCTCAAACCCTCCTCCCATCCAGGCTGGCACATAACATATGTATGGCACATGGGAACATAACTCAATGTTATGTGTGTCTTTAAAAAAAATTGTTTAATTACATTGAGCAAAAGTTTCCCTGTGTTAGTTGCCTATCTTTCATAATCTCAAGTCACATTGAATTAAGTAAGAACTTATTTCACATAATGATTCTTTCAAAATCAAAGACAGCATGAATTTCTCTGAAAGTCTGCTTCTGGGTGGGATCAATGCTGTGTCTTTGGCTCCCCAAAGGCATGGTTTCCAGCCTCTGCTTATCTAGCATCCATAAAAGAACACAATATGCCAGCTGTGGACTGACTAATACAACAGGGTAATGGGAGAAATGTCTCACAAATTGCTCTAGACGCCACATTTCTGTTTATATAGACTAAAATTAAATCTATTATTTTTCTATATGCCAATCATGCCACACTGTTGACTCATAATGACTGAGCTTAGTTAAAACCCTTGATCTCTTGTAAAAAGCTAATAAGTCAGAACAGAGCATAATAGTTATTATTTAAAGTGAGATTTAGGAGTTAATTGCCTATATATTGTTTCAGGATTAATTGTGCATTTTTTAAAGATTATAGTTCTTTAAAAGCATAATCCTTAATAATAACTGAGATACCTTTTCATGTGTCTACAATTTCTCAGGCATTGCAAGTCTTAATTAATGAATGCTCACAACCACCCTGTGAATTAGATATTATCATTTGCTTTTTATGTACAAGGAGAGCTAGAGTCAGACATATGAAGGGCCCACAGTGCAGGGGCTTCAATGAGACTTAAATCCAGGTGTGTCTGATTCTAAACTCTTAGTTTTTTTCACTATTGTACAGTCCTTCTCCAGCTTTATGTCACTCTGTAAATATGATGTATGTCTTCTATAACTTTATTAATTAATGATTAAACTACAACAACAAAATCAGAATACAATGCAGGTAATAGGGAAAAAATGGAAACAGAGACAGATTTTATTTTCTTGGGCTCCAAAATCACTGTGGATAGTGGTTGCAGCCATGAAGTTAAAAGACAAGTGCTCCTTGGAAGAAAAGCTATGACAAACCTGCGGCTGCTGCTGCTAAGTCGCGTCAGTCGAGGCCGACTCTGTGCGACCCCACAGACGGCAGCCCACCAGGCTCCCCCGTCTCTGGGCCTCTCCAGGCAAGAACACCGGAGTGGGCTGCCATTTCCTTCTCCAGTGCATGAAAGTGAAAAGTGAAAGTGAAGTCACTCAATTGTGTCCAACTCTTAGCGACCCCATGGACTGCAGCCTACCAGGCTCCTCCGCCCATGGGATTTTCCAGGCAAGAGTACTGGAGTGGGGCACCGTTGCCTTCTCCATGACAAACCTAGACAATGTATTAAAAAGCAGAGACATCACTTTGCCAACAAGTCAAAGTGTTGTCTTTGTCTGTCAAGTCAAAGCTATGGTTTTTCCAGTAGTCATGTACAGATATGAGAGTTGGACCATAGGAAGGCTGAACACCAAAGAACTGAAGCTTTCAAACTGTGGTGCTGAAGAAGACTCTTGGGAGCCTCTTGGACAGTGAGAAGATCAAATCAGTCAATCCTAAAGGAAATCAACCCTGATTATTCATTGGAAGGACTGATGCTGAAGCTGAAGCTCCAATACTTCAGCCACCTGATTGACAAAGACCCTGATGCTGGGAAAGATTGAAGGCAGGAGGAGAAAGGGGCAACAGAAGATGAGATGGTTAAATAGCATCGTCAACTCAGTGGACATGAGTTTGGGCAAACACCTGGAGAGAGTGAAGGACAGAGAAGCCCAGTGTGCTGCAGACCACGGGATCACAAAGAGTTGGACACAACTTAGTGACTGAACAACAACAAGGACCCACTATAAGGCTTAAAAAATGGAGAAGTCAAAATCTTTACAGAATGAAATCCACTTAGCATTATTATTTTATTCAGCTTTATCTTTCTTACTGGCAAGGGTATCACAATAGTCTTGGCCAAATGCTTTACAGATTCTCAATTTTATCTCCTTATTTTGTATCTCTGTGAAGTTAACTTTATTAAAAGAGTAAGCATCAGCCGGGGCT